>NW_027287095.1:65828530-66428530 GCF_022747635.1 Hetaerina americana | reverse complement strand
CCCCTACACCCTCCTTCTCCTTCCCCCTCCACCTCGATCACCCTACATCTCCCTCCCACATTCTCTCACCTCTTTCCCTGCTTTCCTAAGTGAGCTTTCTGAGTCTCTCTCTCTCCCTTGCTCTCTTCTCCTCCTCCTCCCTATGATCGAGAACATTGTTTTGAACTGAATTTGTTATCGCTTTCGGAGAATCTTAATCGATGAGAGGCGAAATGGAAGCACTTGAAAGGTCGCACTGATAAAAGACGTCGTTCATGTGCGGGTAGTAATGTGTAAGTGTGCTTCGATTTCGCGGTTTTAATATTTCGACAGAAGAAGTAACATGGACTTGTAAGGGTTCCAGAGCGCTCTTTTCATGGGAAAATCAAGTTGAAACAGAAAGCTTCGCGTACCCCACGTACACTAATATACACTCGAAGAAGGCTTTCAGTTCGACAACCTGAAATTAGCATCTTTATTAATCATTCGCACCAAAGTACTATTTTTATGATGAAGCTTGACGAGAAATTTGAGATCAATAGAGCAAAATGTAAATGGGAAATAAGTTGTCTTTTAGCAATTATTTAAAAAATTTGAAAATTGAACGTTTTGGCCTAAGGTTCACTGCAGACAAAGACTAATAGCAACGATATATGTCTCTGTGTCAAATTTACCAACGTTTCAAAAATATTAATGACTATTATTGTGTATTGGAATGATATTTACCTGACTTTTCCATTCCAATCATCTAGATATAGTATTGTCAACCATCACCTGTATATATTCATTTCGGTTTATATGAATTGTTAATGTTTGAATCTAAATGTTTACCGTGTGTTTTAAATAAAATAATGCCATCAACCTTCTTTCCCCCTGCAATTAGTTACTTAACGAATACATTCAATCATGCTCCAGAGAGAAGTAGGCATCATCTAAAAAGAAACAAATTGACAAATTCCAAAGAAACTGCGGGAGATGCCGCAACAGTAACTTTTAACGGAGTCATCCGCTAATGTGCATTTTAATGCAACAATTTCAGAGCGTAAAAATCATTCGCCTTGACTGGGACTCGAACCCAGATCCCTCAATATCCGGTCGAGTGCTTTAGCCACTTAAGCTACCGAGGCGTCCTCTTAAACTCTGAAATGTGACATTGTATGTACGGTATTTCGTCATAACATCTAGTTCCTTTAAAAGCCCCAAAATTTCAGAGTTTAAGAGGACGCCTCGGTAGCTTAAGTGGCTAAAGCACTCGACCGGATATTGAGGGATCTGGGTTCGAGTCCCAGTCAAGGCGAATGATTTTTACGCTCTGAAATTGTTGCATTAAGAAACAAATTCACGATTAGTATCATGAAAATATAATTCTACACAACATATACACAATGTAAAATGCATAAATATACGTGGATACTCAAAAATATTTTAGGCTAGTATTAAACGCATCTACCAGCAACCGTGTTTATGCCATTACACCATTAATGTTGATAGAATGTTTGTAAGCCATGAGCAGAATGAAGTTCTATGGGGTAAAAACGCGCTATACATCAATTAGTCTTCATAACAAATTGCTTCACTCATTTCGTATCATGAGGCACTGACATATGAAGCACTGGGGAGAGCATTGGCGAGTAGAAAGTAGAACGAGACGGAAAAAAATGGCTGGAGTATTAGTACTCATGGAGGAAAGACTCCCGTTTCTTATCGGATTTGGAAGGGTTGTTGGTTTAAAATTGCAACAGAAGGACGGGAAAGTAAAACGGGCAATGTGAATCCAGGAGTATTCCGGCGGGGAAAAAAGGAGACAAGAAAAATGATTCTTCCAACTTCTTTTAAGGAACCCGGAAAAGGCTTTTAAGCGTGTCATTGCCAAGCGGTTTCTCACGGGGTTATGCAACTGGGGTGGTTAAAATTGCGTCTCAAATTGGCCAGAAGGAAAAAAAAAGCTGGGAAGGGCGAGCATTTGGGAGAGGTGTTTTGGAGATTGAGGGGAATCACGGAAAGGTCGAGGGAGGAAAATAACGGGAATTGGTTAGGAGTAGAAAGAATATTATATCTTCGATTATGATACTGACTCCCTGAACATCGAATAATCAGCTTTTATATTTGCAGATAACAATCAATTGACGGAATCCTTCATGACATTTACCGCCAAATGGGAATTGTTTTGACACATAAATATGTTCTCATCCTAGGTTCATCCAAAAATCGTTTGCCGATGAATGTGAACACATTCAGTAGCCTTCTGAATTGAATTCACATTACTAATGCAATAAGCTTTGGAAATAATGCCAAATACGACTCTTCTCTCAAAAGAATATTTTCCATCTTAAAATAAGTGGATATTCTGCGACTATTTTTTATATTTAATGCTTTTAAATCGCTTCAAACATGTGCGCATTGCACAAAATATCAGAAATGATATTCATAGAATAGTTGCCGGCTGAGTGTATTGAATACTGGGTTTTTAATCTTTGTTAAGTATTTCGATATTGATGATTGATGAATATTAATCATCATAAAAGGAAGATAAATGTATTTAAAAACAAAATAAATATAAAATATTTGTTAAAGAACACTCCATTATTGTTTCACAAAAGACTATTAAAAATCAAAATTTTCAATACTCACTGGGATAGGACTAATTTTATTATAATTGGTCATCCATCATGCCATCATATTTAATCTCATCAGTGAATCCTGTAAAAATATATATTGAATGGAAATTGGGGAAGAATTATAAACATTTTCCAGAATTGCTATGTGACTAAACGGGAAACACTGCGATATTAATGGCGAATGCAATGAAAATGCCAATTAGCTTGTCTTCTCTAGAGTCTATCAGACATATAAATCGAAGTTCATTAAGTAATTTAAAACTCTACTTATCAAGGGCTGAAAATGAGTATTTTTTATTATTTATCCTAGCATTTTCTGGTAACGTTATTACTTGCCTATTATTCTCTTTTAAGCCTATTTGTTATATTTTCTTATATAAAAGGCTGAATCCGTTTCTTGTTACTGCTGCTTTTGCTGTGATTTAAATGTAACGCATTTTGAAAGCTTAAACAGCAGGGAAGGTTTTTATTGTTTTGCTTTATCGTTGCATCCAAGGCAGTCAGATTAAAACAAAGAAAATAAATGGGCAAATGGGCAACTTGTCAAGAATCGATCTTGTAGAAAAATGCTGGAGAAGTGTAATAGTTAAGAGAGCATGTATATATATATCAAGATATTTTAACGTTAGGTGGCGTAATTTGGTCTTCAAGTGGCCCGAAGGCTGAGGCCACCTCACCAAAAATTCTCAACCTGGAAGGATAAAAAACCATGGCACTTTTAGTGAAATGAGCGAATTGAGGAGGAAGCTTCTCCATTGATTGAGATCTGTTCCTGAATGTCAGAGAAGAAGAATTACAAGGAAATAACAACGATGGGGACGTAATTTTCACGAAGTTGGGTAACTGGTACGGGAGAGAGAGTAAATCAGTATGGATTTAGGTTGCAATGTACGTGGGATAAGATGGGAGTAATATATGAGTGTTGAGTGAAAGGAAAACTCCTAAAAATCTTTGTAGCATTGTGTCATTCCTATCGTGTACTATATTTATAAGTGGCACGAATGATATAAAAGAAGGGCTATGTTTTCCCAGTCTAAATATCCAAGACAATTGGGCAAATTAAGAGAAATCCCATCAATCCTGGTCTATCGCAGTTATTAAAAATTTTTAATGTCCACAGAAGTATCAATAGATACTATAAAGAGAAATCTCCTACCAATTTCCTCGTCCTTCACAATGTAACATTTTAAGAGGGCATAGAAAATGTAAACATTGCCTGAAAATATCTATTCCTAGATATTAATAATTTTTTACGAAGTAATTGCTATTCATAAATTATCCCTTCCTATATTTTTCATGATGGTTTGGATAAGATACATCGCATTTGACACGTTGGGAGGCGTTTTGTATACATTTTACCACAGATTTGCACGAATTTTTATCACATTTATATCAAATTTTATTTGCACAAATTTTACCACAGATTTTGCACAATTTTTTATCATATTCATAAATTTTCATGGATAAACTTTAGGGTAAGAATTTCGTCGAATGCGGAACATTTAAACATTTCTAAAACACCGTAAGTCCAATTGTTAATGAAAAGTTGTAACAATGAGAAAATACACGCTATGTTTCTATTCTTCCGCCAATAATTCTCACCCCATTTGATTTGGACGTCCCAGATCTTCCATAGGAACACTCTTGGAGTTGTGAGATTACATTATATTGATGCTGATTAAAAATTACTCAACATCAATCATCAATGATAGACATAAACTAAGTTATAAATGGAAAAAATAATGGGCAGAAAAAGGAGTTGGATTAGTAATCCATTTGAATTGAAATACGTTCGCCATAGTAGCTGAAAGACTTTCCAAGAAATTTATTCAGAGTAAGATGTAAAGATACTCTGACTCCGACAGAATACCATCTTTAATCAGTAAAAATATAAAACTAACTGATGTAAAATAAGTTTCTTAGCTCTGTTAAAAGTTCACACTTTTGCTTTTGGAAGTTTTTGAGAAATAATGACATAAATTGGTTTTGTTTTAACACTAATAGGACCACTATAGACCCATTGACATAAATCTACAAACAATATTTTGTTTTCGCAAAGGTCTTAACGAAAATTTGATTTTTATATGAATAAATTCATATCTAGTTTTATCATATTTGATTACAGTACAGGCGTGGAAATGTGCTGTGCAGAGCGATGGGATACTGACCGGAGTGCCCAGTTTCGATTCTAGGCGAGGCCTTTGGACACCCTCAGCTTCACCCAAGCTGTGTGATGTTTTGGGTGCCAGATCTTTCAAGGAAACCATAAGCTGCCCAAGGAAAGGAACCCCTCCGCCTACCCTGATGTGTGGATTTCAGACGCTTTTGGGCATAGAATAGATGAGCTCTATCCTCACAACCTTCGGGTTGACAACTGTGGTTTGGTTTTCTTCTATTTCAATAATCACGTATTATTCTGGTCAAACTAAATAGGCTTAGAGGGAGCGTAAAGATGTAAACAACAAATAGCATATGGGGATTCTAATGATACAAACACTGAAATGTGAGATGGAAGGGGATGTGATCGGAAGAAACGTTAAATCAGAAGGACGGTAGAATAGGATTTGGCAGGATGAGGAAACGGAGAGGGTAAGGGGAGGAAGAAGCCGGGTGGAAATGGAGGGATTGGGCATGGAATAGGTGAAAAAGAAATATGGATGGGTGGATTTAGTCCAAAGAGTGGGCGAAACTCAGACCTTTTTCAAGTAAAAATCTTTTTATAAGTATCCTATTTCTTTATAGTGTTGGAAGAGATAGAATAACGTGAGTGGGAGATCGAAGCGACCGGGCAGACCGGGTGACCGTTAACGTCAAAGTGAAAGGAAATATTAGACGCACAAATGGTATAACCTTTACTTATTTATACATTTTATGCCAGTTCCTTCTTTTTATTACATTTAAAACACGACGACTTTTTTGTTACTATAGCCGGTTATTTTTTCTCCCCCTCAATAGAAAGTGGAAAATAACTGACAATATTTAACATTCGAAAATAATAAGCAATGAGTATTGACATGTAGGAAGAGAAGATAGAGAGAATAATGCTCCGGAGAAATTATTAAGATTTACCCAGGATTTGCCCTCTAGTAGGGATATATTCTTGTTAAGATTAAATTTATTAATAGTAAAAAGGGCAGATATTAAATTCATTCATACCCACGTGACTGTTTGACACTTCCAAATGGCTTGGTTGTACGGAAAATAGTATATATTTGTCTTTTATTCTGCATTAAAAAGAATAGCCTCTTGAGTGTTGGCTAAACTACCAGTCCATATTGATCCTTTCCTCTACTTGACGACCATATTCCTGCTCAATCACACTAAACTTCACTCTAGTGTGTCATCCAACTCCTGACTTCCACACGCTTATCCACCCATTTAGATTACATCCTCATCTCCAACTTCAACGCTATCTTCAAAGTAACTAAAAAAAGGGACTTAAAAGTTCTGGTGAAAGATACATCTGGATGGTTTAACCACCTTTGGATCCGCATCGCTGGAGTTCCAAAATAGGAATTTTATCCGTATCGGGGCCTTCAATAGGCAAAGAAATTGTTTCCTGTAGTCATAAAGTCGTATTTAATTGATACAGTACTATCACAATTAGTTACGAGTGAATAGCACTTTCGCGACTGAAGCTCTTCAGAAAATACAATAAACAGTTCCACACGACTGATAACGTGACGACGCTCACCATTAATACAGCGGCCGATTTCAGACTTGAAGCCATCACGTTCCAATAATTTTTAATTTACGTTTTCGAAAAAAAATATGCGTGCTCTAAAGCAATAGATTATCTGAGGACTACAGATTTTAAGTACCGCATTTCAGTTATGTGTTTTAAGGAAAGCCTATTTATTGGATTACTCGATAGTAGGAAGATACTAAACCATAATTAGCACGGATTAAGGAAGAGCAGACAATGCGAAACACAATTGGGTCTCCTTATGCACAATATACTTAGATCGGGAGAAAACAGTACACAAGCTGGAGCAGTGCTTCTGGATTTCAAGAAAGCCTTCGATAAAGTCTCGCACAATAAATTGTTACACAAACTTAACTGCTTTGGCATAAATGAGAAAATAATAAATTGCGTTAGAGACTTGCTGTCAAATCGCATAAAATAATATTCCTTGATGGGCTGTGCTTGACGATATTGATGTTACTTCAGTCGTTCTCAAGGAAGTGTAATAGGGCCGCTTCTTTTCTCAATATGCATTAATGACTTAAGCGCACACATTCGTAGCAACCTCAGATTATTTGCTGACAATACGGTGGTGGTATACAGGAAAATAATGGGCCGATTAGATCGCTAGCTACTCGCTAGAGACTTGGATATAATATCGGATTAGTGCAAGGAATGGGAATTGCTGCTTAATAAAGGCAAATGTGCAGTTTTGAAAATTTGGAGCAAAGGAAGTGACGATCAAGACATACATCATGAAACATTGGGTTCAGTGCCAACTAAAGCCGATGGAGTTAAATATTTAGGGGCAGTTTTAACACCACGCCTTTCATCGGGAGCATATATCAGGGCAATAAGTGGATCCGATTTAAAGAAACTCAGCTTTATTAAAAGGGTTGGGGGGATATGCCATAAAAAAGTAAAATAGAGGTGTTATTTACCTCTATTTAGGCCTTATTTGGAATATGCCGCAAGTATTTGGGATCCTTGGAAGAAAATTTGGCAAAAAGAATAAGGTAAAGTCCAGAGAAAATCCGCCAGATTCGTGAAATACTTTTACAATAAGGAGACAAGTGTGGCAGGCCTTTTAGGAGAATCAGGCTGGGCTTGAGATGCGAAGAGAACAAGCGAGACTCAGGCATTTAGAAAGGTTCAGAACAAACGAATGAAACAATGACACAAAAGGAATTATTATGGACCCATACTACTTAGGCAGATCATACCGCAAAGATAAGATAAGGGAGATAGTTTCGAGGGCAGATAGATATAAACACTCGTTCCATCCCAGGAAAATCATGACTCATAATAGTAAGAAACCAAAGTTACTATAGAAATATTAAAGAAATTCCATTGACAAGTCAAAATTAAATGTTGCGTAGACATGAGGTGCATGTAATTGTTAGTTGATAGTATATGCACTTGAATGCGTGTAAGTTGAAAAGGTTTTTGCATGAATATCGCATTCTGTGGGTGTAGCATTATATGAATTTGCAGATTTTGCTTGTGGTTTTATTTTCTTTTACGGGTGGGGACCCAACACCCCCGCCACACGCCCTTGTGGAGGCTTGCGGTAGGAAGAACTGAAGATAGGACTTAAAGTCGGTGTTTAATTCATAGTATCAATAAGTATCAGTAAGGTTTGCTGATGATCAAGCTTTAGTCATCCCGGGAGTCAAATGCTGAGTGCATTAGAAAATAGTGCGTAGGGTATGGGATGGTAATCAATGTACGAGATATATATATATATCTCGTATACGAAACAAAGGCTACCAGGTTTCCGGGAGAAATGGTCAATTAAACGTTAGAGCTGTAGAGCAAAAAATGGTGCAGTTGTAACCGTTCATTAACCTAGGCAGTGTAGTGGGCGAAGATGATCAAAGGAGTAACAAGGTAAGGATAAGAACTACGTTAAGCAAAAAGCTGCTTCAAGGAGGAGGGAATCAATGAGACGTTGAGAAAGGAGTAGAAATTAGTTAAAACTTTGATATGTGCGTGGTTTTTTGCAACGAGGAAACAGTCGTTAAATTAAGATGGAAGGATTGGGGTGCCCATTACAACGCTCATCATTTTCAACAGTTATGTTGAGGCTATGTCAAAAAAGGCATGGGAAGAACTGGAGATAGAAGTGGCGTGCGCAAATAGAAGGCTTTCGAAATGTGGGTGTAGAGAAAAATGGAAAAAGTTAAATGCAAAAGGAAAGGTAATCAAACGAAAGTGTACTTTGGGGGAGGAGATAGGATTTTTGGGAAAATGCAAAGGAAGCAGAGCATTTAAATTAGGGATGGAATATTGAAGACTGTTATAGCGGGGAGGTATGCGAGGTTGGGGGAGGAAAAGGATCGGCATACTGGAGGGAATGAAGAGAAGTAGGAAGTATGCAGAATATAGGAGCAGTTTAATGTTGTGTGCTATGTGAGGGAATGCCAAGTTAGACGAACCTACGCAATGATTAGTCTTTGACCAACCAAAAAATATTTCTTTGTTAAAAGGTAGGCTGTCATTATCATTATAATAATGACTTCCCAGCATGAATAATTTGTATTCATCGACATTTGAACCCACTCATTTATAATATTTGCTTTGAGCCTGCCAATAATCTCTTGCAGTTGAATGATTCTTTCCTTCCATTCGAAAAATTCATCATGTCGCAGAAAAATGGAAAATTCTTCTTCGTCCAATGAATAGAGGAATTCGCACTGAACTTCCCAATATTCATTTGACAGTTAATAGGTATTAATTTTGTTTTTCTATTTTATTTCCTTTCTGTACCTGCGGCTATTACCTATGCTAATCCCTGAGGTCTGTTTTCGTAGGTCAGGACTTCCTTTCGCTTTTTCTCGCTCAATTGCTTGTTGGCTCCAATTTCACTTCATGTATTAGAGATTTTCTTCAGGATAGTAGGTTTTATCTTTGCTCGCAAGTTTTTGTTTTAATGGTGACGATTAATTTAAACAGGTATTTTCTTCGTTAAGTATTACGGCGATTATTTTGTAGCTCTCTTCTTTTACGTACGGTACGTTACCGCACCTCTTAGCGTATTTTCCATACATGGTGTGGGTGAACCCTCTGCCACACAACATGTAGGTGACTTGCAGTGTACCATATAGATATAGATGACAAACGTCGAATTCTGTCGGGTTCGTTAGTTCCCGATAAAATGTCTTGAGACGGAACACGGCATCTTTAATTATAAGTCATTAATTTGTAACGAATACCATTATAGTGCATTATGGAGACGTCGCCAACATTTGTCAAGGACGCAGGTGAGGTGAAAAACCTGAATTTGGCTGCAGGACTTTTTTTTCAAGCAATAACGTGTTGGAAATGCCGTATTTCCAACACGTTATTGCTTGTTGCCGGTTCAGGTGTATTTTCATTAGTTTCTCAATAAAAAACGCTGCATTTCCTTTGCTGTTTTATGAGCACTCTTTTATTCGAGACTAAGGGCCTTTAAGTTCAGCCTCATAAAGAGCATATTTTGATATTCTCAGCACTTCTCACGCTCGCCGTATGGCCCCGCCGCCATTGGTTACCATTTGGGCGTTCAAGTCTCCGGGCAATTCGACCTATGGTTTCACTTTTCCCAATTGCACCCACTCTCATGATATTGAGGAAGGAGTTTGCCACCCTGCGGCTCACGTTCCCCGGTTACTCTTCTGCTAGTGACCATTATTTTCTTTCCTTTCACTTAATTTCTCAGCCTGAGCCATAAGTCACTCTCACTCGACTGCCTGGCCATTTAGGGGAGCTGCTTCATAAAATTGAAAGTACTTGAACTGCCCGTCAATATTTCGAAGTCGATGTAGGGAACAGTTTTAATAGGGACATTGATTGAGAATTTGCTAAAGATACTAACTAAAACTAAAAGCTTCATTTATAGGAGAAATCGAGGCTATTAATAAAAAATTAGATGGCTTAAAGCTACCGCAGGAAGAAAATCGGCTACCAGCTGCCTGTGACGGAATGAATCATAACAGCATGTCTAGGTATTTTATATGTTCAGAATAACACATATTTTTCACTCTTCTTCCTCGGGATTGTACATGCTCTGACGGTGCATTAAAGCTACGTTGAAGTATGATGGCATCAATTTTAGACGACATTTTCATGAGATTTCTCGCGAAATGATCTGATACTAAGAATTTCTGAGACCTTCGATTTGCTCTTTACACTTGTATATAAATACCTATAGTCTGAAGCAATGAATTTAAATGGAAGCGATGGATTTATTGTCCAATCAAATGCACACAGGTGATATTGATAAAAACTAACTTATATGTATGGCTCATTTTCACTTATCCTGAGTCTCAGCTGTTGCTCGTAATTTCTAATTCCGAATTGACTCGAGGAAAACGATATAAAACAATCTCTGAAATATTCATGCTTTGGATTAATTACAAGTTCGAAAAAATAATTACATTTGGATTTTCATATTTACTAGTTGGTTAACCTACTTTCAATATGTTCACAAAGGAAATGGAGAGCTTTCTTTTATTGGTTAATACGTTAAAATATTAATTTCAAAGAATATTCTAAATGTACTTATTTGTATTGCTGAGAATATAAATGGAACGCAGTCATTTTCTCAAGCTTTGCTCGACGTGACCTAGGCAATTTACTTCTATTCTTTCCTTTCGGTGTGCCTGGATACGGCATTGCTCTCTAAAATGTAAATCTTGGTGCTATGTATCTCTGAAAGATCTTCATCATTCGTCCGCCTAAAATTACCATTGCTACGACTAGGTGATTTGTAGGGCACTTTACGTCTTTTAAAACAGCTTCCCAGGAAAAGACGTCGAAAAACTCTTGAGTGATTTCTTCACTTTTCAAAACGCCACGTCCAAATCGTTGAACCTTCTTCCCTTGTGATGAAAAAGGAAATAATTAAACCTACACGAGGAAGGTAATAGAGGGAAAAGTAAGCTTTGACCTTATTTTTTTGAAGAGGTTTATCTTTTTACTCATTTACATGACTTGGCAGTCAGTTTCACGTTATATTAAAAGACTCATACCCCGAGAGTATCCGAACACTGGCAATGCGCTAATAAGGGGGGTGAGTTATTGGTCATTGCGCGCTTACATTATTTCATCACCGAAAAATGTGAACAAACGGCATAACCTTAATATCAGATATCCGAACCCACGAACTCTAATCAATGGGAACTTTTCCCGTAAGATTAATAATAGAAGGTGAGGTCATTGAGATACAAGAGATAAGTAAAATAGTTCATTTCTGAATAAAATGAAACACTTACCGAATGCAAGTTTAGCTGATTTCACAAAATATAGTGAGAAATGAAATAATTATAATTATGATAAGAATAACAGTTAATGCAGTAATGTTTTGTCGAATGGAACGCTTGCATGAAAATATGAATTGAAATTTAATCTAGATTGGTAAAAATGGCCAAATATTATATTTGGATGGGCACTATTAAACCATATTCATATTCATTTTAATATTGGACTTAGGGTAGAAGTTTTTTATAGCCCATGAAATATAAACCCTGAAGTTTTCGATAACCCATTGAAATATTCCCATTTAATGGCCAACGACTGACCTTAGTTGAACCTTACTTCGTAGTGAGTTAAGTAGCACAAAAACTGCTGCTGGACCATAAATCTCTGTATCGAACTCTTCGAGGAATTCATTGTCTCGTTGGACATTAACGCTGAGTTATTACTTCCATCTTATATGATGAAAAATGCTTGACGACTGGAACAATACGAAGATGGAGTCCAGAAACTCTTGCAATCAAAATAATAGCGCTAAATTCAGTGTTAAAATTTTTCAGCGATTCAGAAAGGAACTAAGTACAGATGAATTATGATTTAATAACATTTACAAAACTTTCAATAATGTTTTTTGCTAGTTTAAGTTCGTATGAGACCATTGAAACAATTGTGACGCGTAAATTCAGGGAATGAATTAACTGGAAACTTAAAATGACCATGTATGATTGACTCTGAATTGATCGAAATAGAATTTTAGTGTGGATATAGGTGAATCTCGGTTACCAACTGTGAATGTTATTAATATTTTATCTCACTAGGTTACACATAAGTTTTGATTTGATTTCATTTTCAATGTCTCCTTGTAACTTGAAGTGTTGCCTACATTATTGGAAATATAATTATTTTGAAAAATAATATGTTATCTTACTGGTAATTTTAATAGTTTGGCTGTACTACAAGTTAAAAAGGAAAAATATAATTTACTTATATTCAGTGAATAAATGTTAGCAAAAACAGTGGTATGTGTGAGAATAATGTCCTAAGTTATTTTCTACCCGCGTATTCTTTGCTGTTTATCTTTCTTACGACCACCATCAACTTTTTTAAGTTGATTAAGACAGTATCTCTGACAAATATTCTATGAAAATTATTCAAGCCATTCAGATGAAGTTCCTCTGCGAAAGCTGAATAGGATGCGATTCAGCATGAAAAAAATTAAAATTGACATTAATTTAGTTATATGTTTGCAAGAATTTAATACTTGTTAATGAATATGCCAACGCAGTAAAAATTTGTAAACTGGTCGAAAGTAGGATCAGTAAATATGAAATGACCATGAATTCTTGAAATGTACGACGACTTATAATTGTATGCGGATTACAAAAATGATCTTGGTCTATGTTTTCATCCGGAAATTGAATTTCAACTAGAAATTTCAGACCTGTTTTGAGAGTAAAGGCGTTTGTAACAACTCGTTCTTATTTCCTAGAGATTTTTCCCTGTAGGGAGTTCAAGGCATTCACATAACGTCGGTTACCTACGAGGCGGAACTGATTCGAAGGTCGTGCACTGGGAGGAGCCTTACCTCCTGGCCGTGGGGATGTGCTTAAAAGTTCCGAGCCTTTCGGGAAACATATATGTTTTCCATGTTGCAAACTCCATGGTGAAAAATTCAACTGCGTAGCGTTGAAGAAGCACGGAGGAAATCCTACGCCACTTATAACCGCAAAAGACTTCAATCACCAAAACTGGTCGTCAACAATGAAACTTAAATACACCAAAGCGCGATAGTTTACGAGTTTCAAACACAACCACTCAGTCTTGAGCAAATGTCACATTGTGAACGTTGATGGTCAACCATTATGCAATAGGTGCGGATTTGCGTACTCGTGTATATCCTTTCAGGAATAACTTGTGGAAATTTATTTTGTGGCATTCTGAAAGCAAATAAATCATTGTCCATTGTTCTTCCAAAGTCCAAGAAACTGCAAGAGCACTAGTAACTTTTAACGGAGTCATCCGCTAATATGCACTTCAATGCAACAATTTCAGATTGTAAAAACCATTCGCCTTGACCGAGATTCGAACTCGGATCCCCCGATGCCCGAGTGCTTTAGCCAGTTAAGCTATCGAGGCGCCGTCGATAGCTTAATGGGCTAAAGCACTCGGCCGGGCAACGAGGGATCCGGGTTCGAATACCAGTCAAGGCGAATAATTTTTACACTCTGAAATTGTTGCATTGTTCTTCCAAAGGTTCCCATGTTTATACCGTTTTAGTTATAACGTGATACGTAACAATTCACAATCAGTTAGTTGGAGAAAAGTAAAATTCTTAATTAATCTTTGCTATTTACACGTAGCTTTCTTCGCTATTTGGAAGTCTATTCGCTTTGCTATTTGGAAGTAGCTTTCATTTATGTATTATTAAGGTAGCTTCAACTTAAAATATCTTCCGCTTCCCTATATTAATTACTATCTCAATTTTTCGTCCTTTTTCAGCTTCCTCTCTGTCCACCCAGTCGCTCAGCCCCCGTTACATCCTTCCTCCCCTACACTCAGTCAGACTAATGGGAGAGCTCTCCTTGGCCACAGTTCCATGCGGCGTCTGTCTCCTCTTTCTTAATGTCCCTTCACCCATATTTTGAGGGCATTTTCCCTCAGCTCGAAAAATTTCAGCCTTAAACCTTTTTAATGGGCCTCTGCATCGTTAGTCGGACCCTTAAATATAATCTTGACCTAATTACCCTCCGCTCCATTCCGGTCACGGTGACCTGTCTGGTGTTGTTTTCAGCGAGAACTCTTTAAAAAGGAGAGGTGTGACCTACACAAAAAATGTGACGAAAATAAGGACTTTTAGGAATTTGGAGATTTAAGAAGGATGAGAAGGGAAAATAATTAAAGTAACCAAATTGTGAATCGGAGGAAGGGCAACTATTTCGATAGGATTGCTAACTGTGTGGGAGTGTTCGAATTCATCTCCTCCAAATCCTTCAACTCAGCCGAAGGTGTATAGAAAGGAAATTTTTGCGGTGCTGATTTGGGTGAGTTCAGGTAAAGGCATGGTTGAAAATTCATTCGTTATTAAGTTACTTATGCCAATGGCAAGATTAAAGGGATAATTAGGAACCAGAAAAGAATAGGTATACAAATGCATCTTTCTTATATACTCGACCTTATTGTCGAGGGCATTTAATCTATAAAATTAAACGTGATATTCAATATCACTTTAATTTAAATTATTCAGTATTAAAATATATAAAATGAATATGAGAATAGAAAAGTCTTTTGAGGTAAAGGTCGATAGTTAAAAACCTAAATTATGAATAATAATGCCGCCGGCCTTGCAATGATAATTAGAAAAGGCATAAAGTTTTGCTCACCAAGCTCGTCATTCGTGTATGCCCATTCTTTGATGAGAATTTATGGATTACTATCCATTGATGAAATGAGATTTTCAGAAGAAATAGCAACATTTTCATCCGTAAATTGCTCTCCTAATGGACAAGGGGACATCACGGCATTAAGGATAAATCAAAATATTTTTAAGGATAAATAAAAAATTAAGAGATTGCGGCAATTGCAATACAGAAATGCAAAGTTTCCACGTAAAAGTTGGTTTGATGGGCGATGGTGGGACGCATTTCATTCTGTAAAACGACTTTGAGCAATTGACCAACCCTTTGATTGACAATTCATTTCATTTTCAGCTCGAATCATTCAAAATTCGAAAATAATATCTAAATCTAGTGTTGTTCATACCCTGTTTTCCATCAACATTCACTAGAATGATCATAAAAAGCATTAAAACAACACTATCAGTAGCTTTATTTTGATTGAGGACGTGGCCTACAAGCAGCTTATTCAATTTGTCCCTCTATAGAGCAAAGAAGACGGTGATTTCCTGGATGATAGTATAACACTGACGTTGACTTTGAAACTACAAGGATGGCTAATTATGTCTATCTTTCTAGATAGTGTTATCACGGGTGAGGAACCAACAGGAAGGGGTAAGAAATGCGGAAAGAAGACTGGTGAGTGGAAATTATGAGGATCTTTGCAATAAAAGGGAGGGACATTCATTTGTGAGGCAACTGGATAAAGGATGCTTAAAATACAAACAAAATCGACAGCAGTATTTGACAATTTTTGGGAAAATTCCATATTTTGGAGGGGTATGCAATATTTGTAACAATATTGCAAGCTAAAATATATCAAATTCGGTTATAATGATATAAAAATTTTAAACCACTCAATATTAAGTAGTCGTGATTAGTAATTGTGCGCATGCATTTTTTTCACCTGAAATTTTCTCAGACAAATTTTTATGTTCCTTAAAAAGGATTATATTCGTTAATATTTAAGGCGTTATTAATTACGTTGGATGATCTCCATATAGCATCCTTAGAAAGAACTATAACGCTTAATTTTTCACGAACAAGTACGACAAAGATGCTGTGAAATTTACTCGCAAATATGACGCCCAATTATGTCCAAGTTCCGAATCCAGTTGTTTATAGTACTCCTCACCATGGTTATTGACTTTCACTTTGAAAAAAATCTTTGACATAACAACGGAAAACATGAATATTACTGTAATCAAACATTTTTTTGTTTCTACGCTAAGCATTAAATACAGTAAGAAACGACAGATCACTCAAGTATCTTTCATATTATAAATTGTTTCTGGACGATGTTATGTTATTATTAGTGCGATAAGTAGTCATTTTTAGCTTCTCTACTTCATTGAACTCATCCATTTAATATTTATCTGATTTCCCCGCAGCCTCCTGAGGAACTAAAATTGTCAGCCAACCTGTAATACATTGATAATGATGATATATCTCTCCTAAAGCATTCATATTGCGGCATTCAGGATGCACGTATTTGATTTGTTCACTTAGTCCCTTAAATCATGAATACTGTTATTATTTCAGTGAAATTTCAGCTTCATTTCAGCTTTCAGCATTAGTTCAGTGAAATTTTCATCAGTTTAGAACTTTTTGTAAATCATTTGTAGCATCTGAATACCAAGCATGGAAGTCTATATAGAAAATAAGAGAAACAAACTAATCTCAGTTTGAAAACATTCTCGACTTGCACCAGGCGTAAAATTTAAACGAATTAAGATCCCACCATATTTGTGAAATTTGGATGATTCAACTATTTCTATTAAATTATTTCTATTCCAATAGTAGTTATATGAGATAAAACAAATTTGTCAACATACAAAAGTCACTAGTTTCCAGGATCTGCTATTGGCTTTGAAGTGATCATTTATCCTTATGAACGGAATACTCGCGTTTTTCATTTTTCCTTCCCTATTTGTGGATATTTTTTCCCAGGTTGGCAGTACATCTTTCAGCATAGTTTTTCACCACAACTATCATTTCTTTGCCGGTAAATATGTTTATGTGACATAATTGGCTACTTTTTCCTGTTCCTGTTTTTTAATTGCCTTACATTTAGGTACTCAACTGTCACATTTAGTTTCAATGCTAATATGAATCATAAAACAAGGTACGATTCACTTAGAAGATCGTCTCTCTTTTCATAATTTTGGCTCACATAAACTCATAAAAAATACCGACTAGACCATTTTCCCGCTATTAGTTCAGGATCTAATTTTCCACATTATTCCCCATGCTGAGTTTCAAACTAATATGTCCATATGCGGCCCACAATGTCTCGTACAATCTTTTCCTCAGAAAAACTACTTGTCATCCCAGTAACTTACGCGAAGAAAGTGATCGAAGGATATATTTCGCCATCAAATTACCTCGTGAAAGTTTCGAGGAATTGACAAAAAGTTATGCTGCACCAAATGTAGGTCAGTGTGTCAAAGAAGAGGAGGAGTACGATGATGGCTAAGTTCTTAGGAACAACTGGGCGATGAATATGTATCGAGAAAGTAACTGTTTAAATGATTGGACATACAATTAAAGGACCGATTTCCTAAACAATGTGTTGTTACGTATAAATCATGTATATTGTTTGCTTTGGCTTGATTAATTTTGAGGATAGTTTAAAAGTTGAACACAATCTATATCAATATAAAACAATTCATATGCATTCACTTCATTATTAGCTTGGTAATTTTGGGATTGATTTGCGTCCAACACTCTTTTTTTCTTAGGTCCTACGAGATTGTGGCCTATATGTTTTATGATATAGGGAAAGAGGTATTATGGCTTTGAGGAAACTGTCAGAACTTGATCGGTAATCAAAATATACAATTGATGGGCGCGGAAGACTTTCTAAACTCCAAAACCCATCGATAGGAAATATACTTTATTACAATTATACAATTATGTAATGAGAAAGTTAAAGAGAGGTGTTATTTTACTCTAGTTAGACCTCATTTGGAATATGCCGCAAGTATTTCGGATCCTTGGGACAAAATTTGGCAAAAAGAATGAGATAAAGTCCAGAGAAAATCCGCTAGAGTCGTTAAAAATTGTTATGATAAGAACACAAGTGTGACAGGTCTCTTAGGGGAATTATGCTGGGAACCACTTGAAGTGCGGAGAGAACAAGCGAAACTTAGACTTTTAGAAAGGTTCAGAACAAACGAGTTTAACTATGACACTGAAGGAATTATAATGGCCCCACACTACTTAGGTAGATCAGACCACAAAGATAAACTATGGGAGATAGATTCCAGGACAGATAGGTACAAATACTCATTCTTTCCCAGAACAATCAGGAATCATAATAGTAAGAAACCGAAGTCACTGTAGAAATATTAAAAACATTGAATTCACAAGTCGGAGCTAAGTTAAACACTGTAAAGCTGTTAGGTATACATTCAGGTGCATGTATATGTAAGATGTAGTTTGAGTGTTTGCATGTGTGTGGGGTGTAAGTGTTCTTGCATGAATGTATGCTATGTTTTTTTTGTGGATGTATGAATTTGTGGTTCTTGCATGCGGTTTTTTTTCTTTTCTAAATTACGGGTGGTGTCCTAACACCCCCGCCACACGCCCTTGCGGCGGCTTGCGGGGTATTAAGTAGATGTAGATACTTGTTAGAGTTATGTCCGATCATCACACATTTAACTAAGTCATATCCTCAATACAACCGATTTGTATTATCTGTAGTTTACTGAATTTAGTTCATTATTTGTTAGTATTCAAATGAAATGCCTCTCCATTCGGGTATGTTTAGGCCACCCGAATATGTGAGGACAATACGACTGTATACGGCAACGGCTGGATGCATGAAATTGGCAATAAAAATAAGGGTGCATGTCATTTAGAACAACCTCTTGTTGAACGTCTGCGTGGGTTAGTGACGCATGCCGGAGGGATGTCACTTGTTTTCTTTTCGCTCGCAAACAAACTCCATTACGCTACCTCTAGTGGTCGGCGCGGGCTTAATAAGGCGCTGTGTACGACTGTGACGCATTGGGGAATACCGGAACCCGAAGTCACGCCTATAGCTACGGTTATTCCAGTTCTGGGAAAATGCCTTCGGGGGAAAAATGGAGGGAGAGAGAGAGTAGGAATGGAGGGGAGAGAGTGGGGAGACATCCTCTGGCGGCTCGGAAGTTAAAAGAGTCCCCCTAGAAAGAGACGGGCCCAAGTCACCATTTTCGGACAAAAGTGTACGCCGGTACACAGGTGACATCTGCCGTTAGTACGAAAGCGGGAAGTACAAATTTCAGTTACCGAGGCTGCTACGAAAGTCACAAATAAAGGGTTGTACATGATGTAACGAGTTGTAGACATATATTACCTGAATCAGTTCTATTGATGATGGTAACCTTCAGCGATATTTATTTTGTCTTTAGCCGATGATGAGCATCTTTTTTGAAAAGGTTTTGCGAGACTGTGATGTCCACCAGGTTAGGTTAGCTTTTAGATGTAATCAGACGTAACGCACCAATGTATATTAATTAATAAGTCTTCACTAGAAAAACAGAAAACTTCATTTGATTTTAGCTCATTTACTCGTAGGTTATTCATTTAATTGATTAGTACATACATGTGACAATAATTCGTCCTTTTTCAACGCATGCTTTCTACCCCTGTTGATTCCATTCAAGATGCTCTTTCCGTTCTCTTCTTAGTCAATATTCCCCCTCTTTAACCGTTTACAGGGTTCACAGCATACTCTTGCCTCCTGAGTATCTTTTGCAGCTACTTGTCCAACTTCCTTCCATGTTTTCCCCCAGCATCCTCTCTTCCCCTGCCATACCTAGAATGTAATCGTTTGTTTTCCTTTCTCTTAATTTTATTTTTCCCATTTTTCTCCACGGCCAAACTTTGAAAGTCAAGAATCGATCGCTTATCCTCTTGCATCATGACTATGTTTCCGAGCCATTAGTATCTACGATCAATATTAAATTTTTTACCTGTCATCAACCGCTTCTACTTCTTAAAAGCTTATCTGCCGCAATCCTTCTTCTCTTGCTAATTTTCTCAGCATACATAATACTTCCAGTATTACACATCTGCATCATACCCCGCAAGCCGCCACAAGGGCGTGTGGCGGGGGGTGTTAGGTGACCACCCGTAAAAATAAACTAAACTGAATGCAAAATCAACACATACATGCAAAACTATACCCACCATGGCGTATACATTCATCAAAAATCCTTTCATTCCACACGCATGCAATTACATATACTATCAACTAACAGATAATTGCTCCTTAGGATGCATTAAGAAATGTTTCCAATAACGTGCTAGCTAGAATTTGAAAAGTAGGAAGGCGAAATGTCATTAGAATGCAATTAAATTATTCCCTGCTCTCAGAAGTATTGCTTACTCTGCTTCGTCTGCTTTTAAGTTTCCCCCTCCATCCCTCAACTCTCATTGCGGGGGGGGATCCTCCCGCTACCTGCAGCGTTGGTCACACTCTCTACCGGTGTCATTGGGGGAGGAGACCGTTGTATGTTGTATGTCCATGTGGTAGTGTAATTTCGCTTCTTACTTGTCAAACTTGCATGTTATTGGATAATATTTTTACTTAATGCTAAGGTGCAATTGTTTGTCAGTTGATAGTGCATGTATTTGCATGCCTGTAAGTTGAAAAGATTTTAGCATGAATGTATACGCTACTGTGGGTACAGGCTTGCATGGAAGTGTTGATTTTGCATGTGGTTTTGTTCCCTTTCACAGTTTCCCTTCCGCCACGCGCCCTTGCGGCGGCTTACGGAGTATTCTGTAGATGTACTTCCAAAATTGGTGAACTGTTCTAATAGATGTATCCTGAATTTATATTTATTAAGAAACTCACCACTTTTATTTTCCGTAAATTTTAAATTTTTGGTGAGCAATTACGCGCTGGCTCATTTGTAGTTTTTCTTCCTAACAATGGCGAAGTCTTTCAGAGATCAGGCTAGTATTTACGATAATCTTAATGGAAATTTTGAAATGAACGCAGCACATCTGAAGTGCATAGAAAACATGGCAAGAGCGCGCATGCATTCGCTCCTTTCTACGTCACACTATCTTTAGACAATCATGTTCGTCGAAGGTTTTGAAATCTATATCAATTTGAATCAATCCAGCGAGCTATCCTGTCAACTGTCAGTATTACAATATCTTCATATTCATTGTGCTGACGTCTTCTTTCTATTTATTTACGTAAATCACCTTTGAATTTTCTCTGTACACCTTCCGTTCAGCGGATTCCCCCAACGGGGCCTTTGCAAATCTATTGGATCCTAGAGCAATTATTCAGAAAGCGATTATTGATCAAAAGAGTTTGCGAGAAATATATTCCTTGATAACCTCTGCGATCGAGACTACTCACGACGTCATTTTCCTCACTGAATCTTATGAATAGTAATCACTTTCCTCGACTGATCACACGTTTGTGCCGTTTAGTATAATTTGGTGCGCGCAGGGAGAATTTAGGTTATTTGCTGGAAATCTATTCTGTCCGCGAGCGTTTTGCACTCCATGGTGATTTCGTTAATTTACCTATCCAGATTAAAGTTGCACGGGAAAATGATACATGGAAAAGTCATGCAACGTGGCGGGTACATATAATATTCAAAAGCAATGATCGACCCTTTTTATAGCGGATCCGAAAGGCTATTAGCTTTCTCTGAAGAGTCGGAAATGAATGAAGTACCTTCGGGAACTTGTGTGACTCTAAATAAATAGACGTGAATCTTTATGAACCCATTTAATGCCGTTTTTAACGCGTAGATGACTGGGTTTTTATCATTATCGAGAGAAAATGTGACGACGCAATATCTTTAAAGAGTACTTTCCCAGAACGTATATTCGGGCGGAAGGAATTATCATCTTTTCCGGAAAACAAATTAATGTAATGCGACGGAGTGCACACGTGTAACGTGTACGCAGCGAGGAAGGTTGAATGAACAGAAAAATGAATGAGGAAGCTTTTGACCTACCAGTTCGGAAAAGAAAAATCCATAGGAACCTGCTGTTTTATCTAGTTCCTCAGTGAACGAAGTGTATTGGGTTCAAGCGGAGTCTGAATGATTCATGAATCCATCTTAAAATTTTCTCGAAATCCATACATTACCCACGCGGATGTCGCTAGTTTACTGGATGAAGTGCCCGGTGGACATAAAGACACGTGTTCCTTCGCAGTGCTGCTTTTCTGGAGTAAGACCAGTTAATGGTTCTAGCAAAAGCCAAATATAGGCAAAAGTTGAATTTCTGAAAAAAATATACCACCGTGGATTATTTAGCGCAATTTAAATGGAGAACAAGGAAATATTATATTCCCAAAAAAAATGAAGTTTGCATTCCAACGAGTTCAACTTTTGGATTGGAGATTTTTGAAATGTTGTTGCGGAGAAAGATGAAAAAGATGAAGCGGACAGAAAGGAAAACGAATGAGAAAGTGATAGGCATGGGGGGGAGTATAGAATACTAATGGGAGATATCTAAAGAAGGCAGGAAAGATGAATGCTCACGATTTTAATTATCAATGCGATATTGATGATTGTGATAGAGGGGAGAACGCTAGGAAAACGAGGATGGGACCGTAGTAGGTTGGGAATATTGAACAGAATGAAGGGAGGAAGGAAGCATGCGGCATTCAAGAGGGGTTTATTGTAATGCTGGATTTTGGGTTACATTTTGTTGGAAGAGGTAACGAAATCGTCCCTGTACCGTTTGGTAGTTTGCGTCCATCCAATACCTACCTAAGCCAGTAATTTACCGATAACACACAAATAGATATATATATAAACACACACAAATAGATGACAAATACATGCAGGGATAAAACTTCATACATGTATATGAAGATTTATCCAATACAATACTATATATGAAGATATAACCATGTGGATTTCTATGAGCACGTTAAAATAAAAAAATATCACTTGGGAAATCCAGATGGTATATTGAACTTTTATATCAGGAGAGAAAACCGTTGATATTCAGCTGGCATTGACAAGAAAGAGGATACAGTTTGCTAAAAGATATTGATTAATAAATTCAAAAATCAATTAATTAATCCAAACATGTTAATCTAAATTGTTTTAGAGATTAGAATTAGAGTATAATGAGTTATTTAAAATTCGTACAACGAATGCTTTTCTACAACTTTAAAAAATATTGGTAATATCAAGTATGACTTTGTGGAACTTATCCATTAACGAGAAGAATTGCAATTTTGTGAATTTCATGTAATATTTTAGTCTTACGACACAGATTTCAATGAATTGCATCATCTTCATGCACACTTTTTAGCTTCACCTGTTTACCTTCCACATATATATGCATTTTAGTCATGGGGGTGGAAGAAGGCATTTTCGGAGAACTGGCGTAGGGCGGAGGAGGGGTTTCAGAGGAAAGTTTTTCTATAAACAACATCTTTTGTTCTCAAACTGTGAAATTTCTAGGCACAAATTTCTCGAAGACCCATTTTTCTGGATTTTTTTTAACTTTCAGTACAACGAAAATTGTATTTATCCACAGTCACTCAAAATCTCAACAATAGCATCCCATACATTTCTGAAATTTACTCTCTCATGTAATAGTGTATCTAAAAACTGTCAAGATAAGGATGGGTGGCATTTTCGCACATCAAAGTTGAAATACATGTTAAATATGAAACTAATCGCAATAATTTAGGGACTGCAACGCACCCCGATTAATATAACTTTATGCCCGGGATACGACAAGTATTAAAAATTAGTATTGGGAATATCAGTAATATTCATTTTCAGTTTCAACAAGGCAAAAGAAGCCCCAAGTGGGAGTGGGGAAATGTCGCCTCCTTGGATCTGCCCGTGTCCTAAAGTCTGATAAAGAAACAATTGACGGAAACGTTCCATGAATTTATCAAAAAATGTAACTAAATGAAGAGTGAACTACAGAAATCGCAGAAAATTTCGTCATTGGAATTGATCGTTCCATTAATACAGAATAGTAGCAGTCATCAGAGGAGGCGACCTGGCGAAAGCTTGAGCCATTAACGTCTTTGGGGATAGGTTGCCAATTTGGTAAAGTAGGGTGCTCAGGAAATTGAGGAATATTGGAAAGAACCATGCGTCGGCATTAGCCTTCTCTCACGGAAAGACGCCCAGGGTCTACAGCTAAACGTCCCATCTACCCGGATGGCGTATTCCACTTCAAGTGCTGCCTACATGACACACAAAGTTGTGATCGGGACATCTCTGAAAAATCCTGGCACCACATGGATTCGAACCCGTACACTTTCTACATCTACATAATACCCCGCAAGCCGCCGCAAGGGCGTGTGGCAGGGGGGTACACTTTGGGTGGGTAGCTATTATATTAGCCATTGCAGAATCTCGATCCCCCTTCAATTAGTACTTTTAGGAGGAAATACTATAGGCAAACAGCTTGCTAGAAGAGATGGCATCATTATTAATGACCAACCTTCACGGCATTGACATTATGAATGGTTTTGGCTACACGATACACACACTTTGAACAAAGCGCATAAGTAAATCAAGACCCATCGTCCTTTGAAAACACGAACGAAAGTCGCGTCAATAGCTCTAACTAAATGGCCTCTCTTTGGCAAGATGGATTCTTAGTTAGTGGCCAGATATTTTTTCGAAGAACATTGTTGCGATTTGAAGCCGCTTGTCTTTGATAGCACCATCGAGAACTTTTCATTGTCTTTCAAATCTTCGAGTAATTGAGGAAGGGCTTATGTTTGTGGCTCATTGAAAAATTTCTAAGAATCTAAAAAAAGCAGATAAATGTCAAAGCTTTTAAGCCAGCCAAATGTTCCCACTATTGGTCAGCCAAATTTTCTATTTGCCTTCAACGAAAGTAGCGAAATATGAGAATAAGTAGGATATTATTTAAGGACTTCTAATAACATCCAAAAGAGGACTAAGAAGGTAATTTTAAATGGTTAATCGTTTGATTATGAAATATCTCTGAGCGTAAAGATAAAAATGCTATTTAGCTAAACGCCGACCAAGACATAAAAAGGTTATAAGAAAGCGCGCTCTTATTTGATTAAGACACTCAAGTTTTTCTCTTGCATCGCTTTATTACCAACCATTTATAATGACTCGGCCGTGGTCAAATTTAGGTTCGAAGTTCGCACGAAATTTACCTTATGTCCCTTTCCATACACATTTCACGACCGAAAGTTACCAAAACATGGGAAAGTCCTATTGTTGCCAAAAAAATGTCCGAGGAAGATAAAGACACGGAAGTTCGCATTAAATTTCCGTCGTTGGCTCCTTCACTTTCCCGCCCTCCCCCTCAGTTGCCATCCTCCCTCCCCTCCCGTTCCTCCGACCCCTTTGCAGATGCCACCGTGCGAATTCGGTGGGCCTTGCGGTGTGCATGCCACCCTGGCGCTAAATCGCCAAAATGGCGATACTTCGTGTCTTATTCTTTTCTCTTTCATCCTAGACCTTAAAGTGACCGGACTTGGGGAATGTAGAAAATATATAAAACTGTAAATTTAAGTCGACATCTGCCTAATGTGTGTATGTGTAAATATATATATATATATATGTATATATATATGTATATATATATATATTATATATATATATATATATATATATATATATAACACGTAGCATGTAGTTATAGCGCTTCGACGGCGTGTGTGAAATTCACACGCCGTCGGGCTTAGTACTGGGTGAACTCCACCATAACCTACCCAACCGATCTTCGGGTTGATTGCGGCTTTTATGGTATATATACATATGTATATATATATATATATATATATATATATATATATATATATATATATATATATATATACATATATACATTAATTGTAGGACATTCCTTGGAGGAATATTATAGCTCTTCAATGAACCACTAACACAGTAATCAACCCTAAGGTCGGTTTGGTAGGTGATGGTATAGGGTGTAGAGTTCACCCTGTACTAAGCCCGAAGGCGTGTGACATTCACACATCAGGGTAGGGGGACCAGTTTCTTTCCCTGAGCCGGTTATGGTTTCCCAGGAAGATCTGGAACCAGAAAAATCCCATAGCTTGGGTGAAGCTGCAGGTGCCCAGCGACTGGCCCGGGAATCGATCCCGGGACCCTCCGGTCAGCCGTCCAACGCTCTAGCCCCTGGACTACCGCGAGCCACGCTTCAATGAAATCAACATCTATTTCAAATCTCAGTAGAAATATTTAGTTTTTAATTTCTCATACACATCAAGAGCCATTCTTGCTTTTAAACTTTTTAGTGCAAAATGAGATGTTTCTCTTTTGCACGTGAATTACATGTTTCCCCATGGTTGATGTACCTGTATCGCATGCTTGTATTAAAGTGTGATCATTATGGATACTATTAGCTTTGAAATAGAATCATATAGCTTGTTGAACTTTTATTTCAGTTATTGGGCTATGATCAATCAATGCAATAATATAATCAATTAAAGTAAACTTCATCCAAATTTTCAGCTACGAACTTAAGCATTTAATTTCCGGAGAAGAGAAAAATACCTTGATCAAGATGGTTCATCGACATATATTCTTCCGTTCCCGCGTTATAAAAACTTTATTTTGCACCTTCTGTCTTCCGCACTTCATTACCGAGCTTCCATCCTCAAATTTGGCTACGAAAATACTTTCAATCATATGGAGCCCTGGACGACTGGTTGACTTAGGATGCGCTGTTACTCCTGTAATTCTGGAACTCAAAAGCGGTTATAAGAGTTTATTTTACCTGATGTTGCAGTAGAGATAAAAAGCTATTTCAGATTCAGAATCTTTACAGATATTATTGGGAACGATTAAAGAATTTTTGAATGCACTCATTAATAATATTCAGACGAAAACGGATTCTGTTGCTCGTTATGAGGACTATCAAGGGCTGAAAAACAGTAATGGGACAATTGTACCAAAAACTGAACTTACCCTGAGATCCTAGCAAATTACTGTTTTATTATTGGAAAAGTCCAAAGGTTCGCATCTTTTGGCTCTAAGCAAAATACACGTTTCAAATAACGTTGTTTCCGAAGCCAAAAATCAACGGGGTGAAAAAAAGAGAGAAATGAGGCAATATTAGATGCGAGTCGACGGGTGAGGAAGGAATGGACCTTGTCAGACGGTGACGTCGGGCAAGATCCATCTTCACGACGCACCAGCGCCAGCCAAACTCTCTTCGCTTGAAAACCCCCACCTCCGACGCCGCCACAGGTTTGACCCGCGGGACGACACAAAGGAGCCGTTCAATTCAAGTGGGTCAGGGGAAGCGGGAACACGTGCTGGGAAGCCGGGCATGCTATGTGACCCAGGAACATACTCACACACAAGACCACGCAGGCGAACACGGACAACGCAGGACACGACAATGAACCCTCCCTGTCCGCCTCCTCCGTGCCACCCACCCACCCGTTTGAGCACGACGAATCACCCTACTCCCCTTGGCAAAGCAGAAAAAAAATTGATCTCTCCCCTCCATCACAAACTTCTGCTTCCCTATTCCACGGCGAAGATCTTGATTTCTTTCCCCAGTAAATCTCCTTCACTCCGTCGAAGAGGCGACGGAGCGCATGCGCAGTAGCGTTCAAAATGAAAGCGGCATTGGGAGGGGGAGAGCGACGGCCCGAGAGCGGCATTATTTTTCTTGCGTGTGTGCGCGCATGTTTGTATTTTAGCAGTGGTGTGCCGGAGCACGTGACGGTCCTTCTCGCTCCGGTTCTCAACCCAATCCCTACCTCCTCTTGCCCTTCCCTCCCCTCACACAGCAGCGCACAGCTCTCGCCCAGTCCACCTTTTCGCGTCCCCTTCCTCATCCATCAATCACATCATTCGTCTTGCACTTGGTCCACCCGAGGTCCGTGTTAATGCTCCGAGTACGCTGCTCTTTTACTGTTTTACATGATCCTCCAGCTTTCTGCGCGTGCCACCTCTTTAACGGGGGCCTCCCGTTTCCACGTTTGCACCGGCAGCAGACGTATATACTTCGTTTAAATTCACGCCAGCCGATATCAAATAACCTTGAAGGAGATTTTCCTCTGAATGAATGAATCTTTAACATCACATTCTGGAGCTTTTTAATTGAATTTCATCTTTTTTACAGTTTTATAGTGCATGCAAGCATCAAAATTTCCAATTTCACATTATAAGGAGCTCATCGCCTGCACGAGAATTTCTGCCAATTGACAAATATCCACTTCGGTTTTTGGCGTTTCGACTGATAAAATCGCACCTTGAAGTCGTTCTAATATATGATAGCAATAATAACATTTAATCTGTCAACTACTTATATTTAACCACGGCATACTTTGAAATTTATTAAAATTCGAGAGTATATTTAGTACAACAACTGATTACGTTTGCTTTTATTATATTCACGCATCTTTCACGACGAAAATCTAACAATGGGGTAAAGGCATAAATGGTGGTCTAATAAATAGAGAATAAGTGGATGTGTTCTAAAGGTTTAAAATACTATTACGAGGATGTATGAATAATTAAAACAGCTAGCTACTTCTTTACAAAACCATTATTCTGAGAAATTTTCGGAGTCCACCAAATCATAACTGCCACAAATCGAACTATTAATATGGAAAGTCATTATATAGCCTATAATTACCGGTCTAAAGAAATTACAGTCATAATTGACAGCCTGGTTTGTATCCAAATGTTGCAAAAAAAAGATTACTCGACAGAAGCACAATTTTGACTAAGCCAGATGAAGATATGACAATTATTTCCATAAAACATCCTTTACTCCGAAAAGTAACGAGACATCTTCAAAAGGTGGACAATTGTAGATCATCCTTTATAAATCCACCTTTGCGAATTGGTTTCAGATGCTGGTTTCTGAAGAAATAAGACGATTAATAATAATGTACCCTTGGACTCATTTATTTCATTTTGGCAAGTGAACGTAACATCATTAAAGAAAATATTATTCGCCTTCGGAATTTGCGATTGAGGCAGAGGAACACGTTCGAAATGTCATGCATACGTAAATCACCACGTGCTTCAATAACGTTTCGGCGGATGTCGCACCTTTGGGGATGGAGGGGAGGTACGCACGTGGTGTCCCACACATGCACACACCCCTCCTCACACTGGTCCCCTTCCCCCTCGCTGAGGCGCGCTCTGACCCCTACCAGCCGGCTGTCAGGTCTGTCTCGATGGGGTCGATCTCCCGCCGTCGTCTTTTCCCTCATTAAAAGTCGTCCTCCCTCTACCCCGTCATCCAGAAATCCATCGAATGGGAATAATGATTTCGAGGGTCACGTGGTCCTTCTGCCGGGGTAGTTGATCGGACCGTTATCGTGGAAGGGGACGCAGGGGGATGAGGGTAGGGAAATGAGGATGGGGAGACTCAGTTGCGATAAGGGACTGGTTCCCCCCGCGCTTAACGATGGTGTTGCGTTCGTTAACAAGTTTCACCCGCTAATCAGGCCCTACGAGGTCCCTATTTACGGAATGGGTTTTACGGAATTATACAAGAATTCGAAGCGTTCCTGGGGGTCTGAGAAAGTAGTGCCATCCATAATCAATTTCAAATGAATGTTAACATTGGATCAATGATACAACTTTCTTCAAAATGGCGTAAAGATGGAACGCTCTGTTACTAATCCATATCGCTTTTTGCAAACAAAAACCTTTCATTGTTTCAAATTTTCCGCTTTAAAGCAATTAATATGAGTTCATCCGATGGAACTCCGCAGCGGGTGGAAATGACAGTAAATACCATTTAGTAACTTATGAGAAAAAAATTCTGGTGAGTATCATGTAAAAACCAAACTGAATTAAATGTTTACTGCAGCCAGTCAAAAGGGACCAATCGCTTTTGCATAAAATTTATTTACCTACGTATACTAATCTCCGCTTATTTTAATGCTCTACCTTCTAAATCACTGTGACTAACGGTGCATTATCGCATGGTCACGAAACTTATAGTCTCTCAATCCTTAGAGAAGTATTGCACCCTGAACTAATTAATAATTTATTGAATATACACGTACATAACCATAGCATATGGCGCCAAAGAGTTCCTTAGAGATTCCTGATAAAATGACAGTGTTCAAGATGCGTTAAATGATTAAATAAAACAATATAAATGCGTTTCATTCGAGGTTTTCTCATCTAACGTGCGATAATCCTGAACATTTGTGACTTCAACCCAAAATAACTCTTTGCAAGAACAGGCACTGGGCGTCATATTGCAGAAAATATACCAAAAATGTTGATTCCCAAATGAGGATTCCCAAACATTGCTCTTCCATTTTTATTCCAATTCGGAATTTTTTCCATGGTTCATTATTTAAAAAATTCTCATATTCAAATATGGCTGTGGAGAATTTTAATTTATTTTACTTTGCCGATATACTTATGTTGATAAAATGGCTAGGCGCCACCAGAAGTATATTGCAATTCATTCCCAAACTCGGTGCCATTTAAGGATGGGATTTAGCTTGAGCAAATATTTTTCTAATATTTCGTGATCCTGAAATATACCTCTTGCGAGGATGACAATAAAATAGGCTTAAGATCGTGATGATGAAGAAAAATTCATTGAAGTTAAAAGAACAATAATACTATGTGAAAGATGGTGCTACACAAGGTCTGTCCCAAAAGCAGTAGGACTTATTTTTTCCCGGATAGACAGATGGACGGGCAGAGGTTTCTCTGGCTGGGTTCGAGGGAGGAAAGTCTCAGGAAAGAGCTGGAGGCCGGGGGTATTTGGTTCCGAGTCTTTGCTGAGTGCGGAGAGTTCTTTTGCGAAACCTATATAACGTGACCTCGTTATGCTCTGTCATGAACCGGTTATTGGAACGGCGCTACTCAATCAAATTTTGCGTGAAACTGGGCAAAACCGGGAAAGAGACTCATGACATGCTTCGACTTCAAAAAGTGACGAAAATCTTGAAAGAGGCTTTGTTGGAGAGGGATCGCAGATTAAGTGTTCTCATGGTTTCTGATGAACTTGGCAATCCTAAAAGTGATGTGTATCGACTTGTGAGCGAAAATATGGGCATGAGAAAGTTGTGTGCGAAGTTGGTGCCGCGAGTGCTCTCGGACGAACAAAAGGAAACTCGCACGCGAGTTTCGTTCTGCCAAGACCTTCTCTACCATGTGACTAAGGATCCAAATTTAAAAAGTGCGTCGGTATTATATGAGGCCTTAAGTGTAAAATGACACTACTTTATTTTATATAATATTGTCAATAGCCCTTTCAATAGCAGGCATTTGAAACGGAGATATGTATTGGAATGTTAATTAGAAACATACGTTTCTATACTTTTGCGTAAAATTTACTGAGACGTTTTTGAATGAAATTAGATTTAGTTTAAATAAACCTCAATGACATTTCTATGAGAAAATGAAATGAATTTCTACCAGGACCTTGGAAATAAATTGCCTAATGTTTTATTGGAGTGGTTCTATGGTTACTCATATTACAAAACCAAGATAAAGGTGTTTGGTTTTTAGGTTTTTGTTATGAATGAAAAAGAAAAATTTCTCATCTAAAATCATATTATTCTCAACACGATTCGTGCTATGCTAAACTTCGCGGCATCTCATGGAAACATAAAACTGACATTCATGCCCAAGATAGGATCTGAAATATCCATCTTGAAGTTAATTGACGATTTCCGAGAATGAATAAGAATCTTGATATTTCTCAAGGTCATAGCTCCACGTTTTTAATATACTATCACCTTGAGAAATAGACGAGTTACAGATGAACGACTCTTCCCCAGTTGATCAAAAGAGTGTGGTTTTCCCTATTTTAAAGGTGGCAGAGTTTGAGTAAAGTCATAATAAAATTCTCCGTTTCACTATTCAATAATTGCCTATTTTAATATGGTTGATAATATTTACATAGCACTGTGACAATTTGCTTAAAATATCAATTAAAATCAATTTTTTCTTTCCTCAATAGGGCCATAGTCACAATGCGACTTATCGCGAAGGTGCCAAATATTCTTCTTCTAATTAAGGAATCATAAACGTTGCACATGGAGCTGAGAAGTAGATAAGAGTAAGTAAGCGATTTTTGTTAATAATTCTTTCTGCAAATAGACCTGAGTGCGTGGATATCAAAACCCCATCCTATTAGGTACTATATTATAAAACAATACCGGCCCCCGCATGAAGGTCGTGATTATATCGAAGAGCAGAAGTGTCATTTATAAGCAAGGTTGGCGCAAGCATTCGTTGCATGTCAGTTCTATAAAGATACGTTAGGCACTTAAAAAATTAATATGCATAAATTGAGTAAAAAGTTCTAATTTTACCATTCATCTAAAATGCAATATTCATTTATCCTGAAAGGAATATATGTATGTACGAAGATCTTACGGGCCCAATAGTAGACGTGTTCGTAGCTATGAACAATTTGGGACCCGAATGATCTTTGACCGAGTCTCATTTAAGTTTCGAGAATATATTACACATGATGGATGGAGAGACAAGTTTTAGTAAGATAAGCAATTGGAAATAAAGACTCTCCATCCATTCACCCTAGGCTATATTGCAATTAGGTATCCTACGTTCACGTCATGCCATTGAGAAGGCGGATTTTCCACGTTTTCTCACTACCGAATGAGGATACTTCAGTTTCACCACCCACTCTCAACCTGCCGGCATTCCTCTACTTTCTTCAAGCATGGCGATCTGCGTGTCTAAGGTTTTTCCCACGATTATATGCATCTGTTTCACACATGCATTCGCAGATTTCAATAATGTGGTATTTTAAATTGTTAACCACAGCCTGGTAATCAACAAGAAGCATATTCTCTATCTTAGGTATACCTTCGATTAAAGATTTAGGAGAAGGGTCTATCTAAGTATCAGTACCGCCAATAGGGAGACAATATCGATATACAGGTACATAAATATATTGACAGAGATCGTACATCTGAATGCATTCATTCAAACGAGCTATGAACGGTATTTTGATAGTATACACTTAAACATTTTTGACAACAATATAACCATGTGTTATTGCCAAACTTCGGGAATGATGTTAAAACTTGCTGGATTTCGGGTGCGGGGATGTAACAGACAATGGGCAGTCCAACGACCTTAGCAACATGGAATTGCTGGAAAACCCTACTTCCACCGTTGGAAGCGGTGTAAACGAGAAAATTTCCGCATAGGCAACTAGTGCCTATGATGATTAATTGTTATTCTATTCATTTGGGTATTTCCCGTGGGTTCGCCCAACGCGAACCGCCGTCGGAAACCTGGCAGACCGACTGGTTGCCGCCGGCGCCCTCCTTCATCCCCAGTTCACTCTCCCCCTCAATCGTTCACGCAGCGACTCAAGCACGGTAAGGAGGAGGGGATCAGCTTCCGTCGTGCCTATTCTCGCGTACGTAGAACACCAAAGGGGAGGGTGCCCTCCGGACAGTGCGGGAAAGAGAAAGAGGGTGAGGGGGAGGAAACGATTGCGTGGACAGAGAGAGGGAGAAGTAAGGGGGAAGAGGGGAGAAACTCGCGAGTCGCCGCCCTTGCGCGTTCTGTAAATGGCCCCCAAACGAGCGTCTAATGGGAAGACAAGTGCAAGCGCGCACGGGCACACACGTGGGGAACGGGTCGGGCGCGGACGCATGTCGGGGATCGGAGAAAGGAGACGGGTGGACGGCTCTTCTTTTCCGAATGATAATCAGTGCGCGGCTCAAGGAGGTCCACTTGCGGGGAGAGGGGACATTAGGGAGGGGGAGGGGAGGTGAGAGCGGGGCTCTGGTGTCGTGGAAGTGCGGGATTCATATTTTTTTCATACATACATTCCAATGCGTTTGCGTGACGTGTTTGCCCCTACGCTCTGCCGCCGCCTCTGAAGATCGGCTGTGACGTTGTCATCATGGCGGAAGCTCGTAAAACCAGCTGCTTTAAAGCTGTCACTATCGACGCTGTCGCTCTCGATCATTTGCAAATGGCATTTAGAGGTCGGTATATGCCACTAGGCACAAGAGGTATTTCGAAGAATGTATATTCTGTTCATTTCCTGGAGGACTATCCTCAAAATACTCGAAATCGAAGATGCCACCCGTTTCACCAAAGCATGTGACATACGCGGCTGATTCGAAATTTCCTCATGAGAAAATTCTCAACCAAAATATATTCGTCTTTACGAGTGTCACCTTGTAGCTGGGATACTGTATGGAGTGATCCTCGCGTATATACCTTATTGTTGCAGATTACTTGCGTCTTCCTACTGCATCTGAGCGCGTCGGTACCTTGGGCAGGGCTCATGGGAATTAAAGTTTTTATTCCGAGGGCTTGTTTCATGGAGGAGTGATTAAGCCGGACAACATAAAAATCACACATCATGGGCGGGAAACCAGAGGTATCATCCAAGTTTGAGTCCGATCTATAGGTAAGCGGTCTTCCCGCTCCAGTATGCTCTATTGTGGTTAATGTCGCTTTCTTTTGGCATAGAAAATACATTAATATACCGAAGTTCCAGTTAGGACACCGCAGCAATGCATTTGGTATCACGTTCCAATGAGAACGATCGTTAAAACTACTCGCTATGTACATGAAAAGAGGTCTAAGTTCTCAAAGATAAGAAAAGGAATGTGAATTTTTTCGCAGGTCTCAAAATAAATATTTACTATACAAACCTGCAATTGGAGAAGAAATGTTTGCTACCCAAAATAGCTCCTCTAATGAGATACTTTAGAAACCCACTAATAATTCTGGTCTTCCTATTTAATTAGACAGCGAACATTAAATAAATGGCGAAACAAAATTAGCAGTACAACAGCCAAGAGTGGGGATCATCGTAAGAGGAAAAACTTTTTCACGCACTGTGGACATTACCACTTTTCTTAAAATAAAGCGGGGTTTTCTCTCAAATGATATCATTTTTCGAGCACTACTCTTGAAATACCTCTTGATTGGTACTAAACATGACGCAGAATGCCCGAATTTCACTCATTGGGCAAAACATTCGAAATACCTACCGTAATCGTTGGAAAATTTTGGAGCACATATTGTTTCAAATTTATAATTTATCTTCGTCAGTATTCCATACGTTTGCTAAGGGAACGAAACTTGAACTCTTCAACTTACTTTTAACTATTCGACAGGATGTCATTCATTCAGTTATCGTAATCCAAATGGGAGTGAAACAGTCCCTACGTGGATCGATGAATTACAAATAAAATAAATCTCCCGAGGCGGGGTGTGCTGAAAGGCCTTCGCCGGAAGCCGTATTCGAGTCAATGTGCTATCTCGATAAGCATTGAGTTGTCCTGACGGCATTGCACTTTTGTTTCCCAGCCGTATTGTGTCCATTTCAAATGCCCCAGAAACAGGACGACAAGGTAGAATGAATCAGAAGATATGATCAACAGGAGAGAGGAAATCGTCGGCTCCTACTTGGATTTGAATAATGGATGGTGGACATATCTTCGGCGTGCCACAGAAGGAAAAGCCGAAGGATTAAACAAAAGCTAGCTGTTGGACTCTCTTTCCGATGTGAATCATATTATGCAATTTTATCTACGGTTATAATATGTTAAATTTAATGTAACATTTCGATTTGAATCAATAATTAGACTAAACCTATTGAAAAATTTGGTATTTCGCATTAGAAATAGTAAGACATTAGAACTCTTAAAAACCTACTACTTGGTAAATTAAATTTATGAAGCATAATCATGCCAAAATACTAAAACCTCATGGTAAATTGCGATCAGGGAACATTATATACGGTTGACGATGGTAATAACACTCCCCATATGAAAAAGATCCAGCTACAACATTGAGGTTTTCCTGGAATACTCTTAGGATTTAACTAAGGAGTTGAAAAACGCTATTATTTTTATGCAATTAAATTCAAGTGATTCGGGGTCAATATGTGGCTCGGCCTTCATTTAGGTGAAAGGGTGACTTCGAGGTGAAGCGAATAAAATAAAAAAATATTTTTAGAAAATACCTTCACTCCCAGTTCTGACTTCCAATTTTTCATTCTTACAAAGCATAAGTGAAATGCTTTTGATGCAGCCCATACGTCTCTTTTCACCGCTGTCCTTGAAAGGGATTGCTTATTGAGGACATTCCTATGGAAAATTATTGAAACCCTCAAAGAGGAACTCTCCAAATTTACTCCGGATTATCCTAATTCCTTAAGTTCATAACTGCGACGCTATTTCTATCGCTTTATCGTGGTCAACACCAATGGTAATCAGCAAGATGTCATAAATTCAAACAAAAACATTTATTCGCATCTATGTACATCTAGTAATACCCTACAAGCCACGGGGAAGGTGTGTGACAGGGGATGCATCCAAACCAGGCATGCACTGCGCATGAAAAGACAAATTCTCATGAGATGCAAATACTGAAATAAATCCGACTTTCTGACATTCACACTGAAGAAAAAATTGTAGAAAATGTTGATTCATTCGTAAGAAGTAGTTAGGATTCTCATCGGAAGCAAGCGAATGAGTTTACCCATTTTGTATCAATTTATTTTTTCCCGTTCAATATCAATTATATTTGCTTCCATTGCGTTAAAGGACAAACCTGATGGGACTATTTTTGTTGCACCGGAATTTGCGTGCAATTTCTAAAATTTAATTTTTCAAATATTTTGACGCCCCAAGATCTTGGGGCGTCACAATACTAACGACTTATGATCACCAATGAGCAATAAAAGACGCGACTTGCAATGTACGTACAAATATCTCCTCTTGTTGTTTTCTCTTTTGTAGCACAGAATATTCGAAGTAGGTATTTCTATTGCTAAAAACATATGAACAGATCGTTTGGGTCTAGTCTATACGCCAATTTGGTTTTCTTTGTGCAATGAAAAAAATTAGTCATTAAGTGAATTTATCGGAGTAATTACTTCGCATATTTGCCCCTGAAAAGTGCCGTTACACCGCGGAAGGTAGAATATTTATAAAACCTCGGCAGTGGCACTCCGTGACGATCAAAGTAAAACATGTACCAGGAAGATGGCGGGTTCGCTAAGGAAAAAAATCAAGGATTTTTCGTCTAAAAGGAAATGCTACTAAGGACGTTTGAAGAGGAAATTCCGGATTAGGGACTTCGCTATGCCGCCAATTGAAAGGATTCGACATTGAACATAAACTGGAAAGTCTACAACACTAATCGGGTTTCCGTCGACTAATGGAATTACTACTGATATAAAAAGGTTCTATATTTTATATATATGAGCATACTTTGGCAAAATCATAGAGGCATGATACTCGTTGTTGAATGTCACGAAAAGGAAGTAGACACAAGTATTGAAAGGGATTGAATAAAATGGCGGTAAGATGTCTTTGAATGGAGTATGAGTGTATATATTTATATTTTCGAAAGCGAACGCTCTTAAGCGACGACACGAGTGTATAAAAACTATGATGAACTTGACAATAACAATACGATGTATTTTACACAGCAGTAGGACATTATTATTATACAGGAGTTAACGAAAAGCCGTTTGGAATTTTTCAGTATCTTCTTTGAACAGTTTACAAAAATTATTTCCAAAATTGTATTGAAGAAAAAAATAGAATAGTGTGAGTTCATTTTAATACGAAGAATTTATTAGCATTCGGGGTCTGTAGCAAATAGATTTCACATAGAAGTTCATTCTAAAACAGTAAATCGGATGATAAAAAATTCGAAATATATTTCCCGCAAAGACACCCGGAGTACAAAATACTTGACAATAGATCCACTATTCGGAGATTCAAGATGCCTTAAAATTAAGCTGGCCATTCATCCATCATAATTAATCAACCGGAAGTTTGGCATTGATAGGTGAAGGTAGAGTTAACCCAGAATTTAGTCGTGACGATTTTGAAATTCACATATTTAGAGAAGGTGGTCCAGTTCTTTTCCCTATGCATTCGGTTTCACACTCAGGTCCAATAACCAGAAACCCGAACCGTTGGGATAATACATGAAGTTGACTAAATACATTGTTTCAATGCATTCGAACCTTGAAACTATCCGTCTCTATTAAAAAAGATCCAAGCATTAAGCTACCGCGACTCCCGGCTTCGGAAAGTACCTGGAAATATGATTATTTCTAAGATATCATAAAATCAAAGGTCTATATTTTCTGAGATCAATCAATAAAAACATAAGTAAAATGGGTACTTTTTTATTTCCTTTTCCCAAGTTCCGGGAGACGACGGGCTCGCCTCCCGGAACTCTCTCCTCAAAATTAGCTTATCTAAATTGAATTTATTTATACGTAATGATTTTCAAATAACGTTGACTTTTCCCCGAAGCTTTGCTTGAAGTGCTTTGACTTATGTGTAATTATGTAAATACGCCTCACACACCCTGAGGTATTTTTCGATGCCATAAGGCTCTGGAGCGGTTCGACTCGAGACTCAGATCCGAGGCGGTATTGTTTCAGCCATTATGCTAACCAGAAGATTGAAATGTCGATCACCCAATGGAAGCCCCAAAATTTCCGTTAGATATCCAACTACTTCGTGGAAAACGGTTTAAAATATAACTCCATCTCTTACGATACAGGTTGAAATTCCAACAGAGGTAAGCATTGAAGTAGATAGGTACGTGTATATCCATCCTTGAAAATGTTATTGGTTTGGGCGACCTCTGCCGACTCGCTACAGAAGTGCCATTCCAGACAGGAAATCTCTTCATTATTTTAACTCCCTTCCGCCTAGTCTTTCGCTGTCTACCTGTTGATTTGGTGATTTAGAACAAATAACTTTCATGCACGGTAATAGTGCGATCAATAGTTTATGGCATAAATTACTGTCAAAAACCTGTTTATCAGGGTACACATGTGTATCTCAAAAGTATCCGACCAGCATTCATTACTCTGCGCCAGAACGTCTTTGGGGTACGAGCTCAACCAGTAACTCCACACGAACTCGCCGGCTGCTGCAGTGACGGACGGGACATGTTAATTCGCGCGCGTGTATTTGTTGACAGTGCCTTTATTGCGTTCGTCGGAGTGTGACTGGCCAGTGCAACTGGTCGCTTTTAATGGTACCCAATTCTAATCAAAACAAGCGACCCGCACATCCTTTGGCAAGGAGAGAATCTCACGACGGTGGTATGGACGAGATAGTTGTGCTACAAAAAAGGAAGATAAAAAGATGGAGTATGCTATTCGGCGCACCAAATTTTTTAATTATTGCTGAGCTTGCAATAAATACCAATGAGTGACATCACCAGTATTTCATCAAAACCCTCTGGTGTTTGAGAAACCACCGATGGATACCAATACACCTTGCTTGACTTCAATGCCAAATACCATCGACAATCATTTTACAGAAGCCTGCGCTCTGCATTAATGAGAATCATCACTTGAAACGATCCTATTCCCATCAAAACATTTCCGGAGGACTGAGGATTCACTCTCAAGAAGGGCACCCGTGTCGAAAACAAAAAAAAATTTCACTGGCATTTGGTTATCAGCACACGCTCAAAGATTAATTCCCGACTGGTTCAATCTCAATTTTACTCGCAATCGTGTGTCTGTATCAATCGATTACATTTGGATACTGCGGATTTCGGAGTTTGGATCACTCCTGGGAGGACGCCATCCGCACCGGGATCAACCAGTCCGTCAAAGGTGATGCGTGCCCAATTCATCCGCATCACGCCTTCATTCGCCGTCGCATCAATCCGGAGGCGTGGCAATTACAATATGGAGAACGATCTGGCGTCGAACGTCATGCAAAACAAGAAAGGGAAAGATCCGCCCGGAATCGTGAATGTCGAGGGCGACAGAATGAGAGCCATGAGGGGAGCGGAGGGGAAGGCGGGGGGGGAGGAAGCACGAGGCCACAGCCGTGAGGGGATAGGGGTCATTTCGTGTCAAATCGACCGGACCTCTCATGTGAAAAACCATCCTCTTCATATCAGTGCTGAGGCATCTATTTATTCTGGACCGCGAAATTGGCTCAAATTTTTCTATAGTTATAATAGAAGGCTGCATAGAAATGCTACGACAGTTTTTCCATCTATATTGTAAAATGGTCAATGGGCATGGGATAATGTCAACTAATGTCAACAATACTGAAGTTGATTGTAAAATCTATCCTTCTTAATACCATGAATTTGTGAATGACCATGATTTCTAAAAAAGATAGCTCAATGCATAAAATATTTGGACATGTATGTAATATTCTTCATAAGTATACATACTGTACATATTCGAAAATCAAGGTCGGATATTATTTTGACTGGCCATATCAAAAATATTTGCCAATGAAATTGTTAATTGTATTTTTACCAATTACATTAATTGAAAATGTACCAATGGCATGGTGAGCATTTATTTCTGGGATTTTGTGTACCCAAAATCTTGAAAAAATCATTTATTCGCAAAATCCTGTTAGAAAACACGTTTTCTTGGTACCTAAGAGTGAAAAAGACATCACTACACATAGGATAGCGCGCGAAACATTAAACAGGTCATCAAAAACCTTGGTTGGAAACTTCCTTTTTCTATCCATCCTTAGCAGCAGGAGCATATTCAGTGAAACTTTTAATTTGCGCAAAAACAGCGACTGTGACCTACACGGTGACCTCACCAAAAATATTTTTCAAATCCATAAATCCGGTTGGTTGCATGCCTCTATTCTTCACTTTCCAACGCTTCTTGTTATCTCTTTCGTCTTATATTACTGTTTACGTGGCATTTGTTCCTAGACTATCCTCAAGGGCCTACTGCTTATCAATTCTCTTCTATTATGCGCCTAACAAGCCCAAGGTGTTCCAAATACATCTGGTTCGTCTTTTCCTTAACGTGCTCCAGATTGACTTTTCCTCTTCTTCTCTTGGGTGTACTTCCTGGTTTCCTACTTCATCTGTGGATTTCATTTTCACTCTTGCATCAAGTAACAAAGGGACCAAATAATGTCTGTTCAGAAGTAAATGAAAGGTTCCACTTCTTTCAACACATCTCCTTATTATCCCTCAATCTACCCGATGCGTCTTTCTTTCGCATACTAAGATTTAAAGTTTTCCTTATTCCAGGATCGAGGAGTGCAAAAATGATGCGACTTTATCAAAGAACACTGGTACTCTGTCTGAAGAGCTAATTCAGGTTTTAATTTACGAGCGTACAGCCTGTATATCTCGCACCAATACGTTTCGTCTCCCGGCGAAAAGGAAGAACAAGAAGTACGGGTGTATCTGCTATAATATCAATCAAATTTAATAAGTCTTGTGAGGAGGTATCTTTTATTTTTGCTTTTAATATATTAATTCAAGGAATTTTAGGAGATTCCAAATCACATCTTATTCTTAAATTTTCGTAATTGGCATATTGATTCATCATGGAGGGGTGTTATCTGAGTTCATTAAATTACGTATTGCGAGGGCGGAAAGGGCAAGAACAACTGTTGAAACTTCAATCAATATATTATTCCCCTTTTTTGCTGATTTTTATTACTTATTAAATGGGACCCCCGGAATTCCAAAAGAAACGCACACTGGATGAATCCAATCCTGAAGCAGGAATGTAATATGAGTTTTCGAACAGGCATGCTTGAAGTTCGTTTTACATGGCATTCAAAACATCAAGGCAATCGAGGGCTTTTCTTGAATAGACAACGTTTTGCATCTGAATTGATACAACAGTATATTTCTAAATGAAAAATTGAGCAACAAAAACGTGTTTTCATGTGGTTGGATTTCGATAAGTATTTAGTCTGCAAATTGTGACGAGGTGTCTTCTCTATTGACTTTTTCTAATTTAACACCAACGTAAAGGTACAACTAGAATTTAGTAATCAACACGTAAGGTAACTGTACTTATGAAATCAGCAAAACGTGAAATTCTAAGTGAATATAATCTCATTAAACATTCTTATTTTTATATCAGCTGCCATCTTCAGTTCCGCCTTAAAGTTTTCCATGTCTACTTATAATATTATTAGCTATCATGTTTTAATACTTCAATAAATTGGTGCTATGTCTTGGTGAGGATCATCTCTTAATGGAACCATGAATTCTCTCAAAGGAGGAAATTTTGAGGTAAAAGATTCAAGCATGACATGCCGGTGGTCTACACGTATAACTCTGTATTTTCGTGAGGCCTTCAGTTTATGATCTATCCTGATTATTTTTGAACTCCTCACCCCAAGCTTCTTGGACTTCTTTATTTTATTCATTCTGGTAATACCGTTTTCATGATAATACCAACGCCATGCAGCGAAATTTGAAGGAATGATGCTGAGATAACAAGAAAAAAATAACGTTGGAGAGCTTGCTGTTTCCAGGAAAGGTGACGGAATGCCAGTCCACAATCTTCTTCATGCACGAGGCATATTCATAAAGCAAGGGCTGTTTTCTTATATTTACATATTGGCGCTTCAGAACACAGTTTTACTACTGCAGCGTCATCTCCTGATTCATTGAGAAGCTATAGCAGCATTTTTTTTGTTTCAGAAGTCGTTTGCTTGTCCGTGCATGCAAACAACAATGTCCACGACAATGGTTGATCCCGCCAGCTGTGAAGTGCATTCTGCCATACGATTTGTATCTTAAATGTAAAAGCATTGTCGGCTGCTGAAATTCATCGGGAGTTATGCCTAGTTTATGGACCTACAGTTTTGAGTGAAGGAAAGGTTAGACAATGGTGCCGTGATTTTAAAAATGGACGAACAAATGTCTATGACGAAGAGCGAAGTGGCAGGCCCAGTATTCTGACCAATGAAATTGTTTCTCAAGTGGAACAAAAACTGCGATTTGAACGTTGATTGAAGATCAATGGTCTGGCTGAACAATTTCCTCAACTTGGACGCGCTACTGTCCACAATATTGCCACGGAAAACCTCGGATACCACAAATTGTGTGCAAGGTGGGTACCGAAACACAGCTGCCAAAACCAATAAGAAAATTCAAGATTTTCGTTGAGAACTCTTTGACCACCCACCGTTCAGTCCTGACCGTGCACCTAGCGACTACTTCCTCTTCTTGCACTTGAAACAGTGGCTCGGTGGACAACGTTTCGAAACCGAAGAGGAACTCAAGAACGGCGTTGTCAATTGGTTCAACTCTAAGGCGGCGAGCTTCTATGCAGAGGGGTTAAAGAAGCTGGTACAGCGGTACGAAAAATACTTAGAAGTGAACGGCGATTATGTAGAGAAGTGAAGTAGGTTTGTAGCTAACTAAAAGTGCCAATAAAATGTGTTTCATATGAGTATATTTTTCCTGTGACCAAACGGCCCTTTCTTTATGAGAATGCCTCGTATATATGTAAACGGTCTCTTGTCCTAATCATCGTTCAAGGGGCTCATTCATTTCAGTTATGGAGGCAGATAACACCGAATCATCTAAAAATGTAGTGTTCTGTTGCCAATATCCCAAGAGACTGGTCAGCCCACATCTGCCAACATTACTACATTTATTTTTAGTACGGTTTACCTCCTATTCTTATTTCTCAATAATCATCTTAGATGAGATTTTTTCAAACTTTTACCCATTTTTAAGTTACCTATTTTAACCGTGAGCAATCTGAATAATTCATGCCGGGAATCTAAAGTGAGCATGAAATATATATGGTCCAACTTCGTTTCCCTTGCGTTATCATTAATATTTGCTATATATATGACCCGCTTTATTTTATTTTCTATTTTTTGTCTCCTCAATGCTGCCGGGGCCTTCGGAAATGACCCAGCACACTTAGCTCCTCTGTGTTGAGGACGTGGTAGTTAGTGCATTAGCAACTTTCCCATTTATCATCATCAAGCACTTTCTGTGTCCTGGGACCAGAAGCTGGGAAAACTCCGTCCCAGTCAAGTCAGGCGATGTTTTTTAATAAACCTTCTCATTTCCTTTCCTAAAACTTCACGCCAGCAATTTTTAAAATAAACTTAAGCTTTCAAATCTCGTTCTCTAGCGGACGAATATGGTATTCTTTGCTAAGTGATAAGGGTGACTAATTTTACATTTCATTTAGCTAACAACTGCAGCTGAACTAAGTGGATACGCCGCGGAGGAAATCATATTTTTTTTAATCCAACACCATACTATCTCATATAATGCATGAGAAGTCTGTTGAAGAAAATTCAGATCATAGGGGTTGATGAGACTGAGCAGAGATGATGAGCTGAGCGACTGCATCGAGAGGTGGTGACTCATTTCATCATTCGAAAAAATAGCTACGTTGTTGTCAATCTATGGATAATCTCGTGAAGGATTTTTAAAATTCATTGAGGGAACGTACGAGTGGTATTTACTGAGTACTCAATGAGACCTGACAAAGAGTATTTGACGGGTCAACATCGCGAAGTAAAAGATGTAGAATGTACCTCATACAACATGTAAAATTATTCCCAAGTAAAACCCAAATCTTGAGGACGTCCACATTTCACTTCATACAGGCATAGTCCTCTTTTGGAATGGTCATCAGCTGCCTCTTCGTATTCTCTTTTATCTAGTAAACGTCAAGAATTTCGTGCTACAGTTGCAAGGGAATTGCTCCTAGACGCAAACAATGACCCAGGTTTTCTAAAAAAGGTCATAACTGGAGATGAGTCATGGTTCTATAGACATGACCCTGAAACAAAAGCCTAGTCTTCTCAACAGTCTGTTGAAGAGATAATGGAGAATGCGACAACGCAGCTGACGACCATTCCGAAAAACGACTTACACGATTGTTTCGAAAGGGGAGACAAGACACTAGGATAAGTGTGTGAGGTCTCAAGAGGAGTGCTTCGAAGAGGATTAAGGCCTCGTTGTTCAAGGCTATTTTTCTCTAAATATTCCATGGTTGGATACTTTCCGGACAGATCTTATATATCCTAGTGTCTTAAAATGGCAAAAATTGTGATTCCTGGGTGATCATGACCCCAGATAATACATCCATAACAAATTTGAAAAGCACAAATGTTGAGAATTTTTAAAGGTATAGGGAGGTCGCAACGTTTCAGCTATCGCTGCTGACAGAAAGAGTTGAGGTAGTGTCCAAATGTATGTACCAGGAGATGCCCTAGGCGATCTCCTCGACCATAAAAATACTTTGGGAAAACTTTCATTTGACGAGGTTCAGTTGACTTTTGGGGAACCCTCCGTCTCACATTGTGCCGGCGGGAGTGAGAGTGACTGTGAACTGAGAGCGGGGTAAGAGTTCGTGTTAGGAAGGGGTTATTTCCTTTTCTATGAATACCCTTCATGAGGCCTTTCTTTAAGACCAATGTTGCCAATTTAGCGGTTCTTGTTTTCGTCGAGCGATACATAAATATCTTATCGACTGGATAGGATTGCTTTAATGAGTTTTTACAAATCTAATGCCGATTGGATGTCTCTACGTGTTCACAAGCGGTACCAAGTACGCAAAATATTCGCAGTAGTAGTTTTTATGGGAGGCGACCGACAGCCTAGGTCATTTGCGTCATTAGGGATGGGAAAGGAAGGGTGGAGAGAAACCCGACGTTGGAATTAGTCTACTCTTGTCGAAAGGCGCCAAGTGGTCCGCAATTTAACGTCCTTTCCGACGGACGTCGTACTCACTCTAAAGTGCTCTCCACAAAGCACCTCAAGTAGGGATCGGAATACCGCTGAAAAATATTTGTCTCCAGAACTTGAACTCGGGCCCTCTCGGTGGGAAGCCTACACGTTAGCCGCCGCACTATCTCGATCCCCAAAATATTCGTATAGTGCCAAGTGTTACATTATGTGGATTTCTATGCACAATATGCCAGTTCATATGTTATCGATGAAGTACAAAGAATGAAACAGATCGTAAATGCTTTTCACTTAAGCGAAATATTCAGCATGGAAATATATACTGTTTTTCCAACTTGTTTAAAAATTAATACATCATTATTTTACAATGCTTTTCGATACATGGTCCGTTATGAAAGTAATACGTATGATTTTATTACGACGCAACCATCCATGGCAGCGGGGTAAAACCGGTCGGGAAATATGTTGGGGGGTCTGCCCTTCCAACGCAGCCAGCCGACAGTTTGCAGTAGTAGTTTTAAGGGGAGGCGACCGACAGCTAAGGTCATTTGCGCCATAGGGGATGGACAGGAAAGGATGAAGGGTGGAGAGAAACCCGGCGTCGGCATTAGCCTACTCTTTACGAAAGGCGCCAAGGGGTCCGCAGCTTAACGTCCCATCCGACGGACGGCGTACTCACTCAAAGTGCCCTCCACAAAGCACCTCAAGTAGGGATCGAGATACCTCTGAAAAATATTCAACACCGCCGGGATTTGAACCCGCGCCCTCAGGGTGGGAAGCCAATACGTTAGCCCCCGCACCATCTCGATCCCCCGACAGTTTGCTCTGAGCAGTCTGAGCAGAAATACGTTCCTCCGCATGTAGTTTTTTTTTTTCTACTTTGCAACACGGCGGGATGGAGCGCCCAGCCACAAGTCCTTCATCGTTACCAACATCCTGGCCCGGAGCACTACCCCGGTGGTCCCCCAGCCCCCTTACTGTCTCGACTTGGCTCCGTGCAACTTTTTTCGTTTCCCCGACTGAAAAGAGAGCTGAAAGGAGAGCATTGGAAGACCGTGGAAAAAATCCAAAAGCATGTTACAACGTTCCTGAGAGACATTCCCATCGAGGAGTTTCGGGGGGGTGCCTTCCAGGCGTGGCGGACACGTCTCAAGGCAAGTGTATTGATGCAGGGGGAGAGTTTTTTGAACAATTTTAAGCAATTGTATAAGCACGATCAATAAATATATTTTTCCCAGAGAATTCGCATTACTTTTATAGTGGTACCTATATATCCCATTATAATTAATTTTTTTAGCTTTAATTCCAAGGTTTAAATGTCTCTTTAAAGTTAAGACTTGCAACAATGTATGAGTTATAGTAAGGAAAGTGATGAGGGTAAAAAAAGAAACTTTGCACTTCCACATCAAGAGTTAATATTTCACCTTTCATTATATTCACGAAATATTAAATCTTTATGTGGAAGAGAAAAGTTTCTTTTTTTACCCTCCTCGTGAAGGAATTCCACAAAGTTAAACCTGAAGCTGTTATGTTTTCGAAAAATGGTGGGGGACAATCAGGTTTTCGAGGTTCACGCTTATGGATTTATCTCTTTTTACAGCGAATTCCGCAGTACGAAACAATGGGTTTTCCAATTTTAAAAACGGCATTAAGGTATAGTTTTTCTTTTAGAATCTACCTCGGTTCGATCCCCAATAAGAAACAAATATTGGCAAGAAAATGTGAGGCAGTGGGAAAACAAACTTAATTACTTCGGTATGTTTGCGGTTGAAAGCGGGGTCGCAAAGTTTCGGATGGTTCTTGTGTGTGATCTGTGTCGTTAAGAGGGAGGAAAGAGTGATGCTGGGACAAAGAGAGCTCTGGCAAGGGGTAAACAATACCGGGGGATGAGCTGTTTGAGGGAAGGGGATGCATGGGGAAAGGAAAGGGGTCCTGGGGGATCGCGAATGAATCCATCTGAAAACATGACGGGCGGTCACATGGCTTAGGATGCTGTAGCCAGGGCGACGTGGGCCACGTGATAAGGGAGAGGGAGAGCGCGTCGTTCCACGTGCAAAGATGTGTGAGAGGGGAAGGAATGGAGTGGGCGGGGGCCGAGGAGGGGGATGAGATGGCGTTGCGGCTAGGCTGGTGGGTGGGGGAGGAAGGGCGAAGGAATACTGGGGGAGAAGTGGGGGTAGAAGGTAAGGGGAATGAGAGGATCGCGCTTGCTGATGGGGCAACGGGTGAGAACGGAGGGTTAAGGGGAATACAGGGAGAAAGAAAGCGGTAGAGAGAGAGAGAGAGAGAAAGGGGCGAGGGAGAGGCCCAAGAAACGGGGCCGAAAAGAAGTTCAAATTAAAGTCGACGTTTCCGAAGGAAACTTTGAAAAGAGAGGACTTCGCTACAACTCAATGAACCTCCCATCGAAAATTACGACTCAAGCCGTCGCGGCAATCCGTGCTCAAGACTAATGCACCAATGGACTCAATACGTCCTGAATGAGTGCAAAAAGATGTTAGTGGTTCTGCAGACTCGGAACCGTTGGTTGCATACTGAGACAACTTCGTCATGGTTCAGTTCTCAATAGATATTATATTGAGCCACGCTTAGCTAACCTTTGCTGTACCTGAGTGCATGAACAAGGGGTGTTTAAAGGTCAATCGAATTGGTACTTCACGAAGTTATTACTTTGACCTATATTTCGACGGATTTAGCCACCAAAGGTTAGCGTCAGATGAAACTGATAAGGAATGTAATATAATATCTAGAACATAGAAATTGTAACAGTTATTAGGTGGAAGACGATCGACAGCTGAGGTAATTATAGATTAGATATTAAGGACCTTAATGAAATAATCAATTTTCAAGTCAAATTGTTCTACCTCATAGCGATGATCCTCTTTTCGTGAGATCTCTGTAATCAGTTGAACAGGGAGGTAATATATGTATATGATACCCATGAAATATGACACGATGGTGGTATGTGTAGTATCAAGAGACAAAAAACCCGTAATATCCGAATTATTGAAAAAAATATTTCGGAGGAATGTGTAATAGCTTTACTGGATTTGTTAAGAAGACCTTGAGGTTCAAAGAGAGTAGTCATAATCATTGCAGGAGGCGACTGATAGCAGAGGTAATATGAGCCATTTGGTGGGTAATTTTGAAGAGGAAAGAGTTTCGGGAAATTGAGCAAGGGAGGATAGAAACCCGGCGTTTGCATTTGCCTACTCCTAAAGAAAGGTGCCGAAGGGTCCACAGTTCAACGTCCCATCTGATGGACAGCACAGCGTACTCTACTCAAAAGTTCTCGTAAAATAGAAAATGTTGGGATTTACGAAAGGGTCGGAATGCCCCTCAAAAAGTAACCACTGGCATTCGAACGCAAGCTGTCGGGGATATGTTGTACGATAAAAATTCAACCACTTATATTCTCAAGGACCTCAATATAGAAGTGACTGCGCGCAACATTGAACATTTTTAATCATTACTTCGAAACCGCAAAATTTACCGACCAAAAAAAAGCCAAGAGAACGGTTCCGTTACTTAGTGAACCAATGGATGGTATTAATTTATCGCTCAAAGAGAATCCACTAATTCGCAAGGAAACGATCGAATCGTTTAAACGGAGGAAATTCTCTCGGGAGTGTTCACATAGCTCACCCAAAGGTTGTACGAAAACACATTTGGCAGGTCGATTTAAAAATGAATCCCTTTCTTGCAATGTCCGTGAACATGACATCGTTAGCAAGTTTGTTGTGCGTCGGCAACCACAACTTAAAAATCTAAAACCAAGAGTTTTAGAAATAAGTTCATTTGAAAAAGAGATTTTTTCTTACAAGGGGCTAATGAAAGATGACGTAAAAATCATTATTGCTAAACCAAACCACAGTTACCTACCCTGAGGTTGGTTTGATAGTTGAGGGTAGAGAGAGCTGCTCTTCTTGTACTAATGTCAACGGTGTGTGAAGTTCACACTTCAGGGAAGGGTGGCCAATTCCTTTCTTTGTGCCGCCTGAGGTTTCCCATGAATTTCTGGTACCCGGAAAATCAGACAGCTTGGGTGAATTTGGGGGTCACCAAAGACTTCACCGTGAGTGGAACCCGGGCCCTCCGATCAGCAGTGCAATGCTGTACCCACTGGACTACCACATCCATAAAATGCTTGTTTAAGTATAATAAATACATATATTATATAAAGACATTGGATAGAACATTTTACACCAACATCTGGAGGCGACATGGCTTAGTAACACCAAATGAAGAAGGACAAGTTTCGACCCTTTATCGTTAAGGTGCAGTGATTAATGCCACAAAGGATTTTTTAATTTCTTCTGCAAAGACTGAGAAGTTTCACATATGGACACGAGGCCATATGTGAAATATGTTCGTGTATATATGATCGATCATGATATCTAAAATTCAGGGGAAAGGAGCAAACAAGTGGAAGCATACTTCTCGAGTTTATAAGAAAGCTCCTGATAAAGACTCGCACGCCTAATTGATATATGAGCTGATAGGATATGAAATGAACGATAACACAGTAAACTAGAAGCACAAATATCTACGACCGCAAACAAAGAGTGGTTTCGAAGGTTCGAGTTCCAATGCTGCAAAAACAATTTCTGGCGTCCTTCAGGGAAGTCCATTATATAGTGTATTCACTGTTCCTTGATACGAGTAGATTTCAAAAGAAAAAGTGTATTTGCTAACTTTACGGAGGGACCACGAACCGTAGAGAGCAAAAGAATACTGAGTTATCGATAACAATAATTGATAAAAATACTGAAAATACTTGGTAATACGTTTCACACCAAATAAATGACAAAGAGCCCCAAACTTATACAGCTTTCCAAATTAGAATGCTGGTATTGGAACAAAATGATGCTATTGGCATTTTATAAAACTTAGAATGAAGAAAAATCGAAAGTTACACTTGCCGCTTTCCGTGAAAGATTTTTTAAAATTTCATTTCTGGGATTAACAGGCAACAATAGTGATGAAAATATGATGACCTCTTTGAAAGCCTCTTTACTTATTTTCCGGGGTAGGGGTATTCCACGAGTATTCAGAATCCATTTGAGAAAAGTAATATTTAAAATCTGAGCACAATTCAAAGAAAATTTTCATTGAAAGCGGTTATGAAAGAACAAAAAACGACCGTAAAATTTTTACAGTCTCGCATTGAAGTTCGTGGTGTCACAATGCTATCTTTAATACATTGAAAATACATCAATCCTATTGAACGTGGGACTGCGAGAAAAAGTCACTCGCTGTATCGGAAGGTCAGGCAAAAGCGACAAAATACCAGATGTATACCGCCGAACAGGTATTGTTTCAAGGATTTTTTTCTCGCCTGCAATTCTAGACCGCGGCGTTCATAGAAGGAAACATTAACATAAATAAAAGACAATTTTTCAAAATTTCTCTTTTTCCATGGCTAATGTGCTAATACTCCCAATACCCCCGTCGCACACACCGAGAGACCGTTTGTGGGATAGATTAGTGGATGAATACGAGAAATCGATGAATCTTTTACCATAAATATATTTTAAAAAAAGAGAAAAATATTACAAAAATTAATTTTTTCACAATTAATAATGCCAATGAAAATTTTATGACAACTCTTTGTTGAACAGTCGTCGTCTTTATAAACTCGGTTTTGTCCGTTCAATCAGCAGAATCCATCCATAATAAAATTTTCATTTGTATCCAAACCAATTAAATGGTGATGCAGGATTGATTGGCCGTAGCACGTTGGTTTTAGTCAACGATAAGACTGCATTATAAACGTACACGACGGGAACATTGATGACATTTTTTAATCTACAGTATTTTTGGTATTGAGAGAGAGTAAAAACGAGTATCTCTCAACAGTTAACACACATTCATTTGAGAAATACTTGATTTTACTCCAATGGCAGAATTACCTTCAAGCACTGAATCAATATCTTCTATACAAATTTAGAACGGGATCATAGGCGCTTTTGAATACTGACAGGATTTAAATAATGTTCAAGTGTGACAAAATTATTTTGACTCTAAAGTTGATTGATTCCTTGCAAATTGTTATTGCACCAAAACTTGCACTTTTACTGCACCAGTACTGCTGGAATTTCACTTGCGCTGCCATCATTTTTCCCCCATCGCTGACACTGCCCTAATGAGTCGAGACCACCTCTAACTGCTCCACAGCCCCCTCTGGGTCCGCGCGCCACGCTTTCAAAATCTCGTTCGCCATTCGGAGGGGATCCAATTAACCCACGCAGCTTTTAGCATTCCGCGAGGCGCGGCCAAGGATGTGGCTCGCCGCAATCCTCTTAGATCCACTTCATTATCGCCTCTTCCCCCTTCGTCTCCTCCTTCAAAACTGCTCGTTGTAATTGCAACGGTTTTTCCGTGCCTCTACTAACGAGACATAGGCCAGCTCGATTTTTTCACAAAGCCACAGACCCACGACGGAATTCTATTACATAATTTGACACAATATCACGTATGTCATCAACAAATTTAGTATACAGGTATAAAAGATCTCTTGAAAATTAAGGAGAAACTCTCCACTCATTCGTGAGCTTTTGATATCGCACATGTTTCAAGTTCATTAAGAAATTTCGAGTTTCTGTTATTATGAAGCAGGTGATAAAACGGAGAAAGACTATCACTTGGCAGCTCGGCGTTTATCAACTCCGTCAAAAAAAGTAATTAATATGATGTGCATTCGTACTTTCACTAACGGGTGAATATCACGGTGGTAAAATGAGACTTCCTGGTATTATTTCCAAATCAAATGCGGATGACTTGCGCTATATGTGACAAAAATCAGTTTACGATTAACTCAGTGGCAAACGCATACAGGATGATTGAGGTGAATAGGTAAGGGAAATGAATAAATTTTCATATGGTTTCATAAATATATTGTGATTTAATAATTTCAGAATACTAGCGAACGTCTTATGAGCAAAACAATTGTTGTAAGCCACCAACTTCCGTGTTTCAGAATGTTTTCAATCTATTCCCTTGACGTCAATTCTAAGATGGAAGTAATAAGCTACTCATTTTATACTCATTTTTTATTTCAAAAATTGTTTTAGCATTGTCTTTCGAGCGTTCCTCATATTTCTCGTATCATTAGGTTAATTTACGGGCGCTAATTTGCATACGCATCGAATTAAAGGCTTTACTTAGCCCCAGTAGAAAGTACAAGGACAAATCATGGGAAAAAGGTGTCAAATTTCTTCCACGTCTATAAAGGATTGCCACCGCACGAATTATTAGCGCTTCACTTGAGTCCTCTTTTTACTGCGTGAAGACGCCTCTTTCAATGAGTTTTGACATGTATTGCATGAATATCAAGTCTCAAAGATTGAATTATTTTTCTGTTCCGATGCACAACTTATGGGTAAAAAAGTAATTTTAAATTTGATAACTATGAGTAACTTAGGTAATATTTTGAGAGACTGCAACGATCTTTTTTCAATATGATACGCTCCAAAAAATGACACTACCTGTTCTGAAAAGAATTTCAATTCTTAGCACGAATCCAACATGCCGTGCTGACTGAAATGCGAGAAATGCAACCAAACACTGGAATCATAAGTCAATTTAGCATATTTATAAAAATATCTTTCAGAAAATGACTGCCAAATACGTCTTAGATATATAATATAATCAACGCGCAGCCCGTCAAGTTTTTACGCTATGGAGGCCACAATACATATTATCGACGCTATTTGTCCGTGTACGTGATGTCGCGGAACTCTGACGCACGTCGGATCGTCGTCATTTGTTTTCTTTCTCCTCACAATCTCCATACACTTTTTTATTCATCTTCTCTTACGGCATACCATTTGTTTTCCTCAACTTTGCTTTTTTTTCTTCACCCTAATCTCTTCTCCTCACGCACCCCTTCCTACCATTACTGTTCATATCTCAGCACTGATGTCCCTTTTCATCTATTCAACGCAATATTAATAAATAATATTAATTTTTTTATCAATAATGAGTCGATACCATCCTGTTACATTGCAGATGAAAGTTCCGTTCCTTGAAGGCTCATGGCTGTGATGCGTTTGTTCGCATTATGAATTTCCATTATTTAAAAAAGTTAGGAAAGAATTTTTCAATTGCTGCACACCTTAACAACGCTACAATTCGTTAACTCAGTTGAGATGTTTACAATATGTGTGATTTCCCTGAGAAGCGACCTACACCTGTGCTCATTATGTTGTCGTCGTTTGGAGGTAATTTGATACACATGCGATTTTCGGGAATGAAGAATAAGAACGGGAGCTATCATCACCTTCTAATATGTTACTCCATATTATTTTCCTTTTACTCATCGCTTTGACCTAACATATCCACCATTAACCGTGAAATGGCCTTCAGGGACTCTGTAGCCATAGTGGATTCAGAAACCTAGCATCCGCATTTGGCCTATGCTTAACTCATGACACCAAGGGCTCTGAATTTTAGCGTCCCCTCCGAATGACAGGAGAATTCTACACGCAATTCATCAGAAGTGTTCGGAAGGAAAGCTGTAAAATGGTTATCATACGGATTTTGGCTTCTTTTAATATTTATTCCCTCTTCTGTCGCCTTCCTTCACGCTTGAGTTGTCGCCCAACTCCCCAATATTACCTATCGCTTCTAGTTAAGCCCCAGGTGTTTCAATTTTAATTCTTCTTACCTTCGAGTGATGACTGAAATATGCGTTATTCTTGTGAGCGTACATGACGGCATTTTCTGGCAGAATGCAAGTCAAATGCAATAAAAATCTCAAAGAGATGCAGTCCAAACAAGATGGTGAGTGTAATACTGTTGTCTCTTTCCGCAATACCGAGATGACTATTATGTTCGGCCTAAAGTTGCACCTTTAACGACTTGACCAGACACAAGGACGGGAGATTACCGTTGTATTTCTTTTTTTAAATTTTATTTATTATTTCTTTCTTTTTTTATTTATTCTAATATGGTGTCCTCTGCAGCTGAACCACACCATCATCACGGAGAGTCACGAAGTTGTACCGAAGGACACTCCTGCGATATACGAGTATATGTATGTATTCCCTCGCTTTATCTGTCCAAAATCTGCCTTTTCTATTTACATAAAGGGTTTTCCTTTTTTCTCCCAATGATTTTCCACAAATCATTTCATAATACTATTAGACCTGAACTAATTAATTCTTTCTTTTTATTCCAAAATCAACTTGCATAATTTTATCCACAAAGCTGTAAATAAACGCGCAGCAAATTAAGTAATTATGTAAATAGGGACACGTATATAACCTTAATCACACCGACAAATGCAAAAAAAAGATCCCATCGCTGTGAGGTTGATAAGAGTTTACATTAGATGTGATACATTATCCTTCAAAATTCCACATTTCTATAATTCGTTGTCTCGGGCGTGACTTCATGGAATCGACTCAACATAATGAAAAGAGAAACTTTGTAATTCCACATAGATCTATGTGGAATAACAAAGTTTCTCTTTTCATTATATTCCACATTTCTGGTATTAATCAGAGTATTTTTCCCTTGAATGGAATACAAAAATTAGAACGACAGAAGTATTTTATCCACAACAAGTCCACGACCCTTGCTTGGAGTTCGAGATGGATCTATTAAAACTTCTGGTCACCAGGTCACCAGATATTCTATGTTTTCTTTCATCTCACACATACTTATGAGTTAGTGTAACCTTGATGACGTATTTATAGACGTCAATGACCTATATATTTGAGATGGTGTCAAAATGGGCTCCATAATCAGTGATCTCCCAGAGATTTTCATTGGAAATATCTTGACATTCTCATTGATTTATTATTGAAACGATACGCACAACTGCTGGTAAGTAACTCCGAATCGTATTATTTATCAAACATGAAATTTTAGAACGTCAGAAAGAAAGGACATTTTTATTCAAATAAACATTTGAAATTATTGGTCTACCACGCAATGTAAACATCGGGCTGTTTTGAGGACGCAGGCAATGCCTGATCGATATTATTAAGAGTGTTTATTTACATGAATAAGGCACGGCAGAGGTCACAGGACTTGTTTACAGAGTGCCTTGTACGTTGATTGGGAGAAATCATATGAAATTCCTACCTACAAACAGGAATTGCTAGCTGCGGAGTGACGCCCTCGTTCAGAGTTCGCGAGTTCGATTTCCGCCTAAATGGGTTTCTACGGTAGAGCAAGAGTGTTTAAGATTTTCCTCGAAAAACACTTTTTCGATGACCAGGTGAACATAAAAACCATCTCTTTTTTGGTTCAAAAAATCATCTTGATTGGATATTAAACAATTAATAAACTTCAATAATAATAATAATGCAAGTGTGTAAAAATTTGAACAAAAATTTCCCCAGCACAGGTGTCGGTTATATGCTAGTGAATTCTTAAAACTAGCGGGTGTGTGAAATCTTCTGTGATGAAAAAAATACAGAATTCAAAGGGCACCATGGAGAGTATGATAATAACTTCCGTAAACTGAATAACCGCTCATAAATTCAAGAAGTTTTACAAGAAAATTTGGAGGCTCTGGGACAATAGCTTTGTTTTCGTTGAGTAACCGTCGCGAAATACTCAATTCTCGGAGAATAGGGAGTTCTCCGAGAGGGCCTTCCTCATATTCCAAGAGGTCTTCTTCTCTCATTCTTCCTTAACTCCTAGACACCTAGCCATTCCTCGAATCGTGTGTTTAAAGAGCGGAGGAGGTGGAAGAGGCTCACTGTTTAAGGAGCGCAGATAAGATAATCTCATCTCGGGCGAGCGAATGACACATGGGTAATCTTGTTTACTCAATCTCCCCTCTCGACTCGTTTCATCTTTTTTCCTGCAAAAAAGAGGCTTTCGCCGAGGCCTTTTTATCACTATCACCTTTGTTTCCATTATGCTTGATCAGTACCTGGAAAAAAGACCCGAGTCATCTGTTTTGTTCATTCATCCTGGCCTTTGTGATTCGTATGGATATATTCTATTGTTACAGGGAGGAATATAGCTGCTGCCGCTTTTCCTGAGGTGGATGTTAACATTATAGGCAACAAATATCCGATATCGTATCTTGAATTTAGGAAGAACTCCAACTTCGATGAGGAAGAAACCTTATCTCGTACGCTATACTCTCCGCTCAGGGAAGCAAAATTTTAGAGAGACCATATGGGGGAAGGAGAGAAACCCAGAAACTCCACCCGTTACCTTGATAGACTCAATACCATCGAGAGATTTCACCTCTGAATCAGAGATAAAATCAATCCGTAGTTACTGTTGGAGATATGGCTTCGTTGCCGGTCGCACCTCAATAATCACTAGTGTTCGCCAAATTTTAAAACAGTTTATTACAAAGAGAAATCACTCCACGCCAAGTCAATTTATTTAAATCATTATGAATAAACTATACGAGTATATTTATTTAATGAGAATGGTCAGAAAATCCTTGCCATGGATTAAAACTGGACGTGGTGGTTGGTCTTGCGCCTTCTGATGATCATTTAAGCTGTGCTGGTGGGAGCAACAATAATTGCTCCATGTAGGGCCACCCATAACAGCTACATAGGTCGAAGGTTAAAAACCAAACCAAAGGCAGTCCGTGCAGCGTCGGCTCTTCAGTAGGATGGCTACAAATGCGTCTGAGGCGGGAAGCAAATAGAGCGACAGAAGCGTGGTGGAAGATGCTGGGCGAGTACATGGAAAGTTTACAAAGAAAGGGTGGAATTGGTGCGCTTTATCGGAATGTGAAAGCACTTTCAGGGAGTAATAATGGGAAATCAATCAAAGATAAGCCAGGAAAATCATTAGCTGAACCAGGGAAGATTCAGGAACAGGGGCTATATGATGAAGACACTAGTACAACAAGCTTAGACTAAGAAAGAGAGGATGGCGCACTCGTATTCGTCGCAACAATGAGGGAGGAATTTGGCTGGAAGATTTCGCCATGCTTGTGTTACTTCCTATTCCTAAAATGGAAATGCAGCCATATGTGAGGACTAAACAAGTTTGATTTCGTACGCAGCTAGTCGTTCTCAGGATCACCAATAAGACGATGGGGAATGATCAATCTCGGTTTTGAAATGGGAGAGGGAGGCATGATGCCATTGTAGTAATGAGGTCACTAATTAACACGAGCATATAATACAATCAGTACGTATGTGCCTGTTTCGTAGGTTTCGAAAAGAAATTTGATAAAATGAATTGGCTAGAATTAACGAATGTGCTGCAGAAAATATGAGCATATTGGAGGGATAGGAGACTTATCCGCAACCTCTATTTGTCTCAGACTGTTTAGGTGAGAGTGGTGGACGGAGAGTCGGGATGGGCTGTGTTAGGAGAAGCAGTTAGAGTGGAGTGTCTGTCATCACTCGTACTTTCCAACTCTTCAGTGGAGGCATATCTTAAAAGAGGCATGAGAAGAGATGGAGATAGGTTTTAAAGTCGGTGGGGAATCCAGGAAATCAGTTTGCGTATTATTATTTATTTTGCCAGTCAGCCAAGGGATGGAAATCATTTGCTAAGTGCATTAAGAAAGTTAGTGAGATAGCATTGGAAATTTATATTTTTAATGATTTAAACTAGCAACCTAAAGTAATTTTTAAATACTATACTAATCAACAAAACGATGTGCGGTGATGGCTATCGTAAAGAAATAGAGTTTTAAAGATTTGATTATAGGTGAGGAACTTGGCATTTTTGACTTAATGCTCTGTTCTTAAACGCAGTCTCAGTACTAACGCGGACATTTCTCTGATTTTATATTCGCGTACCAAATGCCAAATACAGCTGAGTCAAGACACCGAACATTTTCGAATCCACCGTCATAATATCGATTCCATAATAAACATGTAACTTTAAGTTTTTTTTATTTACATCTGAATCTTAATCAGCAAGCCGTCACGAGGGAGTTTAGCGGGGGTTTTTAGTTAGCCAGGAATTAGAGCCATTATTATTTAAAATTTGATTTCCTAATATTATTGTTACGAATTGTGTGCGGGAAAAATTATTCATTATATACATTAGCTCAGCAATCAATTTCCCTTGTTGATATCTTCCCTATGGAAGCTTATCACTGCGTTCTCGCAACCCGATGCAATGCGGCGCTTTTAGAAAAGTTCAAATATTCATGTTTACACTGTCTCCAAACCAAGCCACTCGCGACGTTTTCTCCTTGTCTCGCACGAGTCTTCGCTATGATCGCTTCGATATGACCAGTTTTTTTCTATCCAGTTTCAGTCCAAAATGAAGTCCTTCTTTGAAGTGTCCCAAAAACCCAACACATATTCAAGTAGAGTTATAACCAATACGAAAAAGCGTCGTTTTCACTATTTTTATTTGAATATTTTCCCACTCTTCGTTTGCTAATCCTACTTTTCTTCGTGCTCATTCGCAGATATTCCTGTCGTGTTTTCCAACCATGAGGTCTCATAATAATGTGAATTCTAAATATTTCCCTTGGTCTCTTTCATTTTTATTTCACATTAACGTCTATCCTCTATGAGCATGCAGGTGAGAGGACACAAAGATTTCTTTCACAAACTTCAATTACAGCACATTTATTCAAATTAATTGGAGACCATACTCCTGACACACACTAATATTGTTTAGATTGATCGGAATTTTATGCAATGATGACGATGCGCGATGGCAATGCAATGAAAACAAAACTTGATCACTCTTCACTGATCAAGAGTGAGAAAAAAAAGACGTCTTCGTGAAATCCTAATAAAAAAATATTGAAAAATTCGAAACTCCAGCACAGTAGGCCTGGTAAGAGTAGGAATTATGTCTGTACCTCTTCTTTAAAGTCATATTAACCATCTCTCATGTAAACACCGTTTTCGCAATGGTAATTGCATGATTGGGGATGGAAATCACATCACTTTGTCACGAGTGCGCTCTCTGAGAGACTCGGCTCTCCGTCGAGCAAGTGGAAATCATGTCACTCGGTGTCATAAAAAATGAATGATAAACTTATGTACGAGAAGGCTTTCAGCAAATGATTGACACTTGAGCAATAAATATACACTTGACAGGCAAATTGTGGAAAATGATAGCAAAAAAGCTAAATCAAGACAAGAAACCGTTTTTAATGGATCAAGACGAACGTAGAACGAGACTTCTCTATTTCTAGCAGTAGATACAACACACCAAATTTTGCTTTCATGATAAAATTATAATAGCGGATCCGTAATCGCACGGAATTTGGAGTCAATTACATCAGGTTCGTTGCTTGCATTATCCTTGGAGAATAAAAGGCGTATAATGAGCTGTTCATGCATGTCATCTTACATAGGCTATGTTGTTGTTGTTATCAAAATCCAATAACTTTCTCGAACGTTCCTCGGGATTAATTCGATAACCGGCAGGATCGACAGTTGATCACAGCTAGTAGAATATTGATACAGTGTGGACATTTCCTGCTATCACCTGGAGCTCACCGAGGTAGGGCTAGTGTCAAGATTTGTAAGTACAAAAACAGAACAACTTTGAATTTATTTATTGCATAAAAACTACCTTTAAAATTCCTCCTAGCCTGTGGAATTCGCTTTCAATATTAAATAGTTTATCATTAAATAAATACCTGTTTTTATGAAACGACGATAGGCTCCCACAAGCCTGTTTAATGTACTTTTGAACGATACTTTTACTTACCATAAATGTTAAGTGGTTTAGAGTGTAAAAGGGGCACACACGGAGTAGGCTCTAAGCGATATTACATATATATATATATATATATATATATATATATACATATATATATATATATATATATATATATATATATATATACATATACGCGGGATGCCATTGCAGTAATGAGGTTATTAATCGAGAGGAATATAGAACACAACCAGGAGGTATTTGCCTGTTTCGTAGATTTCGAAAAAGCGTTTGATAGAGTGAATTGGGAAAAACTAATGAGTATATTGCAGAAAATAGGAATAGATTGGAGGGAAAGGAGGCTAATCCGCAACCTGTACATGTCTCAGACTGCTCAGGTGCGGGTGGGAAACGGGGAGTCAGGATGGGCAGTGTTAGGAAGGGGTGTAAGGCAGGGTTGCCCATTATCACCGTTGCTGTTCAACCTGTACGCAGAAGAAATGATCAAAGAGGCATGGGAAGAACTCGAGGTAGGAATGAAAGTGGGCGGGGAATTCGTAAAATCAGTTAGGTTTGCTGATGACCAAGCTTTAGTTTGTCAGTCAGCCAAGGGGCTGCAAGCATTGCTTAGTGAATTGGAAATTCAGTGCGACAGGTATGGGATGAGAATCAATAATAATAAAACAAAGGTTATGCGATTTTCTAGAAAGAAAAAGGCCAAGCTTAACATTAAAATAGGTGGGCAAAAAATAGAGCAGGTAGAACAGTTTACGTATCTCGGTAGTGTTTTGGACCAACACGGTCAAAGTAGTAGGGACGTAAGGAGAAGAATTGCGCTAGGCAAAGTGGCTTTCACAAGGAGGAGGGAGTTGATGACGGGGACGTTGAGTAAGGATGTTAAGAAAAGACTCGTGAAAACTTTGATATGGAGCGTAGCTATGTACGGTGCGGAAACGTGGTCATTGAAGCAGGAGGATAGACGTAGATTGGAGGCTTTTGAAATGTGGGTGTGGAGAAGAATGGAGAAGGTGAAATGGACAGAGAAGAAAACAAATGAGGAAGTACTTGGTATGGTGGGCGAAGAGAGGGGCTTGTTGGGAGCAATCATATGGAGGCAGGAAAAGTGGATGAAGGGGGTGTTGACCGGCAGTGGGATGTTGAAGACTGTGATAGAGGGTAGAATGTTGGGCAAAAGAGGAAAGGGAAGGAACAGGATAGGGATGTTGGACGGGAAGAAGGGAGGAAGAAAGTACTCAGAGATGAAGAGGGACCTGATATAGAGTAGAATGATGGATTTTGTGTTTTGCTAGGAGTAATAAAATATTTGTTTGGTAGTTGTGTCCATCCAAAAACCTTCCTTAACCGGTAGATTACCTTAAATATATATATATATATATATATATATATATATATATATATATATATATATATATATATATATACCCCCTGCCACTCTGAGGTGGAAGCCCAAAGACTCAAGTGGCTGACCCAGACATCATGCTATCTTTCTTACAATATTTCAGGCTAACACCGTCCACTACTCTCACAATTTTCTATCACAGACGGGATTTGTGAATGACTGCAAATGGAGGGACCCTCGATTTCATGCGGTAAAAAGTGATGCAGATGATATGGTTTTGGAAAGTGGAAGTGTCATAGGCTGTGCCGGCAGTAATTATGAGCAATGTGGCTTTTATGAAAGTTTTAAACGATTTAGTACACAAAAATGTCAAGGACATTTGAGAGAAAGAATTTTTTACTCGAAATATTTTGACAAAAATTGAAATATTTTTCTGTGCTCAAAGAGATGTTTTTTGAAATTACACGAAGCTGATTTTCATTATATTGTTGACAACGACATTTTTATGATTGGTTTTAAAACACAAAAGCTATTTTTTCGCTAAACAGGAACAAATTTACTTCTAATTTACGTCGCGTAAATAACCATATCGGTGATTTTTTCGAGCTTTCAGAAGTGAACAAGGTACGACATTAAATCGGACAAACATTAACCTTCAAACTACGGAGAAAGTCCAAACACCAATTGGTAATGTATCGGAATATTCACTTTTTGATATCCTCCTTGATTATATCGTTGAAAAGCCAATGGCTCTGTATCCAACTTTCTAAACGTTTACCTTGAGAGGAATAATCTCAGCAGGATGTTTCACTTACAAAGTAAGCTCATTATTTTCGTTTCAGTGTTATAATATTTACAATCTCCAATGGAAGTGTCCATTAATCGTGTAATTACAAATGGAAGGGAATGGAATCTCTGTTATACAAGAGTGGCATATGTGGGAGAGGCTCCAGAGAACCCACGTCACTTTCCCCTCTTTCTGCACCGACCGAATCAACGATGAACAGAACGTGAGCAATCAATATCTATGCTGATTCTTTTAGGTTTCAAATTGACACTCATAGAAACCGGAAAATGAACGCTATAAAATTTGAATGGATATGTAATATTAAATAGTATAAAAGGAAAATATTCACTACAGAAGTAGATAAAATTATTAATACTACATGTGCATGAAAGGCAATGAAGAATAAACTTTTAGCAGAAACATCGTTTAATAGCTTCAAAATTAACGATATGGTTAAAGAGAAGGGCCTATGTGAGTCACTTTTACACACGTTTGCATCCAACACCTTAGAACGAGTAGTTGCATCCAAAAGAATACGGAGGGATATTATTGAGTTATTACCAACCACTTAAATGATAGTTAATACTGAAGTACTCCCAAATGTTGTTAAAGAGGAAGGAATAAATGATTAAGCATACGTTAGGGTTCAATTTTCTTTGCTAGACACGAACATTTCAAACCTAAAAGGAAGTTTTCCTTACCGATCGACGCAGACATAAAAACCCCGCGATCCACCAAAAAGGTGAGTGGTAGGGGGTGCAAGCACCAGGTGGGAGGGGTAAGTGAAAAGGGAGGATATGGGAGAGGAAGGGGAAAGGGAAAAATATTCAGCAAACAGCTATCAAATATCTTGAAAATTTGTATAAATTCTGGAGGGAGACATAATTCAAACAGGCGTTAATTCACCTAATAAATTAGTTATTCGTTATGCGAAAAAAGGGAATAAAAATGAACCACTACCATTCATACGACAGACCTGCACCACAACAACACAGTTCATGAAGAATTGAAAACTAAGAAGGGGAAATTTTACTATTTCATGGACAAACAGCTAATGATCTCCGCCTCTAAGTCACAGGTAGGTAGGGATTGTGACATCGCTGTAGGCAGCGGACGGCGGGAGGAACCCTCCCTCAGAGAGAGACAAGGGATGGAAGGAGAAGCTTCAAAAAAGCAAAGCAGGTTAGGCAATATAATCTGATCAGGAAATCAGGTAAAGGAAATTGCTGGACTTATTTATCAAATATAAAATTGCTGGAAAAATCTAGGATAGGTTGATGACTTTGAGCACCTTCAATTGGTTAATGAATTAATAGATTAATGAATGATTAGTAAATGCATACCAGTGAATGAATGCCATTGATGCATGCATTAATGGCATTCATTAATGAATGATTAGCCAATGCATGCCAGGCAAAGTCGAGGGAATCAAAGCTGACCCTAGTTGTCACTGATGAATGAGCAGATACTGTTTCAAGCATCTAATGGTATGCCATGCTATAGTAAAAGATAATATTCACACCTATAAGTACATTTCTATGAACTATTGTAGCGACAATATTAAAAATCATTAACATAAAGTGAAGCCATTGTTAAGAGAGTCTTTCGGAAGGCATTGGATTAACCGGGTTAACATTTATGCGACAATCAAAAACCATTTTGAGTATCTTATAATGAGTATCGGAAACTATCTTGAGTAAGGGAGGTTCAAGTTCATAAATCAAGAATGATTTCACGGAAAAGATGAAGCGTGGAAGGCAACAACTTCTAACAAGACGATTACCTAACCAGACAATTACACTAATTTTTTACCGATAATATTCTTACCTTTTTTTTAGCTTCAATACCGTTTCAACATAACTAAACGAAGGGGGATGACCAATATTCTTATAACAGAATGGAAATAAGGAATTTCCATTAATATTAAGTGACTTACATCTTCATCAATACCCTGCAAGCCACCAAAAAGGTACGTGGCAGGGGATGCAGCACCAGGAGGAAAGGGTAAGGGATGAGGGGGTTAGGGTTTTTCAAATAGATGGGGATGAGGGGATTAGGGTTTTTCAAATGGACTTAAGCGCGCTCTACCCTGTGACGCTTTTGCCCCGATCTTGGAATAGTAAGCGTTTTCAACAATATATTTAGAAGGCGGTCTTTCCCTCTTTGTGCTAATTCATTAAGGAAACATTCAATTTACCTTTAAATTCACGCTATGAGAATCTGATTACAATTATATGATCAGGAAGATTGTTTGAAACAGGTTCGCCTTTTCGAAGAGCTATTCAAAATGTCAATTTTTGGGTGCTTCGACGGAATTCCCTATCGTAAGGCTAACTTGAAAACACAAAAATCACAGCAACAAAACGTCTAGTCGATGAGTGTGATTCGAACTCATGACGATTGGTTTAGTAGCCAACTGGCACTAGATAGTGAAGTATGAATGCAACTATGCCAAGAATTGAAATACCACCGTTGTATCAACACATTACTTCCAATATGGCTTTGTGGCTAATTCAACTTCTCCCTCGGGAAAATATTCCAAGATGAAAATTGCAAATTCCTTGAAAGTAATTGAGTGAAGAGTCATAAAACATCCCACTCGCCGAGGGAATGAGCCCATGCAAAAGTCACTCCTACTTGGTATACCATCCAAGAACAATCTAAGTAAGAATTCATATTCCCTTCTATTTCCTATGAACCATCGCAACTTCCATTTTTCAAGAGGTAATTGAGGGAGAACAAAAGAGGACGGGCTAGGCAAGGTGCGGGAGGAGAGGGAATTGTTGAGAGAAATGCAGAGGATGAAGGGAGGATGGATAAAGAGCATTTTGATTGACAATGATATGTTGAAAACTGTGATAGAGGGGAGAAGTTTATACAAACGAGGAATGAAGGGAGGAACAAAGTATGCAAAATTGAATAGGAGCTTACGGTAGTTTCGCAGGTTAGGTTTTGTTAGGAGAGGCAAGGATATGTATCGTTAAACCGTTGTGTGTCTGTGTCCCACCAAAATCTACTTTACTCGGTAGAATACTAATTAACACTAATAATGGAAGGAGATAGAAGAGCAAGAAAATTCAGCTGTCCCAAGCTTGAAAGGAAAGGCGTGGCAGAAAGGGGTTAATAAGAAAGGTTAGTCACGCCCGTTGCTTTCACGACCAGGCACTTGAGAGAGTGGCTTCCCATTTCAAGGGCCATCTTCACCATAATACACTAATAATGTCGTTACCTCAACCCTTCCTAAGTAACATAAAAAATCAACAACCTCAACGAATTTTCTTTCGCACAACACAAGAAGCGTGCTTTTGAAATCACGTTTACTTGATTTGAAAGGACGAATCTGGCTGTAAATTGCTGTCTCTGTGAGATAACTATTGTACAAATGTGGTGAAAAATACTTAAGTTGATAAATTAAAGTTCACAGTAAACGTCAAGAAATTAGAAACAGAGGGGTTGAAACGAGAACAGCAGGACAAGTACAATGTCTTAGTTAAAGTTAAGGAGAAATGTTCCACGTTCGTTAAAGTTCACCTTGAATGCACATGTATGCTCAGGACGATACGCAGGATCTAATTTAGGAATTATACGGGAAACAGAGTAAAGCTACTCGTTTCGTCAAGAATCGTTGCGAACGAATATCACATTATCATTGAATAGTCAGCGTTGGATACAGGAACCTCGTAGGAAATATCAATTACTTAAACTGATAGATTAATACAAATAATTCGATGCTAGCACTGGCAAGGAAGGAATGGTTTTAGCGCCGCATTACATTGGTAGACGATACAACATTATGAGTAGTTGGAGGGAAATTTACTACCGAAACATATAATATCAATGTAAGGAATAATTATTCCTTAAAAAGACTAGAAGTGTCAGCATTATGAAATTCTACGCACGATAATTCAAACACCTTGAATGCCATCAATAAAGCCAACCGAGGATCTAATTTAGGAATTATACGGGAAACAGAGCAAAGCTACCCCTAGTGGCTGATGACGACCTAACTTTACTCACCACAAGCACTCGTGGCCGTTTGCAGGGTAAGAGGTAGACGTGAATGAGGTTTAGGAGTCGGTATTGGGAGTAATGAAAGGAAACCGCTGTGTACGGCACACCCCTGCGGCACCTTCATCCGTGGTTCAAGCCCCGGTCAAGTTAACTTTTTCGCGCTTTTGATCTGCCCTATCCCTCCTTCCCCACCATTCTTGTATTTGTCTTTGGTGTGTGCTCCCATCTTTTTTTCTTATATTTTTATACATGTGAATGAATATGTGTTCACCATTTGTTGGGTTTTCGTGTTTGAGCATTAATGTGTATGTGTTTGTACGCAATGATACGTAAATAAAATAATCATTACGCATACACACACACACGCACATTCATACTCAAACACGAAAACCCGTCAAGTGGCGGGTTCTCACAATTTCATTCACATGGATACAGATATAAAGGAAAGGAACACATATAAAAGACAAACACAGCAGTGGTGGGGAAGGCGGAATCGAGCAGATCACAGACGCAAAAAAAGTTTCCTTGACTGGGACTTGAATCACTGATCTTTCGACTTGCTGGGCCGATATTCAAACCTCGAGGGTTTAAGAATCGCCCCAGAAAATCGAAAAATCCGTGGTTCAAGTCCCGGTCAAGGAAACTTTTTTGCGCTTGTGATCTTCTCGATTTCGCCTTCCTCACTATTCCTGAGTTGGTCTTTTATAGATTTTCCTCTCCCTTTTCCTTATATCTAGCTATATCCACGTGAATGAAAAAAATATACCGCATATGTAGGTATCCATGTTTTTGTATGCATGCATGTATTTCTACGTATAAATATCTATGCGTTAAATATTCAAAGTAGTCGAGGCTATATTTAATAAATATGCTACTCTTGTTTCATGATTTTATTAGAAATGGTTGTGGTACCATATGCATTCCTCTTGAGTCCGATAAGTGGTTACTAGTTCATTTGTATTTCGGAATTGTTTTCTGTACATTTGTCTCATTCATGGAGAGTGGAATTTTCTGTTCGCGTACTGGACATGCCTGGGGTGGATACACCCTCTGCCATGCATACGTTCTCAGTGGTTTGTGAGCTTTTATTTAGTGACAGATGGAAATATTGAACAGGATCAAAATATAATTTCTAAAAACTGTAGGTTAATAGGCACTAGGCGACGTAATTTATACTGCATAGATAAGACGTGGAAATTTCTAATTTCTAATTTTTAATTGAATTAATTTGATATGTTTTAAATTGGACCGTTATTCAACAGTTTTTTTCAATAAAACTACAGAATAAATTTACCCCGTGCCACATGCTTCAAGTGCAAGCAAATCTTGGTATTCCAACCGCCGATCTTTGAAGAGGCATGTCAATAAATCCAAGACAGGTAACAACCTTTGAGTTAAGTAATATAGTTTCCGTCAAACTCTAAACTCATTCATTTCAATTAAATTGAATCACCCTAGTGAACCGAGTTAGGCTAAAGTTCTAAGCCCAAATCCTAAGTACTTCTTCGATCTACTATGGCCATAGCTTGAATCAATGTCAATTTCACAAGATCTCAAATGACTTCGCTTTTACCCCATCGGATAGCCCACGTCGCATTCAACCAATTCGAATCAACCTCAATTCTCCTCTTGGTAAACGATGTTTAACATCCTATATTTTTTCGAAAATAAAAACCGTTGCAAATTTTAGCGTTTGGCACTTCCTACGCGAAACTGCATTTTAATACAATTATGGTGCCATTTTGATGATGATTTTCATCGTAGGATATTACATTTAATGCTTGAAATATTGAACCTATGGATTCTCTTTCTATTAGTTGAACTAACGATAACATTAGCAATTAATGAATAAACTACATTCAAACCAACCCTGGTGATGTTTTCAGAAGTTACAAGCCCAAAAAAATAAGTTTGCTTTGCTTAATCACATATACTTTGTGAATGGTATATTTAAAATAACTTTTTTTGAGACTAAGAAAGTGGCCTGGTTGGTTATTTCAAAGAGAGGCGTATATCTACAACCGTTAGTATTTATCATTGCTACATGGCACTAAAAACTTTAACTTTTGGAGAAATTCTAACGTCTTTCTACATATTAATGCTCATAAAAGTACAAATCAGATGAAAATTCTCATTTTCCCATTTTTCAACTGTAGTTATAAGAAAGCGAAAGAGATTTCAGACATGACGTAAAACGTAATCATACCATCAAATACTTTCAAAGTTACGGGACATCTTGAGAATAAAGTTCAAACATTGGAACCGTGGTCGGTGGAGAATTCACTCTATGGAAAAGTGCAATGTATTTCATTGTTGAAATTACTGTTACTATTTAGAAGCCCGACTTTCGTTCCAAACGGCTTCTCACAATTGAGAGAGCTCTCGTCTTATCTGTGAGAATCTTCATGAAGTTCGAAAGGGAACAAGGAAGTGACGAGATAGCAGGTAATATCTTACTTAACTTAAAATAAGTATCAAAATCGTGGTCCAACTTCATCAGCTGCTACTTTTTAGATGTGGCCCGCTACCGCGTCTTTTCAATTCCGAAGATTTCTCGATCGTGATAACATTCCGTGCACAACAGTAGGTATTGCTTCATCAGTTCTCTGCGCGAAATTAGAAAGGATGAGAGAAAATGCTCTCGAGACCTTCATAGCATTTTTATCATTTCCCAGGGCGAAAATTGCAAAAAATATTGAAAATATGCATGCTACGGCTCATAAAAACGTTCAATTGTAATGCTGAGCTACATACTCTTGACAGGTATAAATTTATACGTTAACAATAAAAATAACGAGATAGACGCATTTTTCTGCTCTTCTCAAAGAAAAAAAATAAAATGAAGCAATAAAAAAATCTGAAAAAATGCAATTTTGAGCAAAATCACGCCTTTTTTAATTCGAAAGATTTCCCAGTTTATTTGTATTTTGCATTATGGATTGCTCTGATAAGTCATGAGGATATAGAATTTCGTCTAGGCAGCAAATGATTCATTGTACTTCTCAAAATCATTACGCAAATGATTCTCAAGTACTTTGCTGGTGAGTCACTGTTATCATGGAATCCTACTACTATTTTTTTTACAGATTTTTAATGTTCTTTTAATTAAATTCTAAACCTTTACCAATAAATAAAATATAATGCATTTTAACAAGAAAATTTGAAATTTTTCTTGAAATTAAGATGCTCGAACATATAGCATTTTATGGTAAATTAAGTTTCCACCTATTTGTACTTGCAGAAAAAAAGATGTTTAAAGGATAACGAAAATTCATTTGCGCCCGAACAAGACGATGTGAAAGTTTTAGGATTGGAATGACGGAAAAGCCATATGACAAAATACGCATGATTGAAGCAGTACATGAAAACCCACTGCACTATGCCATCGCAGGACAAAAGTTATTTTGTGTAACTTATACAAATTCAATGATACAATTGTAATTAAATTAATGGCGCGGCATTAAAACCAGTGCATATGCAAAACTAATGCATGTTTATTCTCTGGTTTCAAAATTCCCAACTCATAGTTCCGCGGTAGAACAATTCACAATTTCGTAGCAGTCTTACTTTACCGGGATGATATCTTACTTCCAGTAAAGACAAGGGGAATACGGAGCCATGGCGGGTGTTAATACGCAAACACGACCTTTTATTAGATGCGGTATGAGCAATGTAATGAGAAATATTCAAGTGTGCAAACAAAGAAGAGAATCCTTAAAATAGGTGAATATTAAGAAAGAAGCCTTTGTCAAGGAGGTTAATATTATGTACTAAAGCCTAAGATACTCTATTTTGGTCGGAATTTGTCAGATGACTTTTTTCTAAGTTCCCTCTAATGACTTGGGAAACTTATAAACTAATACTCCTTCGCCGAGAAATAGGAGAACAGTTCGCCAGAAATTGTACACATTGTCTAATTCTCAAATTCAAACGGAGAAACACAGACAGTACATCGCTATTTCCAAAGACGCATGACAGCTCAAGATGGTCCATCAATAAATGGTGGCTAATTGGGGAAAGGGAAAGGTAGATAAGGGCTGAGAGAAACGCGGTGAAGATGAAATAGCAAGGAGTCTTTCAAATCTTCGTATCACGTTTAACAGGAGCTTCAACCATCGTAGTTTTAAAAGCTTTCCCAACTAAACTATGAGAGAAATGAAATGCCATTGATAATTCCATCCAACCCCTTGAATCGAATTCTTCGTGGGAAACAGGGAGCCTGAGTTCTCACGCCGCACTATTCCTAACTTAAGTATGGATTTATCGGATTTCAATATGTTTTTTGGGTTAATATCGGGTGCAAGTGAATGGCTCATTCGAATTTGGTAAATAATTCAATCAGAGGAAATTATGTCCCATTATTTATCGCTAATTATCATAATTTTTCCCCAAATTGTTGTTCAAATATCAAGGGCATAATTTGCCCCTCATCTTTAGGTTTCTAATCCTACGTCGGAAATGGTTCTCCAGTACCATTACTCCTTTCCAGACTTAGCGAGTGATGAAAATTGAAAATGAACACGCAGAAAAATAAGGATTAGCAGAGTGACGAGATTATCACCCACTAAAATATAGGTGAGAAGGGGAAAGGACCCAGAGTCAATCATTGCGAGTAAAAGAAGGCAAAAATTAAGTTTTTTACGCGCCAGTATAATTTTGCAAAATACAATAAGAAGATATTTGATATTAATAGTAGAGAAAATAGCACTCTTAACGTACTTATAACGTCACTAATATTGTATGATGTAGCCATGGAAATCACCTTAGGAACATTAGTGGAGCTGCATTAAGGTGAATCGGTTTCATGAAACGAATAAGGGGAAGTAATCGGCTGAAAAAAAACTAAGGGGAGACGTTCTTTCGCGTTGGTTAGACGTCAACTTGTAAAGTACACGACCAGCGTTATCGTGACGAATATTTATGAACAAACAAAATTTCTCATTATTATTGGGAGATATTGGTTGGGAGACACTGGAAACACGAAGATTACATGTACGACTTAATAGTTAAGAAAAGTAGAAAACATTCGAGTTTAAATTCCACAAGGAAGGAAGAGTTTTAAGATGGAGACAATTCATAACCAATCTGCAATCCAGCTATAACTAACTCAGCCAAGAACTATAGTGTGTGACGAAAAACAATCCTATACGGTGCGATATGAAGGTATATGGTCTGGTAAAATATGAGGGTAAATAAATATTTGATCATGGGGCTGGAAATTTATGATCTAAAACGGAAACGGAAGAGCTACGAATCTCCAAAATCCATCATTACCTCCCCTTACCCTCCTGTTCCTTTTCCAAGATAATATTTTCCTCATGTGCATATTCCTATAATAGTACGTTTAATTAGCATGTTAACCATGTTATGATAGAAGAAGTATGCGTCCATATGATGACATAATACATAAGCATCATATCGTCCAGACCCCTACGTAATATGTAAAAGAGTCGTTGTATCGAAGGCCGATTTATATCATCGATATACGCTCCCGACTTAGTTGAGAGAACCAACTGTGACATCCTCGGACGGTGGATCTTCACTCACATGCACGAGCGAATTCCACGAGGAAGAAGAACAACGAAGCGGACTATACTATATTTCCGATATGAATTTTTCCTCTCAGTATCTCGCGATGAACCACGATGTATCACAATGTATCGCGTAAATATATTTATAATATCGAGGGTGAATATAAGGAATCAAATATTTAAACCTAGACAATACCCCGCAAGCCGCCAAGGGATGTTAAAACACTAAGCAATCATGGAAAAATATGAGTTTATACACAATACTAATATATATTTTCACTCAAAGAAAACCACACACACTTGCACTTCTTATATTTATATCTACATCATGCAATAATAGGTGCGTATAGCAAATTTCAAATTTTGCCTTTGATTCTGTTATGATTAAGTATCTTGCGAAGGAAGAACGAGTGCGTAAATCTATTAGAAGTGGGGTAAATCTACATTAACTTATTCTGGTGGCTCTTCTGCCAATGTAACGTGTAACCATGATAATTCCCTCGGTGTTACTAGTCACCTATCATGTTTTATAACCATCTCGTACATATCTATCAGCGCCTATCTCGTCTGAAGTCACGCCTACTCTCTTCGTGAATCACGGAGGAAGGTGGGGAGGATCAGATAACTAAAGCAATGGTGGACTTAGGACTCATCATAACGGTGGACTTGTAATTTATGGGTAAAAATTCAAATAAGCACTTGACAGTTTCTTGCTTAACGCATATTTTTAATCAGTTCAAATGCCTAATGCCTAACTTCAAGAGATTTACCGTATTTGATCACACTTGACTTCTCTGCTCTCATAAAAATTTTAAAGAATGACGAACGCGCTTAATTGACACGAGATGCAATTCATGCATGAATCCATTGCATTTCTTCTGTCAAAACTTCATTGTGAGAGACGATATTTAAATAGTTAATCTTTCGAGGCCCATAAATTAAAGGGGGTTGATTATCCCTTCACTCCCTTTGAATCTGCTCAAGAAGGGGAAGGATATCGGAGTGGAGGATAGCAACTAGAGGATAAAATGAAAGGGAAAGATGGGAGAAAACTAGAAGGAAATAGAGGAGGTGGCGGCCAGAGGGGAAGAAGGAGGGAAGGGAGAAATTTGATGTGGAACAGAGAAGGAGAATGAGTCTGAAGAAGGATAGGAGAATAGTGGTGGTGTAGGAGCTAGCTGCATGTGAGTATGGAGGAGGCTCTTCTAGGAAGGGGGTGAGAGGTTGTGGGAGGAGAAGTAAGGGGAGGGGAGAGTGGGGCGTGGATGTGGGAGTAGTGGGTAGGATGCAAAGTAGGCCATGATGCAGTGTTGCCACGTCGTGGCGGGAGAAAGTGTTTCCGCCAGCCGCGTGTTTCTCTCCCAACCCATTCTCCTCCGCTCTCCCTCCCCCTCCTTCCCATCCCTGCTCACTCCTCGGCCAACTAATGCTTTTCCTTTTATCCATCTCCGATTCCACTGCTAAGGTTGTTATATACAAGCATGATACTATGAAATTCTTCTTTTCCCTCGGAGAGCGTGCATTGTTTTAAGGACCATGTCAATAAGACACTTGAGATGGCCACCGCCATTCTGCGGGGTGAAATCATTAATCATGATGATCTCGCGGAAAAATTTATGATTGACGAGATTGCAGATTCTGAATGTGCGCGGGGAATGAGTTTTCCTTTTCTTTCTCACGCACTTCTTGATTTACTGTTAGGCCATTGTACATTTTTTAAACAACATTAAGTACATAATTACATTTTTGAGAACAACATTCTTAGTTTGCAACTTGAATATTCGTAGTTAAATATTTACCCGAGTCAAGTACACTTAAGGTAGCTGCAACAAGGCCATGCGCACTACTAGGGATACCTCAACTCTGAATTACGATTTACCTATTTCCTCCGTTGGAAAGAGAAACAAAAAGATTGAAAAGAAATACTTGACACCAGCCGCTAATGAAAAATCAAAACAACTGAATTTAAGAAAAGCTCATTGATAAACTATTATATAGCCATTTTCTCCTATGTTTTTGAAAAAATAAAATTCCCACTGTTTAAATTAGTCATTGCACACATTTGGTCTTCCTTTCATGCATCACCGCCTCAGGCTACCTTTGGACGTTGACTCACCGACCGGAAGAGGTCAAACATTCCTTTATATGTCAATCGGTTGGAAATATATTCAGCCCATGTTTCACTCTAAAATCCGACGTGGACACGGACAAGACATATGCCTTGGAACCAATTCACAGTAACACTATGGCCACACGTTATAATGTATATTCGTCGTGGCTATTAATTTCCAATGTAATGCTTATATTATTGAATCATCTTACCTGTACCCCTGCGGGTTACGTTGACGTCTTAAAGTGAACGTTGACACCTCGTTCTCGAATATTATTCGTTCTTTTAGAATTTTGGAAGAATTTTTTATGGTATTTCTGTTCACGCTCTTGTAATTAAATTGATGTTACCATGTAGAGCAACATAAAATCTATATATTCCAAAAAACATTTTCTCTGAGTAAAATAATAACAAGCGCCTCTCAAAGAGATAAGTAACGTATATCTTGTTAGAATTTAAACATTTTTTCGCAGGCGTTTATTCAAATGATTCGTCATAATATAAATACCTGCATGTAAATACCACGCCCTGAAATTCTATTACTGCTTTTATCGGCTGACAATTATTTGCATAAGTTTTTTTTTATCGGTGCCTCTCAACGGATTTCAAAGTTTAGAAGACCCTTTATAAATGGCATTAATGCACAATGTGAACTAATTATTTGACCAGAATACAGGAGAAAGTTAAAGCGTGACAACATTGGTAACGAGATATCTTTTCTTTTGTTCTACGACGGCTGAGATCAGTTCCCACTGGGAACTTAATTCCAAAAAAATATTTGAACGAAAACTATACCCTGTGCCCTAAAGGATTTCTAAACCCTTGACTCTCCGGTCAAAAGACGAATTCGCCTTGCCGAATCATACATATTATTTAAGTTAGAGAAAAAATGAACATAGGGCTTTAATTAGCATAGAAATATTGCTAGGACCACTTGTTCGCGATTTGGTGTCAATGTATTAGTTTCCACTAAATGTTGTGAAAACTGAATGCACATGTGATATGTAGAAAATGAACGGGCACATAAAGATTTTCAACACTGAAAAAGGCACAGAACTTGGAAGATATGATTCCGAATCACGCACACTAAATCTCTCCTCCGCAGTCGCCGCTAGAAAAGCGTTATGGAAAAGGAGCAAATAAGATTCATGCTGAAACGGAACAATCCTTAAAGCTGGACTCGAATACGGTCATACCGTATTAACGTTACCTTTGGAAGCCCAGGACAAAAAAGTTTTCATTTACTTATAAGTAAGGAACCTGAGTTAGAAGTTAGGTACTAGTACTCGGATATTTTGTGAAGTAAAACTTTATAAAATGAAGATAAAATGGATTTAAATTGGAAAGTAATTAGTGGGCACAGGATGACAAGAAAGTACAGGTTACAAATATAAATGACAAACAGGTGCTATGAGTCACAAAATATTTATTTAGGAGCTGTGTCCATCCAAAAACCTACCTTAACCGGTAGATTACCTACCTACCTGTACTTTTAAAGGACTCAAATATCCACTCAATTACTCTTCATCAGGGATATACACATCAACACTACCAATGGCCGGGAAAAGAGTAGACTCGTCCCAGTTGAAAGACCTGACCATTAAAATGTTTGCACAGTACGTCTTTTCAGCAAGGAAAGAGGTGGAGGATATGCGCATTTCCGAAATCGTGATTTCCGCAAGTAATGAAGTAAAGTAACGGTGAGTGTTGGTGCGGAAATGGTTATTTCATTCCGTAACTTACTGTCACCCTAAATTGGTGCCAGCTCACCATCTGGTGTATTAAAATGGGATGTGATTCTCACATCGAAAAGGGCTATTCTGAAGTTAGACGATTCAAAATCTAGTGTACGAGCATCATGACTGATCACTTACTTAACTGATTACTTACTGAAACTAGTAGCCTCATAGCAAGACGTAGAGCTAATTAACCCTTTAATTTTATTTAGTTGATGATTTTATTACTGGAAAATGTGATTAAAAATGTATAAGAGAAATGCTATCTTTCGCTAGTTAGACCTTATTAGAATACGCTGCCAGTACATGGAATCCTCATGAAGATGGATTGGTTGCCGAATTAGATCGCGTGCAGCGCAGAGGAGCTAGATTTGCAAAACGTCACGACAAACTGAGTAGCGCAACAAAATTATAGGGAAGCTAGGTTAGGAATGAGTCACGGAGCGAAGTTTGTATTATAGATAAAATCTCTTGCATAAATTGGAAGGATGTTCCTTTAGCGATTATGTTGAAAATGTGTTATCAGGCCCATTGCACTACGATAGGCGAGATCATGTTAATATAATTAGAGAGAACAAGTGCAGAACAGATAGAATTAATATGAAATTTTGTCCACGAACGTTAAGGAATAAGAATTACGTTTTCCGTCCGTGCAAGGGGGGGAAAGTATCCCCTAAAGTAGCTCCTACCAGATAGTCTAGCGGTGGAGTGCAGGGTATTTTGTAATGATAAAAATAATGGTGAAATCTTATTTCACTGCTGGCAAACTTTGTCGGTCCTTAATAGTCTTTGCTTATCAAGTAAATAATTCATTTGGGTGACCAATGCCTAATAATTATACCTTTTTCTTTTGTTTGGGCAAAATCACTACACAAAAGAAGTATATCCGGTGACTGCTACAATATTAGAAGGAGGAGAAGAATTAGTGCAAGGGCGTGTTCGTAATTGGCTATTACAACAAGGAAAATGTGGCGTGGTCCTCTCATGATCAGAAGTGTGCCATATCCTAAGCGTCTCATGCAAAAAGACGTCTAAAAGTCGAAGTCTGAAGAAATTTTCCTCGTTCCAGGAATTAATGTGATCCTTTGATAGCCTCTCCCTAACCTCCACCCCTTCCTATCACACTATTTGGACTACCCCTCATTTGCCCTTCATAACGTCACAAAGCCCTGGGTCTCATTCACCTCTCTCTCCAACTGTTCATCCCTTCATATCCCGTCGCCTCACTCTCCTTGAGAAAAAAAAACGCTTCGATTTCAAGGGATTGACCATGTAATAAATTGCCTTTTTAAGCATAAATGTATACGTCGTCGCAATAAATAGTTTCTTTTCATTTGAGTACTTCTATTTTTAAACAATTCAAAATGCATAAATGAGTCATTTTGACCAGAGAACAGTAACTAATTCTTGTTGGTAGCTACGAAAGCTTAAGCTAGATTTGATGATGAACAACCTTTTTTTCAGGCAGGCTAAGGCAAGCAGTTACTTGAGAATCAAATTGAACCAGAAATAGAAGTATTGGGTTAAGATAAATAATACAAAATGTAAGTAATGACATCATCAATATAAATAGGTCTGGTTTATTTTTCAAAGAGGTATTATATAAATTTAGAAACAGTGGAACAGTCCCTGTGCTTGGGTCGTGTTTTAGGCCGAAATTGGCACAAACAAGTTGGTATTGGTAAACTAAATCTAAATGATACACTTAAAGCAAGGTGTTTGGAAGGGGGCGCATTCATACCAGGCACTCGTATACACTGTGCGTGAAGACTTACGCGAAACATTGGTAGCTACAGAAAATTCGTCATAGCAGGAATTTCAAAGTAAAAGACCAAATATGTGGAGGAAGCAACATCGTCATTAGAGGAGAGATCTATTCATTTAATTAGAAAATTCGATGGAAAAATGAATAAATAAAGGATATGAAAACAATCTATGGGAGAGAATTGATGATTGTGTACGGGTAAGAGTTACGAAACGGTCTTAGAAAAGAGAGGGGAACATAGAATGAAACTTCATGTCAAGAAAACAGTGAAAAAATAGGGTGGATTGGAAGGATAGACATGTTTTGGAAATGAGAATGTTGTTTGGGTAAATAATAAGAAGTCAGGAAGGATCTTGGGAAAAAGATAGATAATGAAGGCTGTGGTATTAGAGAGAATGTTAGGTAAGTGGAGAGGAGAGAAAAAAATAATACGGAACATAGGCGGTATTATGGGTGGTTAGAAAGCACAGGTCGAAGAAGAAAGAAACGTAGTACTAATTCCTGCTTGGCACAAAGAGGTTTATAAAATTTGTGAGAGGTCGATCATATTAAACTGGAATGAGTGCATGATAGTGACATCGTGCGAAGCACTTGGTGGAAGAGAAACTCAAAGAGTTCATAACTACTCGAAAACTGGCAACCACCCGACTGAAATCGAAAATGACTACCGTTGATGGCAATAAAAATATCAATTCTTAGTAAAACTAGAAGGTCATGGTAAATTGGAAAGTGGAATTCATTTATTAATTTAGCTCAGGAAGGGGGACTTTTTGGATGACTAGACATTTGATGGTTGCTCGAAGGATGCCGAAAGACAACTTGAACCGTGCCCATCCCGCATGTATTATCATCATAAACCGAAGATTAGAAGGAAGGCAAGAGGGGGCAAATGTAAATGCATTTTACTCAGATATTTCCTCTCGACAAACATCATCGCCATTAGGCTACCAACCTATATCTATGTGGGAGGCATCCTGTGATCCATATTCGAGAAACAATTATTGTATGCTTTAAAATATCGGATTTCAAACATTTATGCTAATTAATCACATCACTAAAAAAACATAATTTTCCGCTTCGATTAATTACTCATTTTCTACATTTGCAATGTGACACTATTCATTAACAAAACAAAGAAGTTGCACTTCCATTATTAAACAATATTAATCATCCCATTTTTGAATATTTCAATAACTGTAGTTAACATCTTTTGTAATGGCCTGCCTTTTTTTTAACTGCATTGAATATCTTGTGAAATTTATCCTCAAATCTCATTGTATCACCTTTTCAATAGACCACTGATACAAGGATTTGACTGCATTATTAAACAAGGATTGAATTATTTTTATCCTTATTATTTAACCAATTGAGATCAGGGCGTGGTAGTCCAGTTGATAAGAGCCCAGGGCTACTGTTCCAAGGTCTATGGGTCGATTCCGCGTGACGCCTCTGGGAATTCTCGGCTTCAACCAGTAGAATAATTTTTTGGGTTTTCTCTCTGCGACGCCTAGTCGGCTATGGATACTCCCCCCCGGGCAAAAAGTAGTCGCCCGTGGATTATTATTATTACTGTGACTGCTTGATTTCAAAAATGCCTTAGGCTATCGAGCAAAAGCGAACTGAATGTTCCTTATGATATGCAAACTATAATAAGGGAAATTTAAAATTTTATGACTAATCGCGATCCAAAATATTAATGATAAATCAAACTTTCGGTTCGGTTGCTAAGTTTATTTAAACAAACTTAAATTAAAAGATCAAAATCTTAAAATCTACCCTGGTCTCAGAACTGGTTTCGATTGAAACATTCTTTGCAACTTAAGTTTTAAATAAGAGTAGGTATTCTTGATAACAATACTGTTTGAGGCTAATGCTTCTGGAATTTTTCCTTTTCGATTTTTATAGAAATAAAGGGGTGAAATTATGTAATTGTTCAACTCTCAAAGAAAAACTATATAACCTCTGGATGCTCGATGTACAAAACATTCTCTCCGAATTCGTCCGATTTTATGCGCTCATCTCCTCCTCCTGGACCAGTGGTAAGTCTTTCCTGGACGGACCCTTGAGCTAATGGTCTACTCTTATCTCGGTGAAGTAGACCATGAAGAAAATCGCATTCAGAAAATTACACCATAAACTTTGAGTAGCGTTTGAATTCATCTGTTGTTCGATGAGTGATCAATCTCATTGTCTACCTTGAGGACCGAATTACATGAATCTAAATGTTCATCTAACTCATATCCTGTGAGCTTATTCAATATCGCTTGGATTAACAGACTTTGATTATGTTTCTATACGGAACACTGCAAGATCGAATATATAATGAAAGACCCCAATTAGATTTTTTTGCGATTATTTAGGTGCATTATCCTTAAGATAAATACTATTTGTGCGAGGAAAGAGCGAATCTATCACTGCTGCAGCTTCTTTCTCCTAATTCACTAAGAAGTTCTAATCGCCAGATTGTGTTGCATACTTCTAATAATTACGAGTGTCTTGGTTAAGTAGAAGTAACGCTTCTCATAGGTGAATGATGGGGTATGATAAACCATCAGCCATTTATGTATGAGTATTAATTTAAATACCAATATAAATACGTATTTGCAAATATATAATACATTTGCACCTAACTAAATCATCCAATATGCATACATACACACACACACATATATATGCATATAAAAACTATTAAAGGCTTAAATGCTGTTTTTTGAATAAAAAAATAGGATAGTTGACGTCTGATTTCATGATTATTATTACGGGAAATGAGTAGTTGAATCGCTCTTTCTGGTTTCCATCGCTTCTTTTATCCGGTTGGTACAATTTGCCAATGTAACGTTGGCAGTAATAATTCCTAGGGTGCCACTAGTCACCCCGGTTATTTTGTGCAAGCTTGCTCTCTTCTTGAGTCCAGGATATTCCATCCTAATTCCTCCAACATCCCCCATACGATTATTCGTGTTCCGGGAGCAATTTTTAACATATATAGCGGATTGCCTTTTGAACTTTTTCCAGTTCCTAATGATTCCATATGCGGCAAAACTAAAGCGAAGAAACATCTCTCTTTTCTTCTTTCAGTATGTTTTCCTGTTAGCCGTCTAATAAATACTAGGTTCTTTAAGGATGAATCGTATATGCCTGTGTTTATGCCTTCCATGTAAGGTTTGATATAATTTGAGCACCCAAATACATGATTTCTTCTGAGTTGGAAAATTAGTGTCCTTCTGTTCTATATTTTACGTTTTATTCTTGTATTATACTGCTAAATTTCAAGATTGTACATTTTCTTATGAAGTAGTTGAGTTCTTAGTCTCTCATTTTCTCTTCTCGTTTAGAGGAAGTCATACCCTGAAGTAATTAATTACGTATCACTATGTTAATATCTCCTGCAATGATCACCCTCGCCAAATTAGTCGAAGAGTAGGAGCCAGACCATAGGTAGTTTGCGAAGCATCTATTTCTCAGCGAGGTGGCTACAAGCACGTCTGACCACTGAGTCCCGCCTTCACAGGGGCGGGGTTCGTGCCCGGCAGCGATCGTCATCACACTGAATCCTTGCAAAGCGCAATTGACTGAAGATGTAGCGTAGAAGAAATTACATAAAGGCACCAAACCAGTTGGAACAGGGACTTGGAACGCTAAGACGTTGTTGAGGACAAGGAAATTATCAAACATAAAGCGGTACGTGATGAGAGAAAATATAGGTACATTAGGGTTGTGCGAAGCTCGATGGAAGGATAGCAGAAATTACTTGAGAGATAGTCATGGATAAGAGTCATTGGAGGGAAAGAGAGCCAACGGAGAGTGTTTATAGCATTAGACAAAAAGGTAAGGAGAAGAGAAATGAGTACAGATCAGCTGAGTGATAGACTATCATCAGTGCAGGTACTAGCAAAACCAAAGAACTTGGTCATCATTCAGGCCTGCAAGCCAGCAAGTAACAATAGGGATTTAAATAGACTGGTACGGTGAATAAGAGAACATAATTTTGTGTGTTCCTTCGATTTGATTAATTCGAGTGATTGAGATTGGGACGCAGTGGATGGTGCAAGGTAAGATACTAGTGAAGCAAGGGACTACAGTTTAGAAACAAGGTATTACCTAGAGGAGAAAGCTACATAATATTGCTGTAGAAATGGTTTAATCAATTTGAACACTTGTTTTAACACCAAAAATATGTCTAGACATTTGTGCGAAATTCCCGAGGATCCAGAGAGTTATCAATTGAATCGCATTATGGCTAGGAAAAGAGTTAGAGACATAGTAATATATTCATAGTTTCCTGAGAGCAGAAGAATGTGAACTCAGGGTTTAATTTAGTCCTAACAAAGATTAACCTTAGTTTCGAGAGGATAAAACAAGGAAGACGGATGTATGTCTATGTGTGTAAAATGTTCGAGCATTCAGACGAGGATGCTAGTTCACATTATGGCTAGGAAAATATTAAGGGACAGAGTAATCAATTTGTAGTTTCCCGGAAGCGGATGTGGATTCAGATCTTAATTTAGTGCTAATAAAGTGTAACGTCAGATTCGAGAGGATAAAACCGGGAAGACGGCCGAGGAAGTGAAATTTGTAAGCATTGACCGGGACGAAATGGAAGGAGTGTGGAAAATGTAGCGAGGACCGAGAGCTGGTACTTTGGATGAGAGATGAGAAAATCTGAAAAAAGAAGGATATCGAAGACCACAAACCATATAATACGAATATTAAATAGGAAAAGGACGAGGAACCCATGATTACAGACGAGATGATTGGAAAGAGAGACAAGAGCAGGAAACAAGAATGAAAACAACGAATTAGAAGGAAGTACAAAAAAATAAATAATAAACTGTGGCTACAAAATAATAGGGTAAAAGACTCGCGTGAAAGACGAAGTGTAAGGATATGGAGAGTTAATGGAGAAAGGGTGAAATTGATAGTCACTACTATTAGGTGAAATCACTGTCAATTTTACACCATGACAATTTTTGATCGACCCAGGAATGATTCAAGATAGCTGGAAAAAAATGAACTACATGGAAAAGATGCTCGTAATACGCCAGCAGGTTTATAAATAGAAAGAGATTACGATGGCGATGAGCACGGCTTAGCCACGGACAAGCTTAAATAAGAAATAGTGACGCATTAAAGAAAATGAAATCAATTAAGACCGTGGTGATAGATACTTAAAGATTCATACCTGCCTTATATTGGTGATTGAATTTAAATAAACAATTAATTATTATCGCATTCCATTAACTGTAGAATAGCCTATTCGGAAGATATCAAAGCACCAGATATAACCGGTCCTTAAATATTTCGATTTTGAAGATAAACCATAATATTTTTGAAAGTGAAACAGTAGGCACGTACTCGTAGTCATCGGAACATTTTGCATTTTTAGATATAAATAAATATTTGAAATTCAAAGAACTGTGGGATATTTACAGGAGACTGCCGCGACAGTAAAACATCATCCGCTAATGTGAATTAAACTGCAAAAATTCCAAAGTGAAAAATTTTTCGCTTTGTCCATGATTCGAACGAAGATTCATCGATATCCGACCGAGTGATCTAGCCAACTACCGTTAAACTACTGAGGCGTCTACTAATACTAATAATGCACATAATATAAAGGTGTTATATTTATGATATGATGTCTTTAGCAGTCAAAAGGGGTATATTCATATTTCTGAAAAGTGAAAGGTAAGTAAACTCGTTAGAGGTAACTGGGGCTCCCATTTCTCCATGAGATATTAATAGAATGTTCCCAATACCGAGTAGGCATAATGCGAGCTATGATTCGCCCCTGAAGAATATGGAAGACACTATAATGAGGCGTCCATGGTGATTCATTGAGTCGGTGATATTTTTGGAGTGCGGAGTGCGAATAATGGACTATCTGGCCTCTAAATAGGTGGTCAAGTGTTTAAGTAATGGAGACCGTTGTTATAAAAGAGACATCCAATCTTAAGTTACGGGATCAGATCCCAGTTCCAGATAAGGGCAGTTGTTTTAGTCGCAGAATGATGAGGCTGGCGGAGGATCAGTTTCACACTCGGGTCCATCCATCTATTTGCATCACCCCTTGAATGGTTCCAAGGAGATAGGGGATGTGGGGGCGCTGCACCTCGTTGCAAATTAAACCGCCTTCCTTTCAATAAACCATGAAATACATTATGCTGATGTGAGGCGGTTCCTTATGTACTAAAAATAACGCCTCCTCCTCGATTACACAATTTATATATTCCACGAGAATTTAATCTCCTTCCGTTCGCAAACAATGTCAGTTTACATCAGTGTCATTGGCGACAATATGCATTTAAGACATGATAGAATTGCAAATTCGTATGCCAAAATAGATCGACAAAGAGCCATATCAATCTTGCTTCAGGGAAGAAAGCTGTACCAAATCTGAGGCGATCCGCTTTATCCTTTGTTGTTATTGGCATTATGTAACGCCCTAAATTACTTCTATTGAATGCGCATAATCTCTCTATACGAATCTCGTATAATTAAATACAGAATTGTAGCCTGGGGTCGTTCGTTTCATTCTTCACGGCTACTTACATTGCGGAAATGAGAATTATTGCCAGTGTAAATAAAAAGGAACCGTAAACTAAACTTTAAACCGTGTATACTTTTACAATTGTATATAATTTTTATTTTTACTCCATTTTACATTTAAACAAATTAATGTTTGTATGGATTTCAATATGGATGTACATAGATACGCAAAAAAGTGACTATAGAACAATTCCTCATGTTTTTAAATGTTATCCATACGTGCAAGTATTACAGAATGTTAAAAACACTGGACTGGGGACCTTTACGAAGTATGAGACAAATAAGCAGACTTTATGGAATGTTTCGCATTCTGAAGGGAGAAAAACCTTGGGCAAAACTAAGGAAATCCAAATTTAATGGGGAAGAATGATCACAAATTCAAGGTAAAATACCGGGCAAAAAAGGACAAATTAAAAATATTTTCACTTCTTAATAAAACAAATGTTGATTGGAACAGTTTACCTGGAAAACTATTCGAGCCCTTTCCTTACAGGGTCAAAACTTTTAAGAAAATATATAAACAATTTATTTAATAATTTGATTAATGTGTTGTGTAAAATTGAATGTAACAGCTTAGTTTTGACAGTTTTTCTTGTTGATTGGAGCTCTGATGTTAATGAGATGGGGATTTTATTTTTTGTGTGTTAGATAATGGTGTTTGGAAGTTTCCTTTAAGTGTATTGCTTTTTTTCTGACTGATTTTATTAATTATCTTTTGTGATACTGCTTGGATTGCAGATGCCATGTTATTGTTCCAAGGCAAGTTTGATGGTAATACTTGAGGCTTGGGTGCCACCTGACATTGTTTATCTACACATGTGCGTTTTAATAATAATAATACAAATAAAAAAAGGTTTTACCCACTTGTAAATTCTAACATTGGAATTGCCTCAAAGTAAACTGCTTTTACTCTGTCTAAGAATTGTCGGAGGGTTCAAGAGTATAATATTCTGACATATCCTATACTTGATCTAATAAGTCCTGGGATTAACAAAATATTATTATTCTGGCTGTTGAAAGTTGATAAGTGACATTCCCAATTTCAAATCAAGATTTACATAAAATGTTTAATTGCATACGTTCATTTAATGCCATAATCTTCGCGGGGGGAGGGGGGCGCCCGCTGCATGCAACGTTGGGTCGCATTCCCTACCTTTCAGTCTCCTTTGTATTGCATGTTCATGTGGTGGTGGAGTTTCGCCTTCTTGATTGTTATGTTCTGGCTTGCGCGTTGTCGGTTGGCTTTCGTGCTGCACCCTCGGGTGCAGTTGTTTGTTGGTTTATGGTATATTTGTTTGCATGAGTGTTGGATGAAGGGATTTTTGCGTGACTGTGAGCATCGCTGTGGGTGTAGTTTTTTATGTTGTTGATTTTGCGTGAGATATTGTTCCTATTTACGGGTGGTGACCTAACACCCCCCGCCCCACGCCCTTGCGGCGGCTTGCGGGGCATTATGTAGATATAGATGTAGATGTATAGATGAAAATTTTTCCGTCATTAATTTCTTGAAAAACTTTTAGATAGTAGAAGGAATATTATAGCACAAGGAATCGTAATCCGTCTACATTTTGCCAAATGCGCAAATTCAAAAATGAACAAAAATATACGAATTAAAAGAGTAAAACATGTTAAGATAAAGCTTCAAAAAATTATGTAAAAAAGGAATATTTTCTAATCATACATATTCTGCTTCCACAAATGTTAAATGAAAACCAGGATTTCCCAAAGTATATTGATTTAAGTCTTCCAAAAGTTTAAATATAGTCATACCCATCCTGTTTCCGGAATGTATTAATTAGAAATCTTTTATTAATAATAAGAGATTTATCTTATAGAATTTCTTAACTCATTCTTATTAGATATCAAGAATTTAAAAATCAAATCGTCTTTTAAAATACTTACAAAATGGTATTGATTAAAAAGCAAGAAAGTCGACAGAATAGAAAAATTGCAGGATTTTAAATTGCCGATGAACCATGTCAATTAACAAAGAAATCATGCATGCAGTATTATTCAATACTGTGTTTGCTTTAAGTCCGTTTCTTGAACCATACGATCTACGCCCTCTTCTTTCGCTCCTCCCAGGAATTTTGGTCTGTTCCCACCAATAATACATATACAATCCTGTAAGTATTTTTTGATAACGAAGCCATGCTAAGATTTCCTGTTAACGGTGTTGGCCATATATGCGTTGGCACGTTTTTTCTTTTATTGCACAAGGAAGACCAATGCCCTAATACCTATTTCACTATTTTGATTTAGAGTCACGTTTGAGGCTATACATAAATATAAAACATTACTAATCTCTGAAAATAAACACCAAAGAAATGGAAGAAGTTCTGCATATAATTTTTCTTTCCAATATAAATGAGTAAAAAACTAATTCAAATGGAATGGCACCTGCAATGACAAGAGGTAAAATATGAGAATTCCATTTTATTTATAATATAACGTTTGAAAATGTAGTTGTGAATGGACTTGCTAAGATATTTGAATAAAATCTGAAAAGAAAAATAAAGCCTAACTTGAGAGGAAGGTGGAAAATGAGAGAAAAATGTAGGTAAACAGGATGTGAACGGGTAAGGTGTGAGGCGTTTATAGAAGGAAAAAGGAACTATGCGAACCCATGAATCCAAATGGAGGAGATTCTTTGATGCTAAAACAGACTGAGCGATAGTAAGTACGCCAAAGAGAGCAAAATTAGATGGGGTAGAAGTAGAAGAAGAAACTGAAAGGGCATTGAAGGAATTTTGCGAGGAAAGCGAGGAAAATTTTGGATAAGAAGCTAGCGAAAAAAATAGCAACGAACGGGCTAAGGGGAAAAAATTGAGCATGATGACGAACACAATTGACAAAACAGTGAAAGAATTGAATAAAAAAGCTCACCAAAAGCAAGCAAGATCAGAGGGAAAATAACTTTAGGGAATTTGCAATTGGGCCGGTTGGTTGTGAAATTAATATTGGTAGCGATGCATCGACTATTGGAATATTTATGTTATTTTTTCTCGTAGATTTATACCTGTACAATATCGATTTATTGACATATCCCGATGATTTTCGTGAGAAAAAATTCTTCATTTATTTTATTTAACACAATTACGTTGCAATTAGGCAAATTTCCTGGTGGCAACGGTCAATGGATAGAGGCATAGTACTTGTATATTTGTATGTAGGCTAGACACGAAATAGGCATCCAATTTTTACAAGACACAACTTCGTGTTACTCAAATGTAATATTTTTCAAAAATGTGAAAATGTTTTCAAAAACAAATCTTGTTGAAGCATTTAATTTTTGAAGCCTGTGCTTAATCTTATTCAGGAAGAAAATGAAACCTTTTTCCGAAATTTTCCAGTTAAATGTTGCAGAGTCAATGTAACTCTTGTCAGGGAATACAATTGACAAATACAAGACAGGCTACCACTTTCCGCGCGTCTAAAGTGACTGCACATTGATTTCTTTCATTTTCAATGAATACATACTACCTTGATCAAAAAGTTCCCGGAATAACCACCGTGTGGCGCTCCCATCGTTCCGATTTGAGTTCTGTTTTTTTTTGTTAAATTGGTACATCTGTTGTTGATATTCCCTTTAAATCTTAGTGTCATAACTTGACATTTGCAAAAGTTACGTAGCCAAGAGTACATCTATCTCTGTGTGTGTTGGCGATTTTTTACAATTGCAGAAATGGATTTAAATTTGCAACAACGAACTTGTATTAAATTTTGCGTAAAAAACGGATTTAGTGGCGCACGGACGTTGGAAATGTTGGAAAAGTGTTTCGGCAACGATTCTCTAAAAAAAACGGTCGTTTACCAGTGGCACGAGCGGTTCAGAAGTGGTCGTGAGTCAATCGAAGATGATGAACGCAGTGGCAGACCATCGACATCGAAAGTCGGTGAAAAAATTGATTAAGTAAAAGAAATGTTGGTCAATAACCGCAAATTAACCATTAGAGAAATAGCGGAGGACTTGAACATTGCCTATGGATCCGCCCAAGACATTGTGGTTAATGATTTGGGTTTCCGTCGTGTAGCAGCAAAGTTGGTGCCGAAAGACCTCAATTTCATGCAAAAAAGAGACCGTGTTGACGTCGCAAAAGACATGATTTGCGAGGCTGAATCCGATCCCACATTCATCAAAAGGATCATTACTGGAGACGAGACGTGGGTTTAGGAGTACGACACGCAATCCAGACATCAGGCAAGTGAATGGCGTTCACCAAATGAGCCGAGACCAAAAAAACCACGTCGTTTTCAGTCAAAAAAGAAGGCAATGCTGACGGTTTTCATGGATTACAACGGTGTAGTGCATCATGAATTTTTGCCAGAAGGCCAGACAGTAAACAAAGAGTATTATTTGGGCGTTATGAGACGTTTGCGTGAAGCAATTCGCCGAAAGAGACCAGAAATGTGGGCAGAAAACTCGTGGATTTTGCACCATGATAACGCACCGTCGCACAGTGCTATCATTATTCGTAATTTTTTTACGAAAAATGCAACAAATACCATCCAACAGCCACCGAATTTACCTGATTTGGCTCCCTGTGACTTCTTTCTGTTCAATCGAGTTAAAAAAACCATTACGGGGAACGCGTTTTAGCAGCCGAGAGGAAGTAATGGAAAAATCGCAGGAAGCACTGATGGACATACCGAAAACCGAATATAAAAAATGTTTCGAGGATTGGATCAAGCGCTGGCATAAGTGTGTTGCAGTCGATGGGGATTACTTTGAAGGGGACAATATAGATTTAGATGAATAAACTTGTATTTTTAATTTTCTGAATAAATTCCGGGAAATTTTTGATCAAGGTAGTATTCTTCTCAAACAAATCTGAGAATTTTAATGCCATCGGAAAGTATAGTCAACTGTGTAACACAAGCCGATTCGTGGGTAAAATATGTATATATTTGTTTCATTATCTACAAACAGTCAATAAATCGAAAAATGCTGAATATGCAATGCAACTGAAAGGCTTAATCTAATGATTGTTTTTATTTTACATCATAGAATATGCCTATGCGTTGAATTTGTATGACCTATGCATTGTTATATGTATACAATTATCAAATGCAGATACTAAAGCGGACAAACATGACATAAATCTGAGGAAAAGTGCAATAAAAAGGGTTGAGAGTAAAAAATTATGAGTGAGACTAAAAATTAATAATTGCTATCACTTAACTCGAAAGTTTTTAAGCACAATAATTAAGAAAATATTACTGAAAATAGATAGGAAAACCACATTAAATTTTTAAATCAAAAAAGTTCGTTGTGGATTTGAGACTTTATAAATGATAAACCTAGGAGCATAAGAAATCATAAGTGTATAGAATTAATTAAGAGCGAATGGGAATATGTCAGTGCCGAGTGGAAAATAAATTATTATCACACGCGAGCGCATACACACACACGCACACAAACAAACACGCAAGTATAAACGGCGTCACTATTACAATTAGCAATTAACAAAAGTTTATTATACTCTAAGTAGAGTTTAAATAATGTTCCCATTCGCAGTTAAACTTCAACACAATTAACAAATCAATACCCTTCATCAAGAAAAAACTAATAGGAAGCTATTTCCCAGCGTAGAGCCAGAGACTTCAATGCACTAAATTTTCTAGTCATTTATCAAGTCCCACCAAAAGTAACTGAAATAAATAATTCTGGGGATCCTTCATTATTAAATCTGTCAGAATGGCAGAATTATGGTGATATTAATGAAAATACAACATGCCAGGCAATGCAGCCGTGTTTTAAAGGTGTTCGAAGATTTACAATGGGTATTGTTTTGCATTTAAATCACAGCTACTTAAATGACAAAATACAGTTGCAGAAATGAAATATAGTATATTACCCTGTTTCTATTAGTAATTTATTTTATTAATAATTTGATGATTTTTATACTTTTACTCTTGAACTAAGAAACATACTTCTGACGGTGAAATTTTTCCATCAATTTATGAAAACTAGTAGCATGAATTGTAATCAATAAAAGTCAGCATTTGAGAAAAATTGCATAGAAAGAAGTACTTTTAATTTTGTAGAGAGAAAAACCTTGAGGAACAACAGGAACAAATGAATAGAGCAGTCTTCCACGCAAATATTTCATGCATTCTATTTCTCCGTTGCTACTTCTATTTACCTCAACTATCATTCTATAGTTTCATATATTCCGTATCCAGCGAAATTATATTTACAATCTCATAGTAGTTCAAAAAATAATTTTATTGACAATTATTTGGCAATTCTAAACCATTCGACCTTGAATACTAATGTTAACATTGCAACTCTAATTTTGAACAAATGTAAAATATTGATGTAGATTAGCAAGCTATAATGATTTGGTAAAAGTTATTGCAAAGCAAATGCTCATGATCTGGAGGCATGTCCATTTTCATCTATAGATATTGAGAACAGAATTTTAGCTTTGAATTATTATTCATCTTAAGTACGTTCAAAATACAAAACAACTGACCTTCACAGCAAGTAAATTTTTATTTGTCAATGAGAACTATTAATACAAAAATGTCGAACTTAAGAGCGTACTGAGATACGAAAACCATATGTTAGCTGAATCTTATTTGCACATGAAAAAAATATCTGTCAAAATACTTCTGTTACCTCTTTTCAGGTCGCGAAAATCGAAAGCACTTCCCATATTCAAATCATAAAACGCTTAGGCAAGGAATCAATTATGTCTCTTTTTCCTTTTTGATTGATCGTCCAGTTATCCTGGTATTACGTTTGAAGAACTGGTCCATTTTCTTAATTTGTTGCCATTCGAAGATTCATTCATAAACATGATCACGGAAAACGATCCTCAAGTATAAATCGGGCTTGTTATGGCATCGAACCCATTTGTTTCGAAATCAAATCACCATTTACGTTTCGTAATTGATACCGTCTCGTGAGTTTTTAAGTGTGTAGTTAGCTGTTTCACAAATCAGAGTGAGGATTTGAAGATGTAATGAGGATGGATAAAATAATCTCCTGTATAATTACACCAACTTGGGAGCAAATCTGATATCGATTCGAATCTATACTTAGGTCAGAGGCCGACATTAAAGGTCTTCGAGTTACGAAAATTCAACGCTCACCGACCGGCAGCCCAGACGGTCCCTCCTCAACCCTCGGCGTGGACATCGGTTTCTGTCATTACGCATTCGCAAAACAATCTGCGAAGGTGTTTATGAGTCAGAGTGAATGGTCTCCGAACCCAACTCAAATTTTTCCTTAGGAGGAGCTCTCGTGGAAAAATCCTGACGCACACTCTGCACTTGGAAAATTCCTATGAAGGACCAGTGGTGAGGTGGAAAAGCTTTTGAAATCTCGACAAACTATTTCGGTTTGTCATTTCGATGCTGATTTCAATGAAGAAGATGAAGAGCGAGAGTAGTGCCATTTTCGGGTCTTCATCTCAAACGATTTGATAGAAAATATGAATTAGATCCCCCAACTACTTCAACGTTGACTAACAACGCTCCTTTAAATTGAAAAGAAGTCATGGGAGTCGAATACTAATATCAAATTCCACTTAGATTAGTGGTGTTCTCATGCATTTCAGACACATTATGAATGATTTCTATAGTAATGTCATTTTAATTCAGCAAGAATATGGGTTTATGTGCTTGAAAAAAATGACATCGTTAGACAGTAGATTTCTGGTAAAGAGAAAGATGATGTAATGATTACATAGGAAGATTCACAATGCCTACCCCCACCTTTAAAGGTTACAACCGGACAGCGCCCATGAATCAAGTTCATTGAGTCATTTCTATAGTTACTTTTTGTACAAATATCCTATAACTTTTATGTCCCTTGATTACCATTGAGAACAAACAGTGCATAAGTAAATTAAGAGATACTGCACCCACAGTCAATTAAATAATATATATATATATATATATATAATGTAAATGTGTATATAACCAAAATATAAATGTGTATATTTCACAGAACATTTTCGACAATATTATTTAAAAAATAGTGCCAATGGATAAAATATTAATAATTAATTTTATCCAGATAGATTTATGTGCTGTTAATATATGCAGTAAGTACCCTGATATCTCGAAATATGTCCTTCAAAAACTGAATTTAACAAGCTTTGTGTAATCCTTAACGACCTTCATCTGGCTTAAATGAACATTGATTTTTTGTTGCTCACTGTCGTGGATCACTTGTGAGAGTAAGAATCGCCGGTTAGTGACGCTCTATTGGCCCGTGAAATGCCGATTATTCTCCTCTTTCATCTTGTTTCGCAGGGACAGAAGTCAGAAAGTACAACTAGCACCATCATGCTCGAGGCAATCCTCCTACCTGGACCTTTTGGCAAGCCTTTTGTCAACCGGAATATTCTTGTTAAGTTTTGCAGATGTTGAAGTTTCCGATTCCGTCAAGTTCTCCATTCGACCATCCATAAGAAAATCCTCTCGCGCGTTGTTAAGACTTTTACCGTATTACCAAAACCACTGATTACACGAATCGGAAAGTAAAATGATCCCCCCCTTCATTAGCTCCCCATGACCCATTTAAAATGAGACGCACACTTAAGACTATCGCTGGAGGCCATTGAAGACGATTCCCCAATCTTTTTTTTTCTTTTCCGATTTTACGTGAGCGAGCGCTCCATGACGTAAGGTAGGCTTTCGATCTCGTCACGAGCTGGGCAGGGAATTGCCGTAGCTTCAGGGGTCGTATTCCGTGACTCTGGTCCGGAAGGAGACATCTCGGGGCCCGTGGATGTCGGTCACGCACCAAAACACACGCTCCTTTGATGGGAGGAAGGGTGGTGGGGGGGGGGGGGGGGACGGCGGAGAATGGCGAGGGGAACGGGAGGAAGTGAAAGGGGGGTAAAAAGGGTGGTGGGGAGGGGGTGCGTCACTTGACCCAAATCGCATGCGATTCTCCATATCCACCCAAAGAACGAACGCGCATCAGACGCCCTCGACTCTCCGCAGACTTTTTTCCGAGAAAGTGGCCGCGGATGGCGACGCGCGTCGAGAAATGTGGCCCGCCTGGCCCTTCTCCGACGAGACGACGGTTTGCGGTGGCGACCTGCTTTCGTCCCCGTGCGATACGTAATAAAAGGCGGCGATGAGCTGCGGTATTACATCCGAGTGCCATCTTGGCGTGGAGGAATGAGGCGGGGGAAAATAAAAAAAAGACGTCACGCACATTCGGCGAAGCGCTCGCGGCGAAGGTCCTGTGTGTAATTGTGGAAATGGGATGAAATGGAACGTGGAATGCGCCTCGTACATAGGGATTTTTAATACAGAATGCGCCTCCTGATTCTCAACTGTGGACAAGGTTGTCCTTGTCACCGCCACGTCGCCCACGCGGAACGAATACGGGAGATCCCTTATGACGCAGTGTTGGGGAAAGCGCGAACAGTAAGGCACTCCGCGATGATCCCTTACTGCTCCTCTCGAACCTAATAACCTTGAGAAGCATTGGAGATTCCGCATTATGATGTCTTTCATGATAAAACAAGACAATCTGATTCACTCCCTCTCCTGAAGATCCGTTAAATTAAAATCGTCTTATTCTCAAATAGGTAGGGATGATATTTAATAATAAATACCCAATCGGTTCGTTATAAGTGATCGCGTGTTTTATTTCAATCTTAAATCGAACTAAACCGATTAAATCAAGTATTTGTGGCACTATTTTTGGTGTTGTTCGAGCTAAATGGTCAAGGGCCTTCCATAAAGAGACCGATAAAAACAAAAACGCTAAAATGTGTACAAAAAAATCGTCAAGGTAAAAATTCGTCTCTTTTTCAAATCACCGATAATTACAACCCAATATTACCAGTCAATGACGAACAAGTAATTAGTACTCTTCGTAATTAGGATAGGCTTTGGATGGACATAACATAAACACTGCTACATATGTAATCCTCGCCAACAGGGCACAATCTCATATCCCATGCTATGATAAATTCGTGTTCAACCCAGCGCACATACAAGAATAAAACAATAGCAATCAACCCTAAGGTAGGTTTGATAGGTGAGGATAGAGCTCACCTAGTACTGTTCAAAGACATGGGGAATACACACATCGGGGTGTGGGGATTGGAAATGGAATTCACTAATCATCTCTAATCACTCATTTAGTACCCTAAAATTGCACATTTGGGTGAATTTGAGAGTGCTCATTGGCGTCCCCGGGAATCGAATCTGGAACCTCTGGTAAAAAAAGCCAAGCGCTCTATTCGCTGGACTACCGCGTTCCGATCTGTCTAAAAAATGTTGCTATTGATTTTCTGATTGTTGCAACATTTGAACAATATTCCCTCGCGTTGTAATGCACATTTGGCGGATGACTCATTTAAAAGTTACTGCCACGGAATTTTCCCCCAGTTTCTTGGAATTATTCCCATCTTTTATTCATGTACGTGTCATTTGTACATTAAAAGCTGTACATCAATACTATCTAGGTATTAACGTTTTTTCATCAACTTGGTAAAACCACCAACAGCTGGCCGACTGAAAAGGTCCTTTTTTTGCAGAGAGGTAATAGAGTACTGAGTAAAATCTAGGAATGTTCAGTATTTATGCCAAATATCATTTTCCTATTTTATTAAAAGTAAATGAATAGATTTTTCCTTGGCTAACAGCCATTACTTCCAATTCCGATTCTTTTTGACATTTCAATTATTTTTACTAAACTTACAACTTATCTCAAAACCAAGTAAGTATAAACGAAATTGATTTGATATGAATTCTACGGAGCCAAATCCGTTCTTACTATGACTTGGATTATCCTTGTTCTTTCTGACGAAAAAACAAGAGCTCGTTGTAAAGCAAATGGGCAAACGAAATAACACCAAATCGATTCATCAGTGGAACATGAATTACTAAACAGCTACGGCTTAAAACAAAGAATAGCAATTTTATTTTATGCCTCTCCTTTGTAAAAAGTAAGCCTTTAGCTAGGAAACTCTGCTGATTCAGCCTTCACTTAGTGAATTTTTCTCTCAATAAATAGAAACTCTCTCAATAAATAGAAACTAAAAGTTAAGAAAAAAAAGTAAAATAAACTCAGTAAAGAGAAACTCTCAAGTACCAAATGAACGGAAACGAATTCCAATAATCCATGTGAGGCAAACTGAAATAAAACTTTTAATAAATATTAAATATCTAATGGTAATTATCCTCTAAATAGACTGATAAAATGATAAATGAAACGGGAAAAGAATAATACAGGAGGAAAACTCAAAATTGATCACGTTGAGGAAAAGAAGAACCAGATGGATTGGGCATACCCAGGGCATAATGGATTTCTTGGGATAATAATTGAAGGAAAATTGTAAGGCCGCACGAGAAAAATCATGGGACAAATATGTAGATCAAGTAATGAGAGGTTAATATGAGGTCTTATCTGGACGTACGGCATTTAGAATTCGAAAAGGAAGATTGTAGGACTGCAGCCGATCAAAGTTGAAAGAAAAATGTAAAGGCTTATTGTAATACTTTCCATACGTCACTTTTCTAACCAGGACCGCAAGCAATAAGGTTAGGAGTAAATCAATTGGCGAAGATTATTTAAATCTAGACTTGGATTAGTCCAACACTGGTCTTCCTCTATGCCTAGACCTTACCATAAATTCTTCCATGTAATTATTTCCTTCCAGAAATGTTTATTCAACACTTATCAGATTCAAAACTGGATGGAAAATTAACATTATTTCTTCAAGAGGTGTAAAATAAACCAAATAGAAACCTCGCCGTGTGATTTACTAAAAATAATCCCTTACAAAAGAAATACAGTGATAGATGGAAAATAAACTGCACTTATTTACATTGGCATTAGGATGCCACAACCGAATCCGAAATAGACGGTGTGAGCCTTGCTCCATGTGTCTAATAATACTGTTCTAAAAGAGTTCCGTGTAAATGCGATCCGTTTTGTTATCTCCTGACGTTGTATCAAACAAGCGTTATGGTCAGACAAAATGAGGAGCAGAGTAAAATTAAAGGGGATCCAGGAGGAGTGGAGTATATGGAATCTAAAAAAAGCATCGTAAAATAAACAGCAATAAAAGTATTCCCGTTTGCTTTGTTTTACTATAATTTTTCCCAGTCTTGAGCGTATAATTTTAAGGCTTTTTTCTTAATACTTTTTCCCTGCGTTTCTTAAAGGAATAATGTATTCATGTATTTTCATTTACGATAAAATAAACGGCATTGGGATACTAAATTTACTGCTGGCTTCCCACCCCGAGGGCTCGGGTTAAAATCTAGCATGTGACAATCTTTTTCAGTGGTATCCCTACCTGGAGTGTATTTGAAGAGCACTTAATGTGGATTTACGCCGTCCGCGGGGGAGTACGTTACACCGAAGGTCCATTGCCACCTTATTTTAGGGTAGGCTAATATCGACGCCAGGTTTCCCTCCATCCCTCCCCTTTTTCTTGAGCGTCCTAACTCTACCAAATTACCCACCTAGTGCAAATGGCGCCAATGATCTGAATCATTGGTCACCTCCCCCCCCCCCCCCGCCCCCAATGACTAAGGTAGCAATTAAGTATGGCGCAGTTGTGGCGAGGCATTTTTCCATATGCTTGTATTTTAAAATCAATCTTCATTTCATTATCATGCAAAATTATGAATGCGATTTCGAACCCTAGTTGCTAAAATTGTATTGTATGATTATATATATTATATATATATATATATATATATATATATATATATATATATATATATATATATATATATAATCATACAATACAGTTTTAGCGACTAGGGTTATATATATATATATATATATATATATATATATATATATATATATATATATATATATATATATATATATATATAAATACCATATTATCATCAAAACGGTATAGATGACGATAGAAGAAGGGCACCGTAAACATGCATGATGGACGTGAAATAAATACAGCTTCTCAATACTGATCGAGATAAACTAACAATAATTTCCCCATGCCATACGGCAGCATTGCTCGGGAATGTGTTTTAATGCACTCAGAAGACAAGGCGTACTCGCACAGAATCCCCACTGAAAGAAAGATGGCGTCAGAGGTGCCAACTTGACTTCCAGAACGGCGGTTAGCGAGATTTCATGGAATTATTCGAATGAACGTCGAGTCCCTTCGTGACTGAGTCTTCTTGGTAGCGCGAGGGAAAAACGCGATGCACGCTCCCGAGTGTTATCGTTTCCTTTTAGAATCCCAGCGTACTTGAGTGCAGCCTACCAGTGGATAAGTGGATTGGTGGGAATGGCTGTCACGGCATCCATTTTAACAGTTTATCAATTCATGCTCCCACTTGTTAAGTACGCACGCGTGACAGCAAAATTCTGCAGCTTAAGTTAGGCCACCTCCGAAGTGTTCCAGTTTAATTTTGGAGTAGGCATTTTTCCCCAATCATCACCAAACTACTTCTAGGTAACTAAGCAAGTCGAATGTTACTTACGTGTCTTCTATCTTCATAATTTCGCCTTCCTAGGGAAATCCTATGCTGAAGTTGGCAGAGCAGTACGGATATCCAAGATGCCTGAAAATCGCAACATGTGGATGATTGTCGTATCATGTAGACAAATGAATATCAATGCAACATATAAAATACGATACTGATTTGTTTTCATGCAATTTCCGCTTTCATTCGAACTTTAATTTGATCTGACGATTTTATTGATTGAATTCACGATCAAATGAAAATGACTCATGAGCTGTAGAACTAGACGAAATTAGATTGGTAGAAATAAGAAAACTATGGTAGTCACCTTGAAATAAATAAAAAAGAGAATTAATTATTAGTAAGAAAACTTACTTACTTGAGGAGGGACCTATTATTGCAGCGATTAAACTAGAAAACTCGTAAAAATATTGACAAAAAACACTTTCACATTAAGACATGATATTTTGTTATTACTTATTTTTATCTATCTTTTTGGGGAAAAATGTACATCGAAATTTGAATAATGTAGAAATTGATCAGCGTAGATAAAGGCTGCCCTAAATTAGAATAATCAAAGACTGACAATTCCACGAAAGGATTTCTAAAGGGAGATTTATTAATTTGAATGTTCACGCAAGATTCACCGAAGCGTGCCCTTAAATGAGTGTTTCCAAATATATGTTTATGTAGGAGTACAAGAATGACCAACCTCTTAATATAACTTCATTATTATTAATATTTTGTAATTTTTTAACTTAAAAAAAGCCGATATATCAGATCACTGTCATAATTTTGCTTTTGATAGAACTTCCCCCGTAACTTCAGAAGAAGGTGCCTTAATTAAAATGCATGTGACAGTTGTTGAGGCATTTCTCAACTTAAATTTATAGCAATTTATTGATTATGGCTAGTCGAAGAACTATTTTTCCCTCTTAATCGTTAAATATAAAGTGCATGTATTTGGACAAAAACCAGACATATTTGAACCAGAATATATCGTAAAATATACTCATTTAAGGTTTTCTACCTAATTAGGTCGATTTCGGACAGCCCCTAAGACTATTATCTTCGTATCATGAGTTCATCCACAGCCTTTACATTATTTCCTCCCTCATTTCTTCGTAATTCCTATATGCTTTCGCGTTGTCTAAAAAGGCTATTTTCTTTCTTCCTCTATCAAACGTTTTCCTTTCCACCTCGGCCTTCAATACTCCACTAACTTTCAATATTTCCTCCATCCACTATCTCTGCATTTTTCTGATTTCCCCAGCAATTTCCTCTCTTCGTCTACCCTGGTTAAAACTTCAGCGTTTGCATTCTTCTCTGTTCAACTTATTTTTCCTATTCTTCGCAAAAAATATCTCAAAAGCCTCCGAACTACGCTCATCCTCTTGCCTGAAAGACGAGGTTTTACATCCATAAAGGCCAACGCTCCATATAAAAGTTTTCATTAATCTTTAATTCACATTTTTAGTCATTGTATCCGTCATCAATTCTATTCTACTTGCAAACGCCTCTATCGCTAACGTAATTTTTCACCTGATTTGCCCACTACAATTCTTTTTTTTTCGCTAAGCGTTCTGCCCAAATAAGTACATGAAATACTCCACTGTATTTAATTCATTCTCTCCTGCTTTAATTCTTATCTAAGCTTTCCAACTCCTCAATAATGTCATTACTTTTTCTTTCTTGTGGGTCATCCTCATTTCATACCTCCCGCGCGTTTAGGTAAAGCGCTCAATAGCAACTGAAATCCCCTGGCTGACTAACATTTATTCGACCATTTGAAAACCTATCTGATTGAAATAACCTGCCTACCGCATTTATTCCCAGTTCCAGCCCTTCCCCATATATCCTTAACATATAATTAGCATGCTGTCAAACACTGCCAGCGATAACTGGCTCCTACTCCTCACTCCTTTGTCTGGTACCATGGATCCCGATTCCCCCCCTGTTAACTTACCCACAGGGTTCGTCCGGAAAATAAGTGTACTGAGCTCAGGAAAAAAAAATTATTACACTTTTACATATCTTAAGCTAATATTCCTCAAAATAGGACCCTTGTGAGTCGATACACTTGTTCCAGCGGCGTTCCCATTCCTGGAACGCTCCCGCGAAGGCATCATCGGGAACCTCTCGAAGACTCGTCGTCGACCTCTTCTCTGCCCTCCACGAACATCTTGTGCCACCGAAAGATCATGTTTCTGGACATGGCTGACTCCCCGTAGGCCTGGTTAATCATACCGACAGTTTCGGTAGACGATTTCCCAAGCTTTACCGCAAATTTTATGGAATAACGCTGCTCCAAAAACTTCGGCATCGCGTTCCGTGACGTGGGTCGAGCGTGGAGGTTCGCGTTAACAGAGCTCCTCACTACACCACAGCTCAGAGCCGACTGCCTTTTTCAGCGTCGCTTGCCGACATACCCCCCTCCAATCGCAGCCCGTCAGAGCGGTGCTGGGCGCGCCTGGAGCGGCGCGCCCAGCCCAGGAGTCAGTGCACTTATTTTCCGGACGAACCCTGTATGCTGCCCGATTCATGTACAAGTTTCGAGCAAGTCACTTATCCCTGCAATCTACTCTCATATTGCGCAATATGAGAGTAGATTGCAGTAGGCTTTTAGCATTGCCTACTCGAAATGGTAGAACGCCTGTTCACAATCCTCGAAAAACAATGAAATCCAGCTTATTTCCGATACTTCTTTCTACCAATGTGCTCATTACTGCAGTTCCGTCGTGTGTTCCTATCCCTTTTCCATACCCAAACCGATCTTTGCCTATGTTCTTGTTTGTACTAACATACTACCTTCTATTGATGATTCTTTGCGCACATTGACTACCTTTGTTGCAAGCAATATAATTGAACTTACTATTTACCTATAATGCTCACATTGTACCCCTTAACTACGTACAAAATATAAATGAAAACTGCTTGTTACAAGTAATAAATATGGTTTTCTTCTCAAGCATTTAACACATTGAAATTGTTCAGAATACGCCATCAACTTGTTCGTTTTTTACTACTCATATTTCAGAAATATAATTCACATAGTTAATCAGGAACACTGTGAACACTTTAATTTTACAACTGATACATCAATTTCAATTTGAAATGTATAAAGCCACTGAAAGAGCATTTATATTCCGAGAGCCTGACGGTTTTAAATACATGCAAGCGTTTTCTTGTCATTTTGGAACTCCTCCATCATACCAAACTGTATCCGATGCAGTATTGTGTTAGGTAAAGGAGCGTTCATCTAAAAGGGGACCTGGTGACGGGGTTAGATTAAAAAAGAAGATCGGAAAATATTCTGATATGGTGCATAATTATCTTATGTATCCGATGCATGGTTGTTGAGACAAGGGGGCGAACGCAGATTGGGGACAAGTAAGACATGAGCGAAAAAAACGGAAAAGATAAAATAGGCAGACATACAGGGACACACCCATAAGTGGTAGGACTGATTTTCTCTAGCGTGAACGGAGCGGTGGAGGGGGGTCTGCCTGGCAGGGTAAGGTGGAGGGGGCTCTTAGCAACAGACCGACACCAACCTCAGTCGCCTGCGGGCTGTCGTTGAGTGAGGACACCGTTTTTAGTGAAGCAAGTTTTTTGTCCACGTCGAAAAACAAAATGAATCTGAATTTAGAGCAACGTTATTCCGTGAAGGTTTGTGCGAAACTCGGGAATACGGCAACTGAGACCCTCGATATGATCAATCAGGCTTATGGGGACACTGCCTTAAGCCGTTCCACAGTATTTGAGAGGCACAAGTTGTTTAAAGAGGGTAGGGAGCTCGTTGAAGACGACCATCGCTCCGGACGGCCGTCGACGGCAGGAATCGACACGAATGTGGACGGAGTGAGGACACTGCTGAACACAGACCGACGCTTAACCAGTGAAGAAATTGCAGACCAGTTGGGTCTGTCTGCATCCAACGTCAAACGCATTCTTTCACAGGATTTGGCCATGCGCAACGTGTGCGCCAAGATGGTGCCGAAAATTCTGAGTGTCGACCAACAGGCAACGGCCAAATACGGCGTTGCCACGTTGTTGCACCCGCCCTATTCTCCCGATCTGGCACCACCGGACTTCTTCTTCTTCCCCCTGATGAAAAGACAGCTCAAGGGACGACGTTTTGACTCGATAAAGGCCGTTCAAGAGGCTTCGACGAGGGTCATCAACGGCATCACCAAAGAAAATTTCCAGCGGGCGTACGGGGTATGGGAGCAACGTTATGCTAAGTGTGTATCAGCTCAAGGAGCATACTTTGAAGATTATTAAGTCGATGTAAGTATATCATCAATAAAATTCTTGTAAAAAAATCAGTCCTACCACTTTTGGGTGCGACCCTGTATACGTGATAAGCAGGATAGAAGGGAAGAGATAATATTGGGAAAGAGATGGAAATGATAGGGGAGAAATTTGAAACCGGATGAAAAAAGGGGATGGAAGGCACATTGAATGTTAATGAAATGTTGAAGATTGTGATTGAGGGGTGAATTTTGGGTGAGGCAGATGGAGGAAAAGATTAGGTATGTGTACGGAAAAAAAGAAGTTAGGCATGTGGGAGTATATTGAGAGTATTTGCAGTTAAAAATGATTCATTGCAATGCAGAGGATTTGTTTTGGTGTCGCGTTATGCCGTTATTAGAAGAGTTAGTGCCTGTCAAAAATCTACCTCAGGGGATGGACTACTGCAATTCAAAAAAAGATTGTATTTTTTAAGTGATGAATTAAAACTGTTTGTTACAAGTAATCAATATTGTTTTCTTCTCAAGCATTTAACACATTAAAATTGTTCAGAATACGCCGTCAACTTGTTCATTTTTTACTACTCATGTTTCAGAAATATAATTCACATAGTTAATCAGGAACACTGTGAACACTTTACTTTTACAACTGATACATCCATTTCAATTTGAAATGTATAAAGCCACTGAAAGAGCATTTATATCCCGAGAGCCTGACGGATTTAAATACATGCAGGTAGCAGGTAGCTCACGTCCTCCTCACGCTGTAATATATAGCTAACATCTTTGTCAGTTAGATAATATTCAGATTAAAAAAAACACTTTGGACCAGATGTGGGCGAACTAGAAAAAGGTAAATGCGACTGTCACTCCTTTGAGAGCAGTGCTTCCTTTTCAGATTTCACTATAGCCTCCATCTCACCACGCCCTCGAATAAATGGGCCAAGTTGCCCCTGGCACTTTAATAAGTTGTGAGACTCGCCATTTTTGCAATCAAAGTTTCAAATTGCTCTCGGATCAGGTTCTTCGAGTGTTCTCGAGGACCTGTGAAAATTGAAAATAGATATCTATGTTCCACGATCGATCACACATCATTTTCGGTTCAGTGAACAACTTTGTAGTCAACGCATGAGAGACCTAGGTGCCCTTGCGATTGCTACTTTCTTCTATTATTCTAGTCCATTATTTTTGCGGAGGTTAAGATACTCAGTTTATGTTTCTGGAGACGAGGCCTTAGATCGAAGGCGGTATAGGTGAAGACAAAAAGGTTACCAAGGCAATCTACTCGTCTTCACACGACTGTGATCCAAGTGGAAAGTCGGGAAAGAAGGAAAGCAGTGGAACAATCGTTTTAATAATTCATGATTACACCTACGTTTCTGATTCTGAGTTTGTGTTAGGTATAGGATAACTTTACGATTAACAAGTAGCAGCCACTGTTGGAGGCCACGACTTACAGGTATATGACTAGAATCTGTACCACAACTTACGAATAGATACTTTCGGACAATTGTCTCACAGCAGCTCGTACTTGAATCACTGTAGATGCGGTGGCCAAGGGGGTATTTGAATCTTTAAACCAAATTTATAGGGGTGACGGTTGAGTTCTCTTATAGCCACGAGAATAAAAAAAGTAAACTATAAACATTTTATCAGGAACGGGATGAAACATGAAGAGTGCTAGTGCTGATGGCATTAGCTTTTCAACAACTTAAGATATGAATGAATCAACAATTTAGAGCACCTCGAGACGGAGTATTTCGACTCAAGATATCTTAATACAGCACTCTCGAAGCTAAAATAAAGGTACTAAAAAATCATCCTCAAATTTTTAACAAATGACTTTTCCTTAAGGGAGCCAACATCTCCTCTGCAACGTTCTGATCAGGACTTGAGATCAAAACGCACCTTTTTAAAATTAAATTCCTTAAAATTGAATTCAAAATGGTCTTTAAATCTTTTTCTCCTTATGAAGTACGCAGGGAACTCACAACATGGAAAAGGATATGAGAAAATGCCTATTTAAATGCCAATGGTATAATAATGTTCCTAAAGAGCAAAAAAAACCAGAAACATAGTTTTTGAATGTTGCATGTGTAAATTTGAGATGAAAACAAGAAAATATCTCTTTTTCATCAATCCGCTTCATATGGTTAGCTAAATCAATATTGGAACTCAGCGAAATTTGAGTTTCGAAGATGCCCTAAGACGCATCTCTTCTTCTGTTAATGCCTTGCGTTGAGTGACAGAAATAATTAAGACTTAAACTCTTAAATTCTTCATTTCCGCGGAAGCACACACGTTTAACAGAAACTTTCCAACAACTTCCAACTGGATCCAAATTTCCGACAGCTCAAACATATTATGCTAAGATATCTCATGATAAATACCGCCTATCAGAGCAATCATCTCAAAATATGAACATCCGTCCATGGGAGCCGTCTTCTTATTCTGTGGAACGGAAATTTTTGCGCGAGGATTCCCTGCACATAACGCATATTAAATTCATGACCTAATTAACCACAAAGGTGTGCAGTTCACGCTAGACGTGTAGCTATATTTTATATCTGCTCGTGCCGAAGAAAGATAATGTTGGCTGACGCAATTTGGGCAGAGCAAATGTAATCTTTAATTGGCCTGAGAAAAATGATGGTGTTATGATGTTAAGATTAACTGAAACAGGAATATGCTATCTTTCGCTTAGGAGCAACAGAGAACATCTGGAAATTTTAACTAAGGGCGGACACCTTTTCCTAATAAAATATTTTGTAGTAAGACTGTTTGTTGAAATTATAGTAATATATAATATCCTGTATGATATTATCATTTGATAAATCAACAAAACGTGAAGGCAGAGTGAACAGAATAAAAAGTGAACACAGGTGTGATGCTACCATTCCTAAAAAAATTCTAAAAACCTCTTCCGTTAAAATTTACCAAGACAATAATCACCTGATGACATTAAATGTTAATGAAAGCGCCTAATTTTAATAGTATTAGGGATGTGAATTACAATTTTGCTATCGATAATGGAAATCGAAGCTGGTACAAATTATTCCACAGGGCTAGGAAGTAAAGTTATGCCAAGCCAAGAATATTAAAGGGGCCATCAAATTGTGTTTAATAAATTACAACGCACAAATAAGGATGGAACTTTGGCACATCGGTCATAAAAAAATTAACTCCAAATATACGGAAATGATCCCGCATGAGGCATTATAACTATTGATTTTGTCTAAACAATTCTATTTACAAAATGAGATGAAAATTTACAGAGATTGATGCACAGTAACAATTTGTAACTTTGCAAGGGACGGCCATAGGTGAAAAAATTGCCTCGATAACAAAAAATACTATTCTGATTGACAGAAGTCGTACGAAATGTTAAAGTTTTGAGACGTTCCAATAAATAAACAGAATCGAATATGACCTAAGTGTGTCCTAGAAACAGCCATTATGACATTATTGGAGTTCATAATCCCTTCTAAAACAATTATAGTGCTGTGGATAGGAAATTTTATAGGAGAAGCGCCAGGAAAAATAGCTTGAAAGAGGAGAAAAGAAAGATTTCGTTCCGTGGAAGTTAATTTAGGTGTTGTCTCATGGGAATGCTGAATTCGCCGGTCCGCCGGTGTCTGAGGCTCTCGTCTCGCAAGTCAGGCGCCAAAAAAGTGAAAGCGACTTTGCACGGATTGCGGTTTCCTTCGGAGGTGGAAAGAAATTAAATTGCGTCCGTTTACGTCAGAATGGAGTCGATTCCGGCTCTATCTGATGGCTCCCTGCACACCATGCGATCGAGTCCATTCATGCCTAAGCATATCGAACCATATTATCTCATTAATAATTTAAAAAATTACCTCTTTTGGGTTTCGCCACGATTTTCACTTATTTTTTCCCCAATGCAATGGCTGCAGAGCATTGTATTGAATGACTATACTTTTTTTCTGAAATTATCTGAAATTCGATTTCAAAGAGGCGAAAGCTCCCGACAAGTGGGGGAATCCCTCATTGGAGACGTCAATAATTAACATTAAAATACTCAATGGTATGAAATTCAACTAAATAGCGTAAATTAGGAAGTTCCTTTGTTTCACATTAGCCTTTTAATGATGAAATTAATGTCAGTACAAGTGAAAAAATCAATAAAATTCACAACTCATCCAATTAGAGTTGTAATTGATTGAAACAGTTGCAATTACTTATTATTTTGGCCAAGGCAATAATTATTTTAAGGTTACTTAGTTTCTATTGAAAAAATATTGTGTTTCATAAAGAATTGATTATATTCCTATACATAATATACCCATATATAATTCATGCTATGATTATTAACAGAGAGATAAAAATCACTAAAACAGCTATGAGTTTATACCTTGCCTACCATCACTGAAATGCAAAATTTTATAAAATCCGTAATTCATCCAATTAGAGTTTTAATTGATTGAAACTGCGGCAAACTCTTAATGCAATTGTTATTTTCAATTTAAGTTATTTTGATTTTTCGTAGAAACAAAAGAACAATGTGTTTAAGAGAGAATTGAGGATATTCGATGGTTTCTGGCTAAACTTTGTGGAAGTTTATGTTCATTAAATAAAGAACACAATGTATTTTTCCACTGTACTGTATTTTGGTACTACTAGTTCCAACGCTCAGGCGTCATCATCAGGTTACCTTGATTTAATGAAGAATTTCGTATATTCATAAAATTCATACGCTATTGATCTACAGCAGTTAAAAAACACGGACATGTATACGAGTTTCTCTTTGCCTACCATCACCGAAGTATGAAGTTGTCCTCTTGTAATAAAAATAACTTCCTTTTATCCATATAATATATCATGACGGGCATTATGAAAGCACAAATGGATCGTGCCCGCGAACAATGGACACATTACAGTAAGTATGGACGGGCACTGATCGATTCAAATCTCTAGGACCCTATACTTTTCCATGCTACACCCAATGGTATTCTTGCTATCGCCTTCTAACAGCAGTTGACGTGGTATTAGAGATCACGGAAGCAAGCAAAGTGATTAGCAAATATTTGTAATTTACGTTTCTTCGCCTTCATAACTAATTCTTATGGTAAGTATTAATACTGTCTGTGCTTTAGTACCTAAGAAAAACCATCATCATTAACAGAAAATCTGAAAAAAATGTCTTTAGAAACAATGGCCTTTACATTTATATAAAAAAAACCATAAACACAGTAATCAACCCGAAGGTTGGTTTGGTAGGTGATGGCAGGGTTCACCCAGTATATAGGATAGCTAAATATATTATACTTAAAACTGAATATTTTATAGAGCTGTGAAGATTATTGAAGATATATGTCATGAAAATCATGAGAGACAATTTAAGGTGAATTCCAAAGAAAAATGAAGTATATATAAAATATTCCGAAAAGGATCAGAATTTTTTCACCTGTTCTAGAGTAATATTGCGTAAGCTAGTGTAAATTTGAAGCTAACTCCACAATAGGAAGGGATATCAAACATTGAAAGCAAAATTTCATCCACTATCAATGCACACATTTTCTTTGCAACTTGTCCCGATGAATTCCATTCGATCGAATAGCCAATTTTTTCATGGTATCCGACGCACTAGAATATCATTATGAATGACAAGACGCGAAGTAGCGCAGTAACGTGCATTTTCTTTCATATTTTATCACCTAAGATATTACACAAAGTTTATTCAAATGACAATATGGGAAATTTCACTCCGCCGTTGTGATTATACCACTCAGTAACAGTCGAGGAGGAACCGGGGATTGGCGGGCTGATTCTAAATAGCTATTCCAGGTACAAGATTTTCATATCTCCCACCGACCGATGACCGCTTTGGATTTCGATAAACCGCTTAGATACAAGGATCTCAGTGATTCCCGACTCCCCGTCTCCTCTTCCTCGTCCACTCATCTCGAGTAACCTACCAGACAACGTCAAAAAGTCTGCGAATGCGCGAGCGAGCCGGCGAGTCGAAATGTGCCGTTAGCCGGAAACCGGGTCAGTGAAAGTGAAGCGTCGGAGGGAATGAAAAAAAAGAGGAGTAAATGTCACGCGCATTTCTTGGGTGGGTCGGAGAAGAGGAGAGGTACGGGGGGGGGAGGGAATGGGTATAGAGACAGAAAGAGAGGGGGGAGGATTGGGTGGAGCGTGATGAGGGGGCGGGGGGAAGGAGAGAAGAGGTAGAGGGAGAAAGGGCTGCGGGGCCCGGCCCTTGGGAACCCGGCTCTCTGGCTGGCTTTTCGGAGTGAATTTCCAAAAAAAACGAGTATTTCATCGGACACGCTGTGATAAAAACGCTGGAAAATATTGCTCAATCGTTTCCGCGTCTCAACTGCGAGACATGGCGGGACTGCGTAGGTAAACAATAACGAGTAATAACAACAAATTCGGTCACTGGGATGACACAGCTACCAATTATCATGTTTAATTAAGGATCAAATCCAACACGCTGATTATGATCCAGCCCATATTTTCTCTCCGAATTTTGAGCAGCAATGAAAGAAGCGGTAACATTTTAATTGGCTTGGAACTCATTAGTCCCTGATTCGTGAGGGCACCTATTCCATGATGTCTTCCTGGCTCATAGTAGTTAGAAATGTTTTCATCATATTTTCCGTCTGCGATAGTGCACGTTGGATGCCGCATTCCAAATAATTACGCAAAAATAGGATTTTTCTTATGTAGCGAACGGAGTGATCTCGGATTTCCAACAACCCAATGGTTTAGCCATGGGCTCGCCCTTGTCCCCACTCCTGGCCGATATGTATATGGACAATTTTGAAAAAGTTTTGTTCTCCTCAGCTCACCTTCTCATTAATAATGTATTTTGTTGGCTAAGATATGTAGACGATGTCTTCTGTGTGTGTACAGGTTCTGATAGGCAACTAGATCAGTTTCTAGCATATCTAAATTCTATCAATTCTAATGTACAATTCACGTGTGAAAAAGAGGAAAAAGGTTCCCTGAATTTCCTCGACCTATCCATTTCTAAAGACAAAGACGGGTTACAGTATTCCATTTTTAGGAAAGAAATGTATAAAGACCAATTAATTAATTCCTCTTCAAGGCATTGCTTCACCCAAAAGCTTTCGGCATTTCATGCAATGATCCACCGTTTAACCGCTATCCCTATGTCAAAATTCAAGGTAAATAAGGAACTTAATGTAATTAAAACGTTAGCAGTAAACAATGGTTATTCAGAAGATCTAATAAATAAACTTTACCGGAATAAACTTACAAAAATAGCCTTAAGCCACATTTACAACCCCGAGCATGTAAAAGATTCCACTGCCAAATGGCGGAGAATACTATATCTTGGGACTATTTCTCAAAAAGTAAATAAAAGTTTTCCTAAAGAAAAAATTAAATGTGCCTTTTACAGTCGTTCATGCCTTAAGAACCTGAACTCTCACACTAAAGACAAAGTCCCCGAAAACGAGAGGAGTGGAGTGTATGAGTTAAAGTGCTCGGATTGTAGCACAAAGTATATTGGGCAAACAGGACGGAAATTTAAAGAAAGGATTAAAGAACACCAAACATGTGTAAAAAATAAGTACATAGCATCCATCTTTGCAAAGCACCTCATCGAAAGTGACCACAAAAGTGACTTTGTGACAAAAATTATTCATTTTGAAGAAAAAGGTCAAAGGCTCGATGCTTTGGAGCAGTCAGAAATTTTGAAATGGGTCCGTTGGAAAGATGATCTTGCCAATGAAATTTTGTATCCCTCCCACTCCCCACTCCTAGACCTACTACTCTTCTAAATCAAAAATGTAATTCTCTTTTCTTCCCAGCTACATTGTAACCTTTTTACCCCTCCAACCTCCCTCTCTGACCAACCCCCCCCTCCTATGATCAGAAGGTATATATAGCCAGCGTGCTTCTATGATGATGACGTTCAACGTCGAAACCTGGGTCGTGTTTTTAAATAAAGTGTGTGGAATTACAAAGTCAATTATTTCATTACATTTCAATATGTTATGCAAATTCCACAAAGTTACGCCTGAGACAACAAAATTTACAAAGGGGTTCAAATGCCGTCCGTGTACGTTGCCTACGTAACTGGAGAATCAGGATCAGAATCGGGCGTGAAAGATTAAAACGTTATTTCCATCATCCCAGGATTGTATAAGAAAGACTCAAATATCCTCTTCCTCTCGATTGCTGGCTTAGAATAACTTGTGTTAGATGTAAATACAGATAGCAGACATACTCTCGGAGATTCCATAGAAAAAGCGGTGTACCGATGATGCTAGTGGTCCCAAAGGCCTGTTTGATGTGATGCTGGCTCTCGACCATTCGTTCTCCGATAAGCCACGGTATTGGGCCGTGATTCTCAGCGATAATTTATTTTCATATTGATATACGCCACCAATCCACACACGCGGTGCATCTCAAACTCGCTTTAATGCTTAATTCAATATCCTTTTTCATCATAATACTTGCAGGTCATCTAATACTATATATAAGTCCTCATCTACATCATACTTAGAAGATCAATGGCATGTTTTGTGGCAGGAGGCGCATCCCGGCATGCAAGGGAAAGAGTAACGCAGTCACGTACCGTACAAGAAAAAACGGTAGCTGCAAAACTCTCCTGTCAAATATACAGCCAAAAGATTACGTTTGTCAAACTGGTGGGGAATATATATGACTAACGTCCTCGGTTTTTGCACTAATATCTACATCTTACCGTCACTAGGTCATGTTCCTTGGGATGACCTAACATAAGAAATTAGTGCAGTTCGTGATTGATGGTGTTCCGTCCAGTTTCTTTTCAAAGGATTCGAATTTTCGTGTGCGATGTTTCCTACTGCTTCTCTCGCGAATTTGGCGAGGGAAAAATGATTTCAAATAGTATCGGTGTATGGGCAATCAATATCCCTTCTCCTATTGGTATCGCCCACAAATGTATTGTACAAATATATACGGGATTGAATTATTCCCTTTGGCTCAGTATTTAATTTGATTTATTTGTTTTATCTAGCAGTTAAAGTCGTGCATGCAATCTTTGTACTTCCAGCGATTCCAAACCCAAACTTTCAAATTATACTGTGACGCCATCTCCTCGATCATAACGATTCTTCACAAAACGGGCGGCTTATGTTGATAAAGTCTGTATATCTTATTTCATTCGGGTTTCATCAACTGTCGAGCTCATAAACATTTACTTCGTAGCCTAAAATCCTCCCAGGAAACGTGTGGCAGAGGGTGTTAAGCCACTAGCCTTCGGTAATTAAATGGACGTGTTCAAGTATAGTGGTTCGTAACTAGGTTTATCAGCTGTAGTTTTTCGCTGCTTAGCTTTGTTAATATTGTGAGCGCGAATCGTGTGAGAAGAGAAAGACTTGCTGAATCCTTTGGTGGTTGCATCTCATTTATCTTCTCCGAGTGGTCGAATCTGACGATGTGGATGTCTTGTGTGTTCCTTCGGTTTTTCAGGTTAAATCGAGTGCCCTGTGTCATTTTAATAGTCCTTTTCTCGCCTTTTCCCTTCGTGCTTGGGGAACTAGCACCTTAGTCCCTCTAGTTGCGGCATTTCGCTCGCTTTCTTATCAAAACATTTCTTCCCAAATCTAGCGCACCTCTTTGAACCTTTTCTATCTCCTCAATCAACCCCTTCTCCCACGAGTCCCTTATGCTTGCCGCGTATTCCAGGTGCGGCCTAATCAGTGCGAAGTTACACCCTTTGCTTACCCCCTCATTATGTTTTCCTAAAACTCGTGGAATGAATCCAAGTTTCTATGAGGCGGATCCAAAAAACTTCCAATCGTGCTCGCTCCACGATTAGCTTTTGTGGGGTTTACGCCCAGATAACATACATTTTCCTAATATTATTTCGACCTCTTCAACTTTTCATGCGGTATTAGTAGCCCATTTCTCTTTCTCCAAGATGTCAATCTCTTTCCCCAAGAAACTACATTTTTTAAGATTTAATTCTAAGCCTTATTCCTCGTATCAACTCGAAAAATTCTTCAAATCACGGGAGAGAAGTCCTTCAACGACTGGTTACTTTATCTCTCTATTCATCATCACTTCGTATGGAATTAACTTACTTCTACTATTTACGCACAGTATTGTTTTTAGTGCTACAAATACGTCTTCGAAGCCAATGTCATCTACAATTACTCGTGCTTTTTGTTTACGGCAGGACAGAAATCCTCTGATCCCGTTAACTACTTTATCGTTTATACCGTTATGAATCAGGTTACGCATCAATGAGTTGTGCGGTACTTTGTTGAATGCTTTTTGAAATCTGAGAATATTTCACCCACTTGATTGTTTCGCCCTGTTGAATTTAAGACGTCGCGAATAAAAAGGCCCAACCGTGTATCGCATAATATACGCTCTCTAAAGCCGTGCTGGGTTCGCCAGAGAATGTTCCTACTCTCACGGAAGGCCATCATGTCCCTAACTAATATATATATATATATATATATATATATATATATATATATATATATATATATATACTTAGATTTTGCAACTTATCGGCATTACAGATATTGTTCCGTAATTACTCGGACACCCGCAATCGCTGTGTTTGTAGATTACGGTAATGGGGACCATCTTATTAGTGTCCGGGAATAGATCCTTTGGAAACGAACTTAAAGAATATGCAAGCTAAGTAAGGTGCAAGTTCATTAGCGAGATTCTTCAGGAGCCTGGGAGGTACAGGGTGTAGCAGCATAATTTGCATAATGAAAGGGGAAATTCAATCAAAAATTTCCGTAATTCCGTAAATATGAATTAATTTCGGGCTAGGAAAATTCCCCCGGTGTCTCAAGTGAACTGATACGTACTGTACTTTTCTGAAAGTTTTTATCTCGTTGGTTCCCGGCGTGTGGTGAATGTCACAATTTTAGTTTCCCTAGATGCAACACGTAACTTTCACACACTTCTCTATGTGTCACTCTGTGAAATAGATACATTTATCATTTGAAAAGCATGTGAAATAAGAATAGGAATCGAACAGGAGATAAATAGGATATTCGAACCTGGTATTTAACTCCCGGTGCTGAAGACGAAACGATTAGATAATGTGAGAAAGGAGGAAGTGTACCGAAGTGCAGAAAAGTAAAAGGAAAAATAAACCACTTTAAGGAAAAGAAGAACCAGACGAGGAGCCTTAATGCATGCATAATTTTTTGAAAAAATAATACCCTGCTCCCTTCTTTCCCTGTTTCTCTCGGGCCTGTTTGGTTGGGAAATATTACAACTTTGCGAAAAAGTGAGAGGGACAGTCAAATTGAAATCCAGTCTAAAATATACATTAACTATAATGATAGAATTGAGCTCTTACGGTTATTAGTATTAAATAAATGAAAAACTCCAATAACCGTATACAGTTTACCTTTCTAAACAAAGTACAGATTAGATTAAAGGGATAAGAAAGGTTATTAAACCTTTCTTATCCCTTTCCTTTTTACCTTATACCCCTTCCTGACTTGTGGCGTTAGCCAACTAATCTAATTTTTACTTTGTTTAGAAAGGTAAACTGTATACGGCTATTGGAGTTTTTCATTTATTTAATACATTAACTACACTGAAAAAAGAATTTATTAGCAACATCACTTGTACTATCAATGACTAATAATAGAACCTTTACAGCTAACGTATACAAGTAAAGTTAATAAGTTGCGGTAAAGTGTTACAACTTGGCAACTGATACCATATCATGACTGAAACTATGAAAGCTGCTTGCTTGCCCTATTTTAATCCAAACTTACCGAGAAATGCATACGTTCAAGCACAGTATTGAAGCAACTTCGTCATTTTATTGCATGGAACCCATAAGTACTAGTAGTTTGTAGGGGATAGACACTTATGCATAGACATATATTGATATTCGTTCTCTCCTTGGCCATCAGGAATCATAATGATAAACATTTTGAAGTCATAGAAAATAGTAAAAAAAATGTATTACCAGCAGTAACAAAATTCAATGCTTCCTAAACAATAGTAAACTCGTATGCGCATGTGATTGTGCATAGTTTATTGGGCCTTCATTTATTTATTTGCATATGTATAAGTTAAAGCTTTGCATGAATACAGGTATACAATGAATACATGCATGGATACCTGTATATACGTCCGTGTGGGTGTACATTAGGGTTTTTTTGTTTTGCAAGTAGTTGCACTTTATTTTACGGATGGTGTCCTATCACCCCCACCCCACGCTCTTACGGAGGTTTGCGGGGCATGATGTAGTGGTAGAGGTAAGTTTTCCTCGTGAATAGTGTTAACTCTTAGTTGAAAAATGAATGAGGCTCCGTAGAAGTATAGCTACCGCATATAATTGCTCCAAATCATTAAATAATGCACCTGAATCCCCCAATAGATTTCTTCCAACTTTATCTATGAGACATAAGCTCCACATTTAAAATAAATATGCACACATGAGGAAAAAAATAAACACCTTGTCCAAATATTAACGCTGGAGAAATGATAAAAACACCAAAATCCACGCTGGGCTCATTTTTAATCATTTATTGATCAAGACGTGTAGCTCTTTTGACACGAATGATATTATTAAGCCTCTTTGATATAAATAACGTTTTCGTAGAGATTTTCTTTTTTAATGTTACCAAATAAAACTCGGTAATTTCGGGACAGATTCGAAGATCCTCTTTCTAAAGATTTCAATTTTGCCAGTCGTATGACTGATGTTATCCATTGTCACATGTAAACTTATAACAAAATTAATTACTAAAATTCTTGCTAATTTAATTTATTTTTTAGTATATAAATTACAGATTCAGGGGGGATGTGGTGGAACTGTTCCATAATAACAGAGACAAAGGTATTACAATTTTCCCCTTAATGACTAAGGAAAACTTTATCAAGTGAAAAATCATAATATTCTTCGTCTCGATTATCATCTTTTTGCACTCCTGACTGGAACGAAGTGACTTTTGAAGAGATTATGGGTGGGTGATGGAGCTAGCAAATGGAATTGTCTTGTGTGGTAATTGAGGACACTTTTTTTCAAGTTAAAATTAAGGAGAATATGAAAAATCAATCCATCTCATTTTCTAATGTCTTTGATATATCATCCTCTATGGAATTTTGAGATCCACTAATCGAGAGGAATATACAATACAATCAGGAAGTATTTTCCTATTTCGTAGATTTAGAAAACGCGTTTGATAGAGTGGATTGAGAAAAACTAATGAGCATATTGCAGAAAATAGGAATAGATTGGAGAGACAGGATGCTAATCCGCAACCTGTACATGTCTCAGACTCCTCAGGTGCGAGTGGGGAACGGGGATCCCGGATGGGCAGTGTTAGGAAGAGGTGTAAGGCAGGGTTACCCATTATCACCGTTGCTGTTCAACGTATATGCGGAGGAAATGATTAAAGAGGCATGGGAAGAACTGGAGGTAGGAATGCAATTCGAAGGGGGATTTGTAAAATCAATTAGGTTTGCTGATGACCAAGCTTTAGTTTGTCAGTCAGCCAAGGGTCTGCAAGCATTGCTGGGTGAATTGGAAATTCAGTGCGATAGATATGCGATGAGAATCAAAATTAATAAAACGAAGGTTATGGGATTTTCTAGAAAGAAAATAGGCTAAACTCAACATTAAAATAGGACGGCAAAAACTAGAGCAGGTAGAACAGTTTACGTATTTCGGAAGTATTTTGGACCAATACGGTCAAAGCAGCAGGGACTTACAAGGAGGAGGGAGTTGATGACAGGGACGTTGAGTAAGGACATTAAGAAAAGACTCGTAAAAACTTTGATATGGAGCTTAGCTATGTACGGCGCGGAAACGTGGTCATTGAAGCAGGAGGATGGACGTAGATGGAAGGCTTTTGAAATGTGGGTGTGAAGAAGAATGGTGAAGGTGAAATGGACCGAGGAGAAAACAAATGAGGAAGTACTTGGTATGGTTGGCGAAGAGAGGGGTTTGTTGGGAGAAAAGGGAGGGAGTAAGGAAGTACTAATAGATGAAGAGGGACCTGATGCATAGTAAGTTGCGAGATTGTGTTTTGTTAGGAGTCACAAAATATTTATTTGGTAGTAGTCTCCATCCAAAAACCTACTTTAACCGGTAGATTACCTTATAATAATATACAAATGTGTGTATATATATATATATAAATAAATATATATATATATAAACATATATACAAATATATATATACATATGTATATATATATATATATATTTATTTATATACATATATGTGCATTATAAGATGCATGAAGGCTGAGGTAAAAACTTCTGAAGGATAAGGAATAAACAAGAAGGCGAACAGTCAACGTAAGAACCAGAGTAGATTTCAGAAAAAAATTCAAGGTGATGCATCATCGCGAAAAGAAAATAAAGCTTGAAACGTGCTGAGGAAGTGATTTGAGAAATAAATTTTCAAGGAGGTTCACTTGTATGCCGCACAGTTGTACATTCTGACGGAACTTGTATTGTCAGGGTTTGGAGTAGCAGTGTAAATTCAAACGACAAAAGTTGTAATAAAAATACTTTAAAGTGTCTGCCATAGGTAGCTAGTTAATATTATGCAGTCATAAAAGAACGATTTAATAAATATTAGACCGAACCTCGAGGAAGCGACGGAAGCATTCCGTTTGGACTTTTATTAAAACGTTTAGTTTGCAATGATCCACATTGATTTATTTAAAAACCTAGTGGAAACGGTTTTAACCTTCATAAGACATTATATGACCAGGTAAGAGACACACACACTAACGTAAGTCTTCTTTGTTCCATGCATTTCATTACAACTTCACGTCAGGATACATGTCAATTAATTTTATGGTATGATTGCCGCAATTTATACTATTTTTCTCCTTGCACCTATACTCAAACGTCCTGCCGTTATTAAATTAATCTTATGGTCATAAATGTTAATATACGTACATAAAAATAAAATTTCCAATTATGATAGAATAAATGTGTAATAATGAATGTCTTGAAAAAGTATAACCTCCACCCTTACATTTAGAGACTTTAGGGGTAGACAGGATTTTACTTGCTTCACTAATCTTAATAGTGGACAAGTAAAATCCCCTGCAGTCAAGTAAACATTAGACATGACATGAAGAAAGCGCATTAGGAAGATTTGCGGAACATCATAAGCAAACTATGGTCAATCAAACTAACAGTGGAAGATGTTCAAAAGAAGTTTGGAAGGTGCTATTTCATTCGTAAGTCAGATATTACGCATCGGGGGTTTGGGATCCTATTAAGAACTTCAATGGGAATTGAACAGAATATTAAAAAAGTTTCGATAAGAATCTTTATGGGTGAATTTCAAACGTCAAACTATTATTTGTAGTATGGGTTGGGAGAGAATGAAATTACAAGGATTGCACGCATGACTTAAAATGTCAGATACAAGTGTACTTGTCATTCCAGTTCGATGCTCACACGGAGGAGATAATCTTAGCACCGCAGTACGAAGTTATACTGGATTACAGGGAGAACACATCCAAGATACATAAACTGTTCTATCTGCTCTGGTTTTTGCCCCCTTATTTTAATGCTTAGCATAGCCTTTTTCTTTCTAGAAAATCGTATAACCTTTGTTTTAATAATATTCATTCTCATTCCATATCTGTCGCACTGAATTTCCAATTCACTCAGCAATGCTTGCAACCCCTTGGCTGACTGACAAACTCAAGCTTCGTCATCAGAAAACCTAACTGATTTTACGAATTCTCCTTCGAATTGAATTCCTACCTCCAGTTCTTTCCATGCCTCTCTAATTATTTCCTCCACACAATCGTTCAACATCAACTGCGGTAATGGGCAACCCTGCCTTACACCTCTTTCTAACACTGCTTTTTCGAAATCTACGAAACAGGCAAATACCTCCTGGTTGTATTCTATATTCCTCTCGATTAATAGTCTCATTACTGCAATGGCATCACGCGTACCTCTGCCCTTCCTGAACCCAAACTGATCATCCCCTAAGTAATCATTTGCCCTACTCTCTATCCTTTTGTTTATGATCCTGAGAACAACTTTAACTGCGTGGGATATCAAACTTATCGTCCTGTAGTCCTCACAAGATGTAGCCTTTACCTTTTTCGGAATAGGAACTAAAACTGATCTCACAAAGTCTTCCGGCCAGATTCCCTCCTCATAAATACTACGGATAAGCCCATATAGCCTCTTCCTCCCACACTTTCCTAAGCATTATAAAAGGTCCACGGGAATGTTATCCACCCCCACGGCCTTATTTAGTTTCATCTCCCTTAAAGCCCTTTCTATCTCATCGTCGAGTGGTCCCCTACCTTATCACCATCTCTTCCTTCGCCTACCGTCGCATTCCAAACCCCCATCACTATCAAATGTTTTCCTGCAGGAACACACGCCATTAGGTTCTCTAATTGATCGTATATCCTATCGACCTCTTCCTGCTTATGGTTGCTCGGTGGCATGTAAACCTGAACAATGACCAATTTCGTTTGTTGTGCTTTTACCATTAATATATCTTTATCCTGTTCTATGTTGACTACGCTTCTTACTACCTCTTTATTTAATATTAAAGCAACCTTTCGTTGGCTCTCGTCCCCGCCGCTACATATTATTCTATAATTATCACTCCAGGAACCCCCGCTATCTTTCCATCTCACCTTGTATAGACCGAAAGTATTTATATTTCCCCTTTCAATCTCTCGCTTCATATTCTCTAATTTTCCTGTTCTCAACATTGTCCTAACATTCCACGTTCCTATTCTAACTAATTTGGCCCTCTTCTCCTGCATCTTCTGTCCTGCTGCTGGTTTTCCCTTGGAAGGGTTTCGTGGGATGACGACCGCGGAAGCCCTGCCTCCCCCGCTGCCGGGCACGACACACGGCCGATTGGGCCGAGCCCCGTAGTTGCCAGGACTCAAAATATCTCTATTGTCCATCATATTGTTCTTGGGAATGATAATTGAGGTGGTTTCCCGTTGCCTTCCTCAAAAGCATTGTCTCCCGCGCCCGGCAGCGGGGGAGACAAGGCTTCCGCGGTCGTCATCCCACGAAACCCTTGCAAAGGAAAACCAGCAGCAGCAGGACAGAAGACGCAGGAGAAGAAGACCACATTAGTTAGAATAGGAACGTGGAATGTTAGAATAATGATGAGGACAGGGAAATTGGAGAATGTTAAGCGAGAGATGGAATGGGGAAATATAGATATTTTAGGTCTATGCGAGGTGAGATGGAAAGATAGCGGGGATTACTGGAGTGATAAGTATAGAATAATATACAGCGGCGGGGACGAGAGCCAACGAGGGGTTGCCATATTATTAAATGAAGAGGTAGGAAGAAGCGTAGTCAGCATAGAGCAGGTAACGGATAAAATACTACTAGTAGAGATAAAAGCAGAACCGACGAACTTAGTTATTATTCAGGTATACATGCCACCGAGCAACCATAAGGAAAAAGAGGTCGATAGGATATACGATCAGTTAGAGGGCATAATCGCGTGTGTTCCTACAGGGAAACATTTGATAGTGATGCGGGATTGGAATGCGACGGTAGGTGAAGGAAGAGAAGGTGATGAGGTGGGGGACTACGGTTTAGGCACGAGGAATAACCGTAGGGAGAAAGCAGTTGAGTTTTGCAGGAGACAGCGGTTAGTCATCACCAACACTTGGTTTAGACACCACAAAAGACGCAGATATACATGTAAAATGCCAGGTGACTCAGGAAGATATCAGCTTGATTATATCCTGGTTAGACACAGGTTTAGGAACAGTGTGATAAATTCCCACAGCTTCCCGGGAGCGGATGCGGACTCTGACCACAATTTAGTTGTTATGAAATGTAGCGTCCGTTTCAAAAAGATAAGGCAGGGGCGGCGAGTTAGAAAATTGAACGTAGAAGCACTAAATGTTTTGTATAGGAAGGAATACAAACAGGCGGTAGAGAAAATCATGGAGGATGGTAAAGAGTTTAGTACTATCGAAGAAAAATGGGAAATGATCAAGAAAGGGTTGTCTAAAGCCGCAAAAGACACTATTGGAAGCGTTAACGCTAAAAGGACTAGGAAACCATGGATCACGGATGACATGATTACAAAGATGGATGAGCGGAGCAAATGGAAGAATGTAAATACAGAGTTAGGCAAAATGAAGTACAAAGAGTTAAACAATAAATTGAGGCGGGCAACAAATAAAGCAAAAGAAGCATGGTGGAAGACGCAGTGCGAGGATATGGAAGGTATACAGAGTAAGGGTGAAATCGGTGCGCTGTACAGCAAAGTTAAATCTTAATCGGGAAGTAAGAAAGGGAGGTCTATTCTAACAGTTAGAGATAAGGCGGGATAGATAATAGATGATACAGGAAAGATCCAAGAGAGGTGGAAGGAGTATATAGAAGAACTGTATGGTAAAGAACTTCAACCAACAAAGTTAGACATTGAAAAAGAATATGACGTAGAGGAAGACAGCTTAGGTCCAGGCATACTAGACAATGAGATAGAAAGGGCATTAAGGGAGATGAAACTAAATAAGGCCGTGGGGCCTTCCCCACCTCTATTGTGTTCGTCCTTTATATGTGTTCCTATCCCTTTTCCTTATATCTGTTTCTGTATATATGAGTATTTATTCGCCGTTTGGCGGGATTTCGTGTTTGAATGTGTATTTGGCCAATGTGGCTCATCTCTTTCTTCTGGCTATGCGTGCCACGAAACGCACTGTTCCTTTCCTGTATGATGTTGTATGAATTCTAACCCACTGTCCTTTCCTTTCCTTGTGTATTGTCTATTTCTCCTTTGGTGGGTGAAACAGCCCCCTGACGCCATCTCTTGGCTGAAAGAATCGGGGCGCTTGGCGACATATTAGACCCACGGATCTCAGGGTAAATTGACTAACCTCGATAGCTCAAGTGGTTAAGAGCATCCGCCCGGCAAGTGGAAAGATCCGGTGTTCGAGTCCCGGTTGAGGAAATATTTTTACTCTTGTGATCCGTTCGATTCCGCCTTCCCCACCTCTATTGTGTTCGTCCTTTATATGTGTTCCTATCCCTTTTCCTTATATCTGTTTCTGTATATATGAGTATTTATTCGCCGTTTGGCGGGATTTCGTGTTTGAATGTATATATATATATATATATATATATATATATATATATATATATATATGTATATACATCCCAAAGTGTGTGTGTGCTTGTGTGTGTGAGTGGAGAACAAACCAAACAAAGGGCCCAGTCTTTCAATACAGAGAAATGCATATCACGAATTACACTTTGTGATTTGTGTACTGACATTTCATTAATACATGCAGGACATATAAATCTACGAGTTACCCTTGAAGCCACCGCCAGGGTATGTGGCAGGAAGCGAACACCAAGCTTATGCCGACGCTGGATATTTCCCCGCCCTACTCCTTACAAATTATTTACCTAATCTAGCGGCCCAAAAATATCAGAGCAATCGGTCGCTTACTCTTATCATAAAAATAAAAAATGAGTATCGGATTGTTTTACATTGCTACAAGAAGAGAAAAATCGTGACGGCTATGTTGGGGGAATTCGGTTGGGAACCTCAGGAGAGATTCAGGGTATTTGGAAAATGTAATTGGTAGGCCAAAGTCCTTTTTTATTTCATGTTATTCGGGCCCACCTTCAATATGCTAATGTATGTGATCTTCACAAGGTAGGTTTAGTTTTGGAACCTGTATATCGAGTGCAACGTAGAGCAGCTAGGCTTGTGAAAAGTTGTTATGGGCATGGTAACAGTTTCGCGACACTATTGGAAGAAATAGGGCGATAGCCATCAGTTGACCGTAGGTTGAAATACATGTTAATTTTACTGCGTAAATTTGAGGCAAATTACTCGCATCTGACGGTGCTAAAGGCATTAAAGGCCCCGAATTACTATGGTAATTCTTATCACTTACGTAAAATCACGGATGTGGACTGCAAAACGAATAGATATAAAATGAGGGTTTTTCCTCGTACCATTAGAGATAAAAATAGATATGACCGTAAGCACGAAGGAGATAATTAGTATTGGAAGTGTATACTATATTATTTTTTTGATGTTTGCATTAATTCTAAAAAGACCCATCTTTTTAACACTCGTACCACCTGATGTGAATACATTCTGTTATTGAATACTGTAGCATGTAAGTATCTTTTTTCGTGGGCATACCTTTTTCCATTGTATGATCAAACGAAAATTTGTGTAAAGGTAACATGATTGGGATTGTGCATGCATAGCTGGTGATCTAACATGCCCCGCCACACGCCCTTGCGGTAGCTGGCGGTGTAATATTTGGATGCAGAGATGTATACTAGGTTCTCTACCACCACCCACACCCCCTTCCGACTGCTTGCGGGGTAACACAGACGTTTGGATATGCATATATGAACTCGTCCTAGTATGGCTTTTACCCTAATTACGCAAAAACTCCCTTCTTTTTTTCGATGATAATTTCTCTCTATGAATACTGTATATGATTTTTGATTCGTGGCAAAATATTGTCTCCATTTTACTCTTAAACTACTCAATTTTTTTAAACAGGAAAAGGATAAAGCTATATATAAGATTTCCACCGTATTTTTATGGGCAAATACTATCGTACGAGTAGGTGGTCGCAGGCTGCTGACACTCCTAGTCCCCCTCTGATTCAGTTAAGTTCTTGGCCACTCTTCAGTATAATATTAGCAGACGTTTCAAACGACTTAATTTTTGGCAACACGTCCTAACCCACAATTTGCTGAAAAAATAACTAAGAGCACCCCCTCCTTAGTTCGGCAACATCCTGTGTAGATGGCCACGTCGGCGACTTCGCCCTCCCGCTAAAATGAGAACTGAGATGAGGATATGGGCTATGATGAGAGGGAACAGAGACTTGACAGGGTGACAATGGGAAACAGGTGACCGAAAATATAGAATGTGCATTTACCCCGTTTTTGGGGTCATTCGCTCAAGTGACAACACTTATTTTCACTGAGAGAAATAGTGCTAGCATAGCTGGCTTTAGGATACTCCCATGTGTTCAGTCTTTTCAAGTCGTTCATAAATTCCAAGAAAATCACCGTTGAAAACTTTATATACCGAACAAGGAACCAAAAGCCCTCTTCTTATACCTCACTGGCGAATAATAAGATAGCTAAATCACTTGATAATCATTTTGATCCAACCGAAAATTATTTTTGTGATTCGAAATTTTGTTGGAAGAACCGTGCAGGTAAAACTGCATTTACTATTTACATCTATTTATGAATACTTCTAGAACATTAACATGCAAAAACTGCATACTATTCAATTTTAAAAAACCATTCTCCCAGGTTCCATAGACAAAAATCGTTGACGAAAAACTAAAAAAAATCCTTATTCGTACAAAAGAAATGATGATAATATTGAGAATAGGAACGCATATGCAATGCTAAAAGATTTATTTGATATTGAAAGATCATCTGCTTCCCGTAGATGGAGTGTCAACGAAAATTTAATAATTCCCTCAAGGATTAATGTACATTTATGAGGAGGTAAATAGCGCGTTGCTTTTCAGCTACTAATATAATGCTGTATTAACTCTGGTTCCAAGCATGACTAAATTTGGAAACACAAAAAAAGGACACAAGCGTGTATGCATGAAATTTCGGCGGGCAGGCATACATGTGTATATGTATTTATTTATATATACGCACATACATAATTATATTTATACAAACAAATGCCGAAATGCAGTGAACTAGTAAACAATTTCGGAATCAAGAAAAATTCACATTCTACCACAACCGTTTTTCGTAACATCATTTGACAAAGGGTGATATGCTTGTTTTTAATATAGTCGCGACTGAATAAAATACCCTGCCAAACACCCTCTTGCGGGGTATTGCGTAGGTGTAGAGGTAGATACGAAAGCTCCTATACAATTGTCACATTCTCAATCAATCTATAATATCCTAGATTGTGTCTCAATTTTTTTCTGATGAACCTTGTGTAAGACATCTTTCGTCTTTACTGGAATTCTCTTATGTAATCAGAGCAAGCTAACCTGCAAGACGTAATGAATTCCAATATTTCTTTCTTTATTATTACAGAAGTAGCGTATCCTGAGTGACTCTGAAATTTTTATGAATTGACGACAGCTTTCAATATAATCTTGGTTTGTGATATAAGCTGTGTTCAAAAAACATTTAGCTCTAAAATCATTATATTAACTCTCGTTTCTTGGAATAAATGTGATTATCATTATGGGTACCAAGGTGGAAAAAAAGCAATTTACTTCATTTCCAATTTCATTTAAATTCTTTCGTTGCAATAAACGTTAAAACTTTAAATTTAAACTTGGTAACTCGTCTCCATATAAATCCAAATAATGTACACCATATCCAACGAAATTTGCTTTTAAGCGACCAACTTTTCTCACCTTCAGAGGCAATTCTATAAACTTATAAATTCAATCTTTTCGGCGTACACGTGCGATATGTATGAAAAAACGGCATCCGTGCATTCCGGGGTGTACCAAAGCCCTAACATCGAATACCAACCTACGTATTGATATGAAATTCTTCATATTCCGAAAGGCTACCAAATTGAAAAAATCTAACCTGTGGAAGATTTAGTCAATTCACCTCAAATTTAAGGCATTTCTACGAAGAAAAACGTGAAAATTGATTTTTCCATTTATATTTTAGAAAACTAAGGAAAAAATTACTAAAATTCAGAGGCGAATTTAGAGCCTGGAAGCAATTAAAATGGCTTTCAGGGTCCCTAATTGTTTTTGTAGAGACAAATAACAATTCACACTTAACGAAAACTGCTTGAAGTAAGTACATACATTGCCGACGTTACGCTAAACGGAGCAGCCTTTTGCAGAAAATAAAGACATTATTGAAAAATAAAGCACGGTAGGTAAAGAATACATGGGTAGGCAGTAGTGACATTCCTATTGTTTACGGAGCACCATTATACGCATATCGCGTCTGCATGGGGTGGGGGGAGCATGCGCATTTGGTGAAAGCGACAGGAAAGGGGGATCAGATGAGATGAGCGCCCGTCAGTTTCAGCATGTGCGAACGCTGCGCTGCCTGGACGGAGGGGCGGGGAATGGGTGGCGGGAATGTGGGGGGCCGCGGGGAGAGAGAGGTGTTAGGGGAGGAGTGGCCCTGGGGAGAAGAAGGAGGGGGAGTACGGAGTGTCGGGAGTAGGAGGAGAGAGAGAGAGAGAGGAGAGGATGAAGGAGAGGGAGGTGGGACGGAGCCGCAGCAGGGAGCCATGACCTGCCTTAACCTCAATCCCAGAGAGACCTCCGCGCGCGCAGCGGCAGCGGCGCACCCGTCCGCTCTCCAACCCCCTTCCTTCCTTCTCCACCACCCCACACACACACACACCTCACTCCCCCGCCCCGTGTGTGTATCAGCTCCTACGCCCTCGTCCGCCCACCCACCAATCCTCCCAACCCACCCCTACCGTAACCTAATGGCCAACCCACCCTCCGCTGCGTCCACCCGCCCCACACGCGCGCAATACAAGTGCGCCAAAAGGGGCAAGCGGCCCCAATCTCCCACGCTCTCTCAGCTGAGATCAGCCGGCCCGAAGTATTTCTGTGGTTAGAGGAGGGGGGGTCGGGAATGAGGGTAGGGGAAGAAATGGCGGGAAGGAGAGAGAAAACGTTCATTCCGTCGGAGGAACGAAGGAAGGAAGAGGAATTTTGGGAGGAAATGGGTCTTTCCCAGCGGACGACGTGGCCTTAAGGGGAGGAAGGAAAGGAGAGAGAGAGAGAGGAACTTGGGGGAGAGGGACGGAAGAGAAGGAAGGGGAAGGGGTGGGCAAAGCTGGTTTTTCGGGGGAGGCGGATTCCTTGGGTGAGGGACGCGGGGGAGTGGGACGGTAGCGAAGGGGGCATTGTTCAGAGAGTATATGACGCAGGCGTCTTAACGGGGAATGTTGTTCTATTCGCGTCGAACTCCCCTCCCACCCTCTCCCGGCCACACTCTCCCTCTCCTCCATGAGCGGGGGGATAGGCCCGATTCATTTTCGTGGCCCGGGCGAAAATTCCGACCTATCTTAACGTGTCACGAGATACTTTTAATATATGCATTTATACTTAATCGTGTAAATTTCCCGACGAAACAGAGATATTGATACTTCCGCGGGATGAAATGATTTTCTTTGTACACCCGACGAATAATTTTCCAGTCAGCTGAATCCCGCTACCGTCATTAATCATTCAATTTTACATATTAAAGGTGTTTTCAAAATCACTATCCGGCCATCTGTGGCTCTCTAAGGTTTTGCTAGTGATTCTTGACGATTAAAAATATAAATTTTTTTCGGATAAAACCTGGGGTTGTAGAAAATTTTTACAGAAAATTTTCATATACCGTTTACTCTTCGTTATCAGAAAACTTTACGAACGAGCAACAAATGGATAGAGAGACCTGTGCTGCAAAGAACGACAAAGAACATGAATTTTATCGGGTGAACTGGACACTTTTTGCATTGAGTCTTCTTCCAGCATGTACATAAAGTTGCACGTTATTTTGGGTTTGTCGGTGAATATTTTTTCAGTTTTCCCTTCTCACCAATACCATCCTTTGTCACTTACCCAACCCATCTGGTGCTTGCGCCACCTGCAACACACATCTTTGGTCGATCGAAGGCAATTTATGTACATCTAAAGTAAAATTGTATTGGGTAATTATATCATTTGCAGGTCCAGAAGTGTGCATGGCTAAATATTTGCTTAGTAATAGTAGTATTTGATACAAACAAATATATACGTAACTCCGTTCCCTTTCGAGCCTGATTAATTGAAACCAAACATATTTTATATAAGGAATCTTTTCCTCTTTTACAGTTATATACTACAATAGTGAAAGTGGTGAAGTACATTCCATATCCCCATGATGGAGGGGCGAGCACAGTCAGTGCCTGTCGAAGTGGTCCTTTCAGAAGGTATACTAGCTTGTTAGGAATAGTGACAACGGACCAAGGGTATTACGAGGCTTTCATCTACATCTAATTGATACCCCGCAAGCCGCCGAGAGGGTGTGTGGCGTGTGGTGTTAGGACACCACCCGTAATTTAGAAAGAAAAGAAAGAAAAAACGCATGCAAAAGCTACAAATTTATACATCCACAAAAAAACATGGTATACATTCATGCAAGAACACTTACACCCCACACACATGCAAACACTCAAACTACGAGCTAACATACACATGCACCTACAGGTATACCAACATCTTTACAGTGTTTAATTTTGTTCTGACCAGTAAATTCAATGTTTTTAATATTTCTAAAGTGACTTCGGTTTTTTACTATTACTTCGGATTTGCTTTCTTTTGCGGCACGCAGGCGAAAATGTGCCAAAATTAACCGGTAGAGTACCATCCACGTCATCAAAGAATACTGCAGAAAAAACATATCGTATAGTGATAAGTATCTTATTTTTTTAAGATTAACTTAGTTTGAAGGCATGATCAAACTGATATTTACGTAGAGGTAACATGATTGTGAGATATGACTGGTGACCTAACACTTCCAACACACGACCTCGCGGGGTATTATGTAGATATGGATGTAGATGAAGACATTGCCCAATCTTTTATTGCACATGCAAACCAATCTAACCTCTTGGGCAAGAGAAGCCGTGAGGACGATGTGAACTACTGCCACTAGGGTATGTTCAGTCATCATTCATTAGAATGAATGATAATTAATGGCATTTCGTATGAATTTATTTCCGAGAGTTTCTAATATTTCGGGAGTTTCTTATATTTCGAGCGTGATTTTCTTTACCTGAACACTGCTCTTTACCAGAACAATATGCATAATTATTTTTTTATTTTCAAATTTTTTCTTAAGAAGTTGATATTAATTTTATTCTTCCTTAAAAAAGTAAAATATTTTCTAACCGTTTGCATTTTCACCCGACTAATTGGTACGTCTTCTTCTCCACGAATTTGAAAAACGGGTTGTTTGATTAAGTTTTCGATACTCAATTGCTTTTCACGGTATGTTAAGACGACAACTCTCCCCGTAAGCTGAATACCTAGAGCGGATGCATCTCTGGACGTTGGCTTTCGAGATATCTACGTCTACACAATGTCCCGCAAGCCGTCACAAGGACGTGTGGGAGGGGGTGGTAGGTCACCAGCCATTCTATAAGTATTCCCTCTATTAACTCATGCATATGGCACCCCGCGATCGGCCCGAAAACCCCTTGGAAAGGGCGCGACCACACACCATTCATGTAACATGACTACTCATGTTTCGAGTGTTACATGGTTGGTAGCTGTTCCTTCAAGTCGTCTCAAGGGTATGTGGCAGGGGTTGTTAGGGCACCTGTCTTATAAATATGCACTTAAATATAAATCTATATTTGCGCAAAGACAAAAACGCACATTGTGGTAACAGATGGTGGGAGGGGAAACATCTATCACATGTCCGTCTTTTCGAGAGTATTTCTTTCAACTTCTCGTTGCGCTCTCACTTGCCATTAGAATGCGGTGATACAATTATTCCTTCTGCAACTACATTACACAGATTTGTTATTATGCATTCATGGGAATTATGTGTTTGTGGGATATAATTAATTCCCTAGATTAATCAATCAACATTCAGAGTACCTAAATAAATCTCCACGCTTGAATACAACAACGCCCAATGTGGAGTTTAAAAAAAAGCAAAGTGAAGCATTTTCCTTCGTTTGCAGCAGTTTCAAGGGCCAAGCAATGCAATGAATAGTATTTAATTGGTCAAAACTCTTCTTAAAAATTAGGAAAACGTTTCACAGCGAAATTCTTAGAGATATGTACAATAACCAATAATAATTGTAAGTGCTGTCACCTTTTATTTTTCAATACTATATTTTAGCAGTTGCTCGTTTGGAGTTTTCATGTCATTAAGGCTGTAAAGTGTGCAGGGTCAGTTCATAGTGACAGTACTATTAACGGCAAGTTAATGATCGATCTGAAAAAAAGCCAGAAGAAGAGATTTCGGAAGCTTTCTGCCAGATGGCGTGAACGACTGCTTCAGTCTATTCCTGGTCTTAAATTTTTCCACCTGCAACTATTATAGGTAGTGCATTACTTGAGCCCAGAGACTGACTCACCTCTACCAAAGAAACACAACGAGGTGAGGATGATTTTTCGACACTCCCTTTACTTCCACAGTCAAATCCATTTCCTTGCGATAATTGTATCTCCTTCCTGTCACATTCCTGTCGCCTTTCCTCGAACCAGTGCCCACTTCAGCGTTTGCGGTAACCGAGCTCCACCAAACGAGGAAGTTAATTTATCAATGTCATTTTCTTCGAAACGAAACGACTTTACATGGTAGAAGTCATACCCCTTTGGGTGCATCAATCAATATAACTGTTAATTAACAGGATACGTAACGGTTTATGAGGCTAATGAGGAAAACAGTTTCGGCCTCCATCAAAAAGTAAACCGATAATTCTTTTTATAAACGCTGACAAATTCATCGGGAACTGTATTTCAGAAAATGACAGATGCGCAAGAATATTTAAAGCAAAATTGTTTGTTCTCAAAAAATGTAACGCTACGGATTTCCTATACCTACATCTTACATGAGATCCTCCACGAAGGCGTATGGCAGGGGTGTTAGTTCTCATGCTATTGCAGTAATTGTGAAGTGGTGATTATTGGGACATAGGAAGGTGAATTTGACGTTTTCTGTACTAATAATGCGGTGGTATGCGAAGGAAAAATGATAACTCATATCATTTGGTAAGGTAATCAATTCCCCTTTTAACATTGGTCTCCACTTTCAAAGTAAAACGGTGCTTGAATTGTTACTCCTCTTTCAGAGTTGAAAATGGGTAAACTGGAGGTACTTTCCTAAAGCTTTCGGCTACACATATAATTTTCGTGATTACAGTGTCTCAAAGCCCAGGCTATACAATAACATAGTGACGCTTTCTACCCATTCCACTAAATTCCTCAGGAAAAGGGTCGCTTTTCTTTTTTTCCAGTTTAATCCAACAAATTTGCCCATACGCATAGGGCCATACACCCGCCTGCGCATCACTCGGAGTCAGCCCTAACATAACAAAATGCAAAAATGGTTTAAACTGCGAATGTTACGGCCTTAAGTATGTCATTTTTTTCTAAATTTATATTACATCCAACAATCAAAGGCCAAGGTATATGGGGGGGATCGAGATGGTGCGGGGGCTAACGTACTGGCTTCCCACCCAGAGGGCGCGGGTTCAAATCCCGGCGGTGTTGAATATTTTTCAGAGGTATCTCGATCCCTACTTGAGGTGCTTTGTGGAGGGCACTTTGGGTGAGAACGCCGTCCGTCGGATGGGACGTTAAACTGCGGACCCCTTGGCGCCTTTCGTAAAGAGTAGGCTAATGCCGACGCCGGGTTTCTCTCCACCCTTCATCCTTTCCTGTCCATCCCCTATGGCGCAAATGACCTCAGTTGTCGGTCGCCTCCCCTAAAAACTACTACCCAAGGTATATGGCGGGAGGTGGATCCACAAAAACTATGCAGAATTGGCAGAGTTGCGATCTCATTCAATGCATGGAAAACAGGTAATGATAAAAACTTTCAGCCATATCGCACAATGAAAGAAATAATTAGTGTTAAAGTTTGAGAGTGCGCCATCACCATAAATAGGGAGATTATGCAAAAGCATATGTTGTCCTTTCTCGTAATCGAATGTCTTTATTATTTTTACTATCACTTTGATTTTAACCATAATTATTCCTGATGGTCCGAGAAAAGAACAAATATTTATACCTATCTGTACTGGAGTCTATCTCCCTTATCTTATCTTTGTGGTATACCCCACCTAAATAACGTGGAGTCATAGTAATTCCTTATGTGTCATTTTTAAACTCGTTTGTTCTGAACATTGCTAAACGTCTAAGCCACGATTGTTCTCTTCACTTCTCAAGCGACTTCCAGCTTGATTCCTTTAAATACCTGTCACACTCGTCTTCTTATCGTAACAATTAATGATGAATATGGCAGATTTTCTCTGCACTTTTTCTAATTCTTCTATCAACGCTTTCTCTCAAGTGTCCGAAGTACTTTAGTTGTATTCTAAATGGGCCTCACTTAAGCGAAATAACACCTTTCTTTAACTTTCTCATTACATTTCCCCACCACCCGTTCAATGAAGCCGAGTTTCTTTAAGGTGAGACCGCTTATTTTCCTGTTATGTGTTCCCCATGAAAGGTGAGGTGTTAGGACTACCCTTAAATATTTAACTTGATCTGCCGTTGTTAGCACTGAACCCTCTATTTCATAATTTATGTCCTGCTCATTACTTCTTTTGATCCGATATCGTGTCTAAACCTCTAGAGAGCAGCCTTCAATCTGCCAGGGCCCTTAATTCCCACAAGGATATGATCATAAAGAATACTATACTATATACTAGTATATCGGCTCACTCGCAAAATCTGCATCACAGCCATCACGCCATCACATTCTCTTTTGAATACTTAAAAAAAATGGCGATGGTGGAAATTGCATAAAAGCGTTCAAAGGGCCTTAATACTAACTTATTTGAATCTTCCGTATTACCCCAAAAACGGTACGGGTACGGAGCACTGATGCACGGTTGCATTCGTTTTTGCATCACATTTTAAGTTGGCTACTTCATCACTGCCACACACCTTCCCGTTAGCTTACAGATTATTATGTAGGTGCGAAGCGAGCATAAAATATTAGCATGAAATTAAGGCTGTCAAAATAGAAAAGAGATTCAGACTAAAATATCAATTTAAACGATTTACGCACTTAGTCCACGGGAAATTTGCTTGCTCGTCCCGAAATTCTGTAAAGTCAGTGCTTAAGGGATTCATCGCAATACTCTTTTTCTCGAAGTTGTTGGCTCGACTGTAACTTTTTGACCGGTTATTTATAGGTTTCTTTTGCCTTGATAACGCCGCAATTATTATCTTTATTCCCAGGGTCAGTCTTGGAAGCTGTGTCCGGAGGCGCTACCAAGCTTCTCCTCTTCCAAACCCCACTCCAAATTCTCTTTCCCTAACCTACCTTCACTCCTCTCACCTCCGTCGTTGCCACCCCGCTTCCCCCACCATCCTTCCCGCCGCTCACTTCTGCTCAGTTCACTATTTCTTTCCCCCACTCCTGCTCCCGGATCCACATCTTAGAACCTCCGCTCCTTCTTTTGAGTTCTATTATTATGCCGATACATTGCCATTCACCTTAGTTCAGTGCTCGCTTTCAGGCAAGTTCTCCCAATTCCCTATGGAGCCCCCGTCGCGTACCTTTTATTAGTCGACTGACTGGAAATGATAAGAAAACTGTGCATATTCTGGGCGTAGATTTGCTTTCCCCAACACACCAACAATTTTCGTATCTATCAGCTTCCAGTTCTATACCATCGACGATTTCATCCGTTGTTTTCCACTTACTATTGATTGAACAAGCAGTTTTAACATTCGCAGAATTTCCAACAATTCGCACAATTTTTATCATTTTTATACATTTAATTAACATTCCAACATAATGCATTCATTCACTCCGGCAGGTTTTTTGATAACATTAAAGCGACACGTAACTTTGTTGTCGCATGCCTGGTATGAAATCACCCCCTGCCACACATCAAACATCTACAGCAAATAAAATTTTCGGGTTAATATGAATGTCTATAATACTCCGAAAGCCGCGACAGAGGCATGTGGCACGGGTGTTAGGTCGCCAGCATGACTCCAATGTGCGCGGCGTGGTGTGGGTGAGCATCAGGCGTTCATACGAAAACATTAGTCCAAATCTTCGTTTAAATATATTTTAACAAATAAACGAAAATACTCATGCACATCCCTACGAGAGGCACCGCTACGCTGTCACGTACACCCTAGTGGTAGCTTGCAGGGTACCCTGTAAATATAGCACTCTAAAATATGTTTTCCAAGCATCTCAATTTTTAAAATTAAATTCTTCCGTGGTCTAGCATTGATCCATTTTCGTCCGTGTGTTCTAAAAGGGTGGATGATAAGAAGTTAAGAAATTGAAAAAATTAGTAACGTTAGTAGTCCAGCCAAATGATCAACACAATGGATATTAATTAGTTGGCCAAAATAATCCAAAATAGCAAATTCTTTGTGATTCCATCTGGTAAATCAAGTTTTGGAAATACGTATTTCAATTGGTAAGTAAATGATATAGATACTTTATATTCAACGACATTAATCCCGTCATTCTTTACAGAAGACTTTTGTGAAATTCATATGGTGACTTATCTTCTTTCATTACTCTCTTTGTGGTCATGGGGCGCTCTATTGTCCATGCCAACCACTTCAACATTCCAATCAATAACTCCTGTTTATCATTCATGAATTGAATCAAATGTTAATAGATTCACTCAGTATGCCCTATATTAGGCGGTGGTGACTTCTATTTGCCTATTCTGATTTCATGCTTTTCATTTCGTCGTCACTCTTACCCGATAAAAATAAATGTATTGAGGCACACACAAAAATTTCCTTTGGGTGTACAATGCAAGTCCAAGGTGATGTTTACATGCCAATTCTGGTTTCTGGTGACTCTTATGGAATGTGCTGCAAACGACTTTTTTTAAAGAGGTTTTCTAAATGGAAATACGAGTGAAAGTTTTTTCTGTGCTTCAATGACCCCACCCTCCATTCCTCTTTCTTCTCCTGTCCCACTTCAGAGGTGTCAAGCTTTCCTCCTATCCGCGGTTGACCGAGTAGCCCTTTGGCCACATACGGTCATACCCCAATTTTTCTGTCATGAAAAGGTCACTCTAACAGCTGTCGTCATGCTCAAGAAAAATGCAACAAGAGGCCTTAATAAACAAAATTATATATGTGAGTTGCCCTCATTGTACATAGCAACCAAAAAGCATGTCTGCGTTATTAAATCGTGAATAAAAGTCATGAGACTTGGCATATGTCATAACTCTATGTAACGACTTGCTCTTAAGATGAAATATTGTAATGAGGCAGAGTATACTCTATTGAATCCCGGAAATAATATTTATATTGACTGAGGGCTTTACTTAACTTTTATATAAAGAGAGCAACGTTTTTTTTTGGTCGCTCAGGAACAGAATTTTGTTCGCGCTTCGAGAGGTAACCCGAAAATATTTTATTTAAGATCGCGGTATTCCAAAGATTTATGTCATAACTTAAGGTGTCAACGCCAATCCTAGTTTAATCACAACTATTAGACTCATTTTGAGGACCAAATAATTAAGCCCTCTTCCTGAAAGGTTAGGGCTATGTTATTAGTTTGCAGCCGATATCAGAGTAAATTCATAAGAAATTCTAATATACATTTCTTTTTAAAAATATTATTAATTAAATAAATTAAATAACTAATTTGAAAATGAAATAAATAAAGTTATCAAATGGGATCATAACCGGGATTAAGGGTGGCTCATCTATGACTTCATGTTGAATGATGTTTTGAGATAATAACTTTAATTCTATGAATACTTGCTACTACATAATACCCCCATTTGCGGTGTGTTACATAGATGTAGAATACTAAAACTCGATGTGCGATGCTTAAAAGTCAATTGATAAATGATAATAGTTACCAGTGAGAAGGAAAGGAAATAAAAATGCCTACTTCAGTAGAGAATTAGGTCATAAAAGAATAACATCAGAAAGTGACAATGAATATTAATTGTAACCTCATTACTGTTGCTTTCCAGAGTGGATAGGTTTAAAAATCTAACGATATCTTTTATCTATTAGGGATATTATATTATTATAGTATTTCTTATAACATAGAGCCAAAATCCTGAGTAAAAATACAGTATTCCTTCAGCAACATATTTTAAACTACCATACCGTATCCGGCATTAATAATGAAGCAAAAGGAGAGGAACCTTATTCCCAACTTCCTCGCCCTCATAAAACTCAATGCTCATAAAAACGACGAAGATATGAGAAAAGAAGAAAATTGCGTATCGAGAGAGCGTATCGCGTGAAAACAAAGGGAAATGACTGTTTACGTTTTATTATAATGATGGGTTAAAGCCTTAATATATGGAAGCATTAAAAGCGCTTCTTAGAAAATGACTTTAACAGTTTAAAATCCTCCTTTTCCGACTATTTTTTATGAATCTCTTAGGTCACAAGTGATTTCTGTAGGGATTGTGACAATCTTACCCTAAATGACTCTTTATGTTTTTACCCTAAATGACACGGAGTTAAAATGGGGTTTGCATGAATATGCACGTCTCTATGGGTGCACATTGGCAACCTTTTTTCAGTTTACCATGAAGCTTTAGTCTGTTTTACGTGTGGTGTCCTAACTCCCCTGGCACACGCCCTTGCTGCGGCTTCCAAGGTATTGTTTAAATGAAGATTTAGGTGTAGATATACTCTGAAATTTTTCACATCACCATGCGCCAGGGGATCCTATGCCACCAATCATTTTTAATTAGCTAATTATTAACTGTTGATTATTGGAAATCCATACCATTTTCCATTTTGTAACGTTTTCGAAAAATTCGAATTATGGTTCCTGAAGTGCCTTACTGTTGCTCTCGTGAATTGTGCCATCTAATGGTTATCACAGACCACATTCACGAAATACCGGTATAAAATCTTTCAAAGAAATTACATCTTTTCCCTTGCGCATCAGCATTTAAGAAAGTTTCTAGTACTTACTCCTGTACTTAATCTCTGCGGAAGCAGTCAGTCTTAGCTTGATTGCGGTCGCTTGAATAATAAATTTGAATCCCGCTCATGTTGTATTCCTCCTTGTGCCAAAAATATTACTATACAAAATATTACTGGCGTATCTAACCAGAATTAGCACTAATAGGTCGTATGAGCGCCAAAAATAACTAGGAAGCGGCATGCATTCAAGTGCTCAAAACGAATTTGTAGCATTTCGAAAAAAGGGTCCTCGACACACGTTGGGAAATCCGTTTATGCGGACCTTCGTAAATGCGGAAATAATATTTTCAAGAAGGTGATGTCCGGTCAGTTCACTGGGCAATAAACTCACCCATTTCATCCCCTCGGGTGTCGTATTGGATACCTAATCTCCGGACACTCCTCTCTCATTCGCTTCTCTCTGTCATCCCCCTCTCCTCGTTTCTCGACACCTTTCAATTCCGCGGATCTTTCATCAGAGTAATCTCCATTTCTCTTTGCCCCAACAGCCAAGCGGAATATTTGTTCCCTTTTGATCCCGTCCCGCGCATTGCACAACAAACACGGCTCACGACTTTTGTTTCTTTACCTTTAGACGGCGGCTTTTGAGCATCCCATGACCACCAGGAATCTTTTTCTATGGTACTAGCATCGCCATTGCTCCATAATATTACCTAAAGTCATTTTTAATTCATTGATATAATAAAATTTGCTAGTAATAGTAATTGCAATACATTTTAAGGACTATAGTATCTCTGCACTAAAACCAGTGATTGAGCCTAGAAACGCCCATAGCATCTACTCCTAAGCACCTTTCGCAATATTTTACTTAAAATAAAATTACGACTTTACCTATTATCAATTGCATCTTTATTATTAGGGCTTATCGAGATATAAAGAGGTATTCTTTGTCATTCTAAGATAGTATCATTTAAGTTTTGCGCTGAACTAAACAAAATGGTTTAGTTAGTTAATAGCGTACTGATAATTTGTTTATTGAACAAAATTTAGCTCTGATATCGCCCATGATTATCATAATTTTGTAATTTCGTGGGATTGTGCAACAAAGAGGTTCCCTCGAGTATATACGATTGAGTTTTCAAAGGTTGTGTGTGAATAAGAGGAATCCAGTCACTTTTAAACATTTAAATTGAAAAAAAGCTCCAATAAAGAGGATAGACTTATTTGTTGCAGTGTTTCAGTTAAGGGAAAAAAGTGCGTTTAGTACCCGTGAGTCTGGAAATGTGTGCAGGGCGATTGGGCTAATCAGATAGGTAACCAGTCCGCCAGAGAACCCAAGGCTTTGCAGTTCACACATCAATTTGCATGGAGGGAAGTCAAAACGATCGTTTACATCTATTTCTTTTCTTGGTTTAATGATATCATGCCGGAAAGGAAAAACTGTATCTCGCATGTTGTTTTTTCCCTACAATTGAAACGGTTTCCAGGCATAAAATAGTGTAGTAAAAATGTAAGATAGGTGAGAAAAAAAGAAGTTTTATACAATATCTGATACCATTGCTGAAAATTTCGCCTTTGAACCTGAAACAAAATTTTTTTAACAGTAATTTTCGCAAATACTATTGTCTAATTCCTTCGAGCATTAATCTACATCTACATCTACTTAATACCCCGCAAGCCGCCGCAAGGGCGTGTGGCGGGGGGTGCTAGGACACCACCCGTAATTTAGAAAAGAAAAAGAAAAAAAAACCGCATGCAATAACGACAAAATCATATATAAAAAAAAACATGGCATACATTCATGCATGAACACTTACACCCCACACACATGCAAACACTCAATCTACATCTTACATACACATGCACCTGAAAGTATACCTACAGCTTTGCAGTGTTTAACTTTGCTCCGACTAGTAAATTCAGTGTTTTCAATATTTCTAAAGTTACTTCGGTTTCTTACTATTGTGATTTCTGATTGTTCGGGGAAAGAATGAGTATTTGTACCTATCTGTCCTGGAATCTATCTCCCTTAGTTTATCTTTGTGGTCTGATCTACCTAAGTAGTGTGGGGCCATTATTATTCCTTCAGTGTCATAGTTAAACTCGTTTGTTCTGAACCTTTCTAAAAGTCTAAGCCTCGCTTGTTCTCTCCGCACTTCAAGGGGTTCCCAGCCTAAATCCCCTAAGAGACCTGTCACACTTGTGTTTTTATCATAACAATTTTTAACGAATCTAGCGGATTTTCTCTGGACTTTATCTAATTCTTTTTGCCAAATTTTCTCCCACGGATCCCAAATACTTGCGGCATATTCCAAATGAGGTCTAACTAGAGCAAAATAACACCTCTCTTTAACTTTTTCATTGCATTTCCCCACCACCCGTTTTATGAAGCCAAGTTTCTTTAAAGCTGATCCGCATATTGTCCTGATATGTGCTCCCCATGAAAGGCGTGGTGTTAGAACAACCCCCAAATATTTAACTTGATTGGGCGTAGTCAATACTGAACCCTCTATTTTGTAGTTTATATCCTGTTCCTCGCTTCCTTTATTCCAAAATTTCAAAACTGCGCATTTATCTATATTAAGTGTTAATCCCCATTTATTGCACCATTCCGAGATATTGTCCAAGTCTCTAGAGAGTAGCTCGCGATCTAGTTGGCTCCTTATTTCCCTGTATATCACCGTGTCGTCAGCAAATAACCTTAGATTGCTACTAACGTGTGTGCTTAAGTCATTTATGTATATTAAGAACAGAAGAGGCCCTATTACACTTCCCTGGGGGACGCCCGAAGTTACATCTCTCTCCGTTGAGCAGAACCCATCTATGACTACTATTTGTTTGCGGTTTGACAAGAAGTCTCTAATCCAATTAATTATTTTCTCATTGATCCCATAGTATTTAAGTTTATGTAAAAATTTATTGTGTGGGACTTTGTCGAAGGCTTTTTTGAAATCCAGGAATACTGCATCGACTTGTGTGTTGTTTTCTCCCGATCTAAGTATATCGTGTTCGTAATAATAAAGAAACAATTCACTTTGGGAAAGAGATTCCTTCAGAGACTAATTTCCAACGAATTGTCATTATTTGACATTTACGTGTAATTCTAAACATATTCCGTGTCTCGTTTGACGTTATCTTGTGAATTCCATTGCCTCCTTGAGATTTACAATGGGAAAATATTCGATTATAGAGATCAAGGTAGTTGGGAGCAGTAACAGCCATTTTCTAGCAAATTAGCAAATAAAATAAAAAAGATTCAAAGCGCCACATTCATATGTCATTTTTCCAATAATCTCACAGAACATCAGAAATCAATAGCAAGAATATTTCATTTAGAATTTACCATCCATACTAAGCAATTCTTTTGGGCGAATGAAGAAAAATACGGTTTTCGGTAAAAGATAAATGTACATACAACAAAAATACCCACGTCAGGTAGTAATTGTCGGACCCTGCAGAAGAAAATCGTCGCGCACGTGTGCACCTGGTAAGCCAAATTTAAATTCCCAAATAGTAAAATTGCGGGCAATTAACCGACTGAGGTTATGCCCGGGATTAGAATTTCCTTGGGCGTGGGTTTCTCAAAGCGATTCCGTCAACTCAGGCGAATTATGGCTCTCGAAGCAGTTTAATGAAAGAGAAGCCAGAGATGAGAAGGCGCGTCGAGCGCCGATTGTGCCTTCTCCCGAACGCTCCGCGATGATTAATGCTCGGGAACTCGAAATAGATATCACGAGGCGAGTATTTAATTTTGCATTTCCTAACCTCTGCCACGCGTAAAAAAAACCCTTGATTTCAACGGGACAGTGGACGTGATTGATTCAGTGCACACGTCCACTACCGCCACTCTCGCTTTACCCTCGTCTCTCCTTATCCGTCCTCTATTCTTTAATCTCTTCCATTCTCACTTGTTCAGTTAATTTAGACTGGAGGGTTTGTCGTCTTCATGATAGAGGAGACCAGGTGCCACCCATGATATCGCTAAGGCTAAGCCCTCCATGGAAGGTCATTAACTCCCGCGAATTCGGAAAGAGAGAGATGGCGGGGTAAACTGGTATCAAAAGGGAGCAATAAAAACCCGGCGTCAGCTCTACGACTTGATTTTCGTCGAGGCAAGTCTTTTCGAAATGTGCAGGCCACCTGAGTTTGCTTGCGGCGCAGAGACAATCACTATGGTGCCAAACTACGAGGGTAGGCTGAAAATTTAATGCACACATGCTTGTAGAGCGCGTACGAAATGACCTTCAGAGGTGCGCCATGCGGCAAGTGGAAGTAACATTTCCCCTAAATACTCATGCACTCATGTTTGAGGTCGTTGGGTTCATACAGTGTATTTTGAGAAACGGAAGGATGGAGACGTGTTCTAGTGCCATGTCAACGCGAGTCAAATAGCATGCTGTTATCAAATTTTTAACTGCTTAAAAAATTGACTCCTACTGAGATTCATCATTGTTTAAAGGCTGTTTATGGTAACTATACTGTTGATAGGTCTACTGCTAATTGATGGGTTGTAAAATTTCGCAGTTGCGCGCCTGGAAAAGTCATAATTGTTCATGAAACACGCAGCGGACGTCCGAGCACTGCCACAGGCAATAACCATCGCAAACTCGTCGAAGATTAGATTCAAAATGACCGGCGATTCACTCAAAAGCGTATCGCAAACCATATCAGCATATCCAAGGAACGTGTTGGCTTCATTATTGAACAATTGGGATACCGTAAAATCTGTGCCCGATGGCTACCACGCCGTCTCACATACGAGAACAAACATCGGTGATTGGAATGCAGCAAGCAAATTTTTCAGCGCTACCGTGACGAAGGAGACGACTTTCTTTTGAATATTGTGCCTGGGGACGAGTCATGGATCCATCATCACAACCCGGAAGAAAGAAGACAGAACGCTGAATATCGGCATCAGTCTTCTCTTCAAGCGAAAAAGTTCAAAAGACAACCATCCACAAAAAAACTTCTTTTGACTGTGTTTTGAAATACTCACCGAGTTTATCTTTTGGAGCGAGGGGCAACGGTAAATTCTTCTCAGTATACACAGACTCTAATACACCTCCGACGACGAGCTTGTCGTTTTAAATGCAGCCTGGCGCCAATAAACTTGCAACATGACAACGCTCGTCCACACACCTCGCGCGCAACTGGAGAGGCTCTGCGAAACCTGAAATTTGAACCGATTCCACACCCTCCTTATTTCCCTGATCTTGCGCCTTGCGACATTTATGTTTTTCCGCAACTCAAGAGACACCTTAAGGGTAATCATCACACTTCGGGCGATGAGGTGAAGGCAGCTGTCAAGTCCTGGATTCGATAAAAGTCGGAAGATTCTTTCAGTGACGTAATGAAAAAACTTGTTACGTTGGGAACAATGTCTTAGCCTTAACAGTGACTATGTTGAAAAATAAATATGTGATTTGGAAACTTAAGAATTGTACTTTGACGTCATTTTAACCCGATCTTGCTATTTGTTTTTGTAAGTAGCCTACAAGCATGTGTGCATTAGTTTTCAGCCTACCCTCGTAGTTCCATCGACCCCTTTAAAGATTGAAATCGTCATCATAAGTAATCTAGGGCTAGAGTTTGTGTTTTGGACGTTTGGTGACAATTGCCACCTTTGCATACATTTGAGAACTGTACACATATTTTCCAATGAATCGGTACCTTCTTCAGCCACCTGAAGCTGGGTCCCTCCCTGTAGAAAAGTGATATCTATTCACAAACAGCTTGCATTTATAAATAAAATGCCTTATGATCGCTGATACTCTAACAATTGCTTAAGAATTAACTCTGGTGGTTTTGTGACAGATGTATCGAGCCATACTTCCTCGGCGTGGGAACCATTTCTTCTGACACAATTATCAATACGTGATAGGTATATGTGATTTGACAGATGTTCTCGCTTTTAGTCAGCTGGGGAAAGAGACATATGCTGAAATGGATTTGTACAGTCATTCTACGTCCCCTGTCTAATTTAGTTAGGTCTTACTATTCTTACACACTCTCATTTCCATGGTAGCCAGAGGCATGTCACTTTCCTAAAGCATGGTATATGACACCTAATATTACTCAAAGTTCCTCTGGCAAAATATAAAAACTGCTCTCCTCTTCTCACCTGACGGCTCTATCTTCGTACGCCCGATTTCCTCTGTGCCTCTGAAGACATGCTATAAACTACCCAGAAAGATGAGAATAATTTTGAACTTTTAAAGTACTGGCAATGACTGCAATCTAAAAATAGGAAAAAACGACTATTTTAGGGTAGAAAACTGGCCAAATCGAATTGGTCGGCGGCGCCTTTGTAGTCTAAGTTGATGTACCTGTAGAAAGGGGAGCACTGATCACAGAATGATCATGTACTATTCCAATCGGCTCTTCTCTTACTCAAGGCACTCTAAAAATGGGATCTAAAGTAAATGCTAACATTAACTCATTAATTAATCTTTCTGGCAGATTTTATATCGAAATATATCTAATTATTCGACTCTAGCTTTTGCACACAGTTTCAGGCTTAGAGTAGAGGATGGCATCCATGATGAAGAGTGGGAAATATTGCAATTTTTCCTCTTCAAAATGGAATATTACACGGTATAAATCTGCATATTTTTGCTAGCTATTGCTTAATTTGCATAGGTTTTTAGTAAATGTTTTTCCCTACCACTCCTTAATCCCTTACCCATCCCACCTGGTGCTTTCACCCCCTGCCACACACATTTTTGGTGGATCGCTGGCTATTTATGTGTATGAGTATATGAGAACCAACATAACACACGTAGAATCGGTAAAATACTTAGTTGTAACGAGAACTACGGATATATCCTGGGGAAAACATATTAGTAGAATTTTCGGAATGGCTAATTAAGAGTTAGCATTCATGAAAAAATACTCGAGCATTGTAATGAAAGAGTCAAATAGCTTGGTTATTTCACGTTAGTAAGGCCCCACCGTAAGTACGTATCGTGTACTGCAGATGTGTGGTCTTCTCATGAGGTAGGCTTCGTTTGTGAACTAGATCGAGTGCAACGTGGAGCAGCTAGGTTTTTCAAATGTTGTTTTGAACAAGGTATCAGTGTCACGACATTATTGGAAGAATTAGGATGGGTGCCACTAATTGACCGTAGGCTTAAATACTGGTTAAATTCACTGGGTAAATTTGAGGATGGTTGAATATCTGAGGATGTTAAAGTTATAATACAAGCCAACACTTATTATGGTAGATAAGCTCAGCAACGTAAAATCAGGGAGATTTATTGCAGAACAGATAGATTTAAAATGTCGCTACTTCCTCATACCATTAGAGATCAAAATAGCTATAACAGCAATTGCGTTAGAGCTAAGTAAAATGGCAGTGTGTGTATTTGTCGATATCCTGCATGCTATTGTTTTTATTTAATAGACCTACAGCATGATTTGCATATAGGTTTCTAGTTATTGAATATTGTTGCATGTTAGTAGTACTTTATTTTGCATGATTAAATTTTTTTGAGAGAATGATCACAATAATATTTGTGTAGAAGTAATATGATTAAGAATCTACACACATGGCTGGTGAGCGGTGAGCAATATCCCCCATTCGCTCTTACGACGGCTTGCGTGGTGTAGATGTAGGTAGATATACATATATATATATATATATATATATATATATATATATATATATATATATATATATACATAAAAGTTGTGTGAAAGTCTCATTGATGTCAATAACAATGTACACCAAGTTAGCACTAGAATAGAGGAACAAAACAAAAGAAGAACAAAAATAGAGGGAGTCACCAAAAAAATTCACATATTCCGAACTTTCGGTGGCGATGTAACCTTTTTCTAGGGAGAGAAGTAACAGAAAGCATTTTTAAGTTTCAAATATATATCAGAGTGTCAATTCTGAGTGTAATACGAGGGTCATCCGGAAAGTAGTACCCGTTCGTGCCGCATGAAGTGCTGACGACGCGAGTAGCCGCTGGACGAGGTCAGATAGCTTCAGTGGCTTGTCTGCCTTCTCTGAGCCAAGTTGCGTGACGCTAGCATTGCCTGTGTTGTTTCTGTGATTGTTTACAATGTTTAAAAAAATTGAGAACGCCGCCAGTTGTGAAGTGAGGGCAGTGATTAAATTCCTCAATGCAAGAAACGTTCGCCCATGTGATATTCATCGCCAATTAAAGGAGGTGTATGGAGACAATGTAATGGACGAGTCGTCTGTTCGGCGGTGGTGTCGCAACTTCAACATGGGGAGGGGGAACACACACGACGATGAGCGTTCGGGGAGACCGTCTGTCATTACAGACCAACTGGTGAGCTCAGTTGACGAATTCGTGAGGAACGATCGGCGCGTCACAATTGATGACATATGTGAGCATTTTCCCAATGTTTCTCGAACAATTGTTCATGAAATGGTTAAACACCATCTGCATTATGCAAAAATTTGTGCAAGATGGGTCCCTCGCGTATCTCAATGAGCTGGCGGCGAAGGACTATGCAGCAGGAATACAGAAACTTGTCACACGTTATGACAAATGCCTTAATTTGCTTGGAGATTATGTTGAGAAGTAGTTTAAAGTATCCTCTTTCAAATAAAATTTTTTATGTTTGTTAATATTTACTTTTGTGTCTTTATTTCACGAACGGGTACTACTTTCCGAATGACCCTCGTAGTTTTCAATTCAAATAGAAAAATGTCGATCTTACTCTTAATTTTCAACATGCAATATTAGGATCGGATTTTATGTCAGTATGATTAAAATGTAGTTCAATAAGATAATTTAATTTTGACACTGCTGTTAATCCCAAGGGGGCACTGCCCTTAATAGGTATAATAGTTCATTTATTGCTGGCATCAACACAATACTAATTTTTAAAGATTAATTTATTATTCGGTGAAACTGACAGTTAATGACATTCCAGCTCAAATGTGCTGTACAGGTATCAGCTCTAGATATGCTGTATTGATAGAACATTTGTGCACCAATGTTGAGCTATTGAGAATTTCAAGAGATAAAGAAACAAGACTTCTATGGGAATTATTTTATGACCCCCGTCACTTTGTAATACGATAATTGCATCTAAAGATACTCGGAAGCTAAGCGAAGTCAACCGGGAAAAGACCTAATGCATCCGACCGGAAATTCAATGAGCTGGGTTTGATTTCCGGTGGAGGCAAATAATTCCTTTTTCCGTGAAGTTGTTATGGTGAGGGAAATGGCTGAAATTCATCCAGTAAATTCGTAAAATTTTAATTCATGAGAAAGATTGTCATTAATTTATCTATGTACCTGATATCTATAAAAGGTGTCTTCCATTGCTAAATCTGCAAATTAGATGTCATCATGAGGTATCTCTCTCAAATCATGTGAAAGGCTTGTAAGAATATGCAAATGCAGGGAGCACTATTTAAATTCTGGCACCAAGAGGAATGTAAAATTTCAACTCTACATTGACAGTTTTGAAAACCCAAAATATTAGAGAAACACATTAAACAGCTCGTTTCCAATGCGTAGAGAGGTATACCTCACTTTAATATCGTAGTTCATGTACTTGTAGTTATCATTACCTATATTTTTAAAAATTATTTTACACACTCCGTGTTACTAAATGTTAATAAAAACGTAATTTTGATTTTACAAGCCTGTTGTTGAATCACCCGTTGGTATACATTCTAGTGGTGGCCTGCAAGGTGCCATGTTGGTGTTGATATTGCTCGATAGTAATTCGTCATGCTTTCGCAAACTCATGATCAAGAATAGGCGAAAATCTTCCAACGTGAAAATTAGGTTAGGAACAGCTTGCTGCCGTCTGTCATTCGTTTTATAATTTGTTCACTCACGATATAAGGGTACGGCAGCACCCAGAAATCATGGAAAGAATAATTTTCCGTTTCTGACCTAAAGACAGGCTTTTATTGATAATCTTTGTCTCGGAAAGGAATGGCATTAAAGGTACGTTTACTAGCTGTTAAATAATTATAAAAATCTTGACACTCAAAATACCATTCCAAGAGTGGGCGCGACAGTTCTCAGGAATACATTGAAAGGGATTAAATATCAAATGCTTTTTAGTGAGTGATTAACCCGCGTGAGTCGGTGACGCTAAACTTCTATTATTACATCCTATGCTTATCTGGGAATAAAGAAGGAAATATGAATATTGTAAAAGTGTTACGGATTCTTTTAGTACATATCATTTACATATCGCCTTGCAAACCGAAACGAGGGCAAGTGGCACGGAGTGTAGGCCACCAGAGTCATTAGAGTATGTTTTTGCGTACCCGGTCAAAGTCCCGGTCAAGGAAATATTTTTGCGCTTGTGGTCTGCTCGACTCCGCCTTCCCCACCTCTCCTGTGCTCGTCCTTTATACGTGCTCCAATCCCTTTTCCTTACATACATACATATTAGTGATGACTAGATTGTTAGAAGAACTGTTGAGAATCACTCGAAGATTTCCTGGCCATGTATCATTAGGTGAACAAATAACAGATGTTATCTTTTCTACAGGCAGTAAAAACGACTTAAAGATTGATTAAAAAGTGCCATCTGTCCAACCTAAGGAAGAATCATGAGAACAAAACGAAAGTGCGGAACTCATTGGCTTAAATGATCATGCCTTACGCATTCTATAAGGTATCAGAATACGTACTCGTAGTTGTTCCAATTCACCCACTAATACAACAAGAGAGAGACATTTATTTCAGAGAATATACCGCAACCTATCCATTTCTCACGATTGCAGTTTCGACGCTAAAGACAACTACAACCGTATCGCTTTCTCATCGACGCCTCTTGTGGGACAAATTTGAAATTGGACCTGAAAATTTCAAATAAGGGCCTGACTTGAAACCAAGTTCGTAATAAATGGAGCCGAAACCAATACAAGTCGACTGGACGGGATATATTTTTTAAGGTAATTCATGATCGACTGCCAATCCATTAAATGCATCTCATGGTATCATCTTACTAAGGTAGGAAATATCAGAATTATTATTCTGGCCAGAGGGATCAAGTGTAGAACCGACATATTTAAGTTGTCATGTTTTCTCCCCGAATTAGAAGGGATCTGAATAACTGTAAGCGACCGTGCAATGAGAATAAATTATTATTCTTCTTTCTTTCTAAGCAGCGTAATATGCATTTTTATTGACTTTGTTGCTAACAGCTTGTCTCTTATTCGTAAAGATGTATTCGATCCTTAGATCCCGTATTGCATGTACCTATATTTACTAATGTGTACATTATTTGAAAAATTTTGCATAATCATTGTTACTAACAATCAATAAAAGCACAACTTTTGATGATGCAAACATTTTATGAAGCACTTTCTCCCACGTATATTATCGGTGGATTTCAGGGTACCATTTGTGTGCAGAATAACCAAAATCATGAATTTTGATTACATTGAAAAAGTGCTCGATTGCTATAAAATGGTGTATTTTATAAACTACGGGGCATTTTACTTTGAATAAGATGCCCCTTGAATCGTTACGTTGCATGCTATAATGGGAGTTTCTCGCCAGAATCATACCCCATCAACACTGTCTATGGAAACGTTTACTAAGTGTGTATTTCATTAGTGTAGAGTGTTTTATTAGTTGGAATATGTTTGTTTCATCAAGCATAATTGGGTCACCTTTTCGTGTCAGTTAAATTATAAATGATGTAAAGAGCTGCAGTCGTACCCGTAACTACTGCGAAATCCAAAGTAGGTAGTTTCACAGTACTCATATTTTACTTCGTAAGAAATATTTAATTAATATATGTTTCAGCTGCTGAGAAAAGGATTTAGCGGTCCATAACGTCAACAGGTCTTGGGCCTCTCTCAAAATCCAAACCCTTATTATACTGTTCTTTTGGTCACTAGCGGCCAAGTCCGCATACGTAGAGGGGTAATTTACACTTACAAGCCCAAGTACATGTAACTGTTGTTAGAATTTTTTCGATAATTTTAATTATTTAACGTGATAACATGCTTATTGATAATTAAAAACTAAGCAACACTTTGGACCTGTTGTGGAATCGCACCATTCCATGCACTCTGACAGTGACTTTCGGAGAACCATGTAGGTGGAAATGCCAGGGAAGCCAAGGGTAGAAAAAATAAGACATAATTATGAAAAAAACTCGCCTCACGTGATAGACATCCAGCTCTTATGAACACTCATTCGAGCCTTCTTTCCGATTCGCAATGGAACGTTCCTTGCATTTAATTCCCACTAGTTTTCCCAAATCTCTCCTTCCTCTATCTTTCTGTAGCCGCCATCCTCTATTCTGCGTGTACACGGCCGTCGTTTGTTTGGCTCGAGAAACACCCGCGAATCGAGGTCGCCCAACTCAAGGGGGGGAGGGGAGTGGTCCTCCCCCCTCCGTCATCCTATCTACTCAAATCTCCCCCCCCCTACTCCCCCTTTCCCACCCCCTTCCCGGGGCGTTCCCCTCTTCCGTCATTTTTATTCCTCATCTCTCCTCCCTCATACGACGCCTCTCCCTCCTCCCCCATCTTCTTCGGCCTACATCGAACATTGCACCCTTCATAGCCTTCCTCACCAGAGCAAGTGTTGGGCTGAGGCAGTGCCTCCGTGTGTGTTCCCCATTCCCCCCCACCCACCGTCCTTCTGAAACTCTCCCCCCCCCCTTCACCCCACGCCCGGCCATCCACACTCGCTCCTCCTTCTCTTCCACCCTTCGTCCTTCTCCCTCTCACACCCCGCATGTTTTTCGCACGGGATTATTTTTAGAAAGGGGTTGCCGGGGGAGTGAGTGAGTGACTGAGTGAGTGAACAGCGAGGATTCGCACGGGAGACAGAGAGAGGGAGAGATAGGGTGTGGGAGAGGGGAGTAAGTCATAGGGGTGGGTGCACGGAATGAGTGAAGGAGCACGCGGAGAAGGAGGGTTGGGGGATTGTGGGGTCGGTTTGAAATGGTGGAGGGATCGGTCACACACAAGCCCATGGAATATCCATTGGCGAAAAGGGGTGCGAGGAGGGAAAAGAATACCGCGAACGAAACAAGGCGAGCTGCTCCGTTTCCCATTCGTTCTCAAGGGTTTTCGGGAAAAGTGAGAGAGATCGAGGAAGGACAGGGGTGGATGTGCGGCAGGAAGGGTGGTGGGAGGATTAACAGTGTTTTGTGCGAAAAATAATAGGCGGTCCCCCCCCCCCCCAAACAAACTTCAAGCCCGCTCTCATTCCTGAGCCCTCCACACTGATAGGGGGCGAAAACGGAGGAGGTCGCGAATGTATCGTGATATCGTTTACATGAAGAGGATTCCACGGAATTCACGAAGTGGTCAACTTACTGTCTTCAAATTAATGTGTATTTTTAGCCAATGTTTTAAAAGTTTTAAAGTTAAAAAGTCTTAAAGTTTAAAAAAATCAAGTTTTAAAAGTCGAGGTCAGGGTTTAATCCGGACGAAGACAAAAGGGATGTCGGGAATATCATGCACCTATGACTCTGCTCCCATAGGACTACGAGAGGGTTAGGATTAGATACATTCATGAACTACCATCACATCGGGTCTTCAACACAGATATAAACATTTCCGAACATCATATTTTTCTTTTATGACATTTCCATTCATTAAGCTCGGGATTTCGTGTCCTCGACTTTCAAAGGAGGTCAAAAGGCTGGATGTAACATGTGAGGATTAATGTTAACCTAGTATGCTATGCACCATCATGTACTTTTTCCCTTGATGAAAAGCTTTATGTTTCTGAACGTCCCTAGTGAGATTTCGCTGGAAAATCGAATGGTTCAGTGGAGTATATTTAAATTTTTTTGGACCTTATGCCGATTATCGGTACCTAAAATACTTACTAGAAGCAGAGGGTTTGCTTTCTTGACTGGACCGTTACGAGACAAACAGCAAGGCCTTGGCTTGCCAAAGCGAAACCTCGTGGTGCGTAAGATTCCACGTCAATCATAGAAGCAGTTAAATTCGATACGCACTGCAACTTCTCACTTTGAACTGGAACTGCCAACTAACTGACTACTATTGATAATTTAAAATTTTTTTTAAATATGCCAATAAGCTACTGATTACTTTAAATAGTAATCACTACTACTGAAATTCTGATAAACAGATTTCATTGAAATCAGCAGTCTCTGAATTTTATTTTGAGAAGAGTTTAAATTAGGTTTGACTTCATTCCTACATTCACCTGGACCTCCATATAACTTATCAATATGCGTTGAAATCTATCTGAAACTAACTATCAGTCAGAATGCTACATCTATAACATTATGTCATTTACAGTTGTTCACCTTTTAATAAATATCATATTATGCTAAATTTATCGACGTTTTGACCTTAATACTGCATTATGGCGAAACTAAATTTATATAACTACGTAACTTCTGTGTTTGTGTGAACTAATGTTCAAAAAGTAAACATTTCTTGCCCCAGTGAAACATTTGACCTATTTTGAATAAGTCAGTATTAACACCTCCATCTAAACCTGCGGGAAAACTCATCTCAAACAATAACAGGGTTTCTAAAAATTCGAATTTACTGGTCTTACTCCAAAGAATAATATTTCTCTCGAACAATGTGAAGTGACTGGGTTTACCAATAGCGGGTATTTTCAGATGATCACGCCCTAAAAACCTATTTTTCTTCGTGTGAAAACATTCCATGTCGAAATTCAAGGTTAATTTACCATTTAAGAAGCAGCACCATTTATTTTAGGTGTTTCACCGTCTTTGAGTTTCTCCTAACTTACGATGGTCTGTCTCAGTAACCCTTGGTCTTCCAAGTTTGCTCCCTTGCTCAATGGTTACACTTCAGTAATTAAGAATACATAATTACCGTCTTCAACCAACTGTGACCTCAATAGATTAAATGAAGCAATAAAATTATTTCGGATCATAATTGCAAACATTTTAATCCTTCAAAAAAATCGAAAACATTTAGTTAGGCAATTGTTGTTACAATATCCTCACGATGAAACTTTTATGATGCACCTGAGTTATGAAGTGAATTTATAAATATTTTCTTTTCATTTCATATTTTTCCAGCTGGGGAAACATTAACTTCAGTGGCAGTAAGGTAAAGATCCTTGTCTAATTTACATGATACGCACCAAGTTACCAATGTGGCGTATGGCGGGGAGTACATACAGGTATGTACCCGCCGCCTGTATGAAGAATTGCGATCACTTGTCGTACTAGAAAAATGGTAGTTTCAAAGCCTCTTACCATGTTAGATAATGAATGACCACATTTGACAATTTCGTGGTGAAGATACTGCCACCTGATGGTGATGGTTGACTATTGGCAGAGGCTATGTAAACAGAGAAACAAATTTGCTATCCCCAAAAAAACTAAAGTATATTAAGCAAAAACAAGACGAATATGAACTACGTAAGAAAAAAAAATAAAATTATTCATGAGTACATTAACTTTTCAATTAGTATTAAAGTACAATGTTGCTAATAAGGCAAACCGTAAGGAAATGGCGGAGACCATGAGTTTCATCTCCATGTGGTAGTGTAATTTCCCCAAGTTACTTTTTGATACTAATTTTAACGTTATTGGATAAATTTTTACGATATTCTAAAGTACATGCGTATCATATGTTAGTTGATAGTATATGCATGCGCGTGCGTGTAATTAAAAAAGGTTTTTGCATGAATACATCCGCATCTGTGAATGTAGGTTTCCATAAATAAGTTGGTTTTGCATGTGGTTTTTTGTTCTCTTTTACGGGTGGTGACCTAACATCCTCACCACAAGCCCTTACAGTAGCTTGCGGGATAATATGTAGATGTACCATAGATGATGTAGACGTAAAGTGTCAAGGAAGCTGTGGATTATGGGATTCCTTCAGCAGTACGTGGGTTGGATTCACAGGCATCGCAAAAGACGTCCCAGAGCCCACTGCCGAGCTTGGTTCGGTCCTTGCTCAAGCAATGCCAACGGAAGGCAATAAATTCGAACGGGCCCGCAATGGAAAAACAAATCCGAGGCACACCTGTTGACGCGATGATGGCAGCTGGGTTGGGAGAGGTGATCTAATGTGTGCTCAGGCTACACAACAAGTAGAGCGCAAGTCAGCAGCCTCCCGTTGGAAGGGACCAATTTTCACCCATCTCTCTCTACTCCTGCCTGCCTGCATCTTCGCTTCCTTCCTCCATCCCATGAATTTTCCGTCTCAGTCCCAACTTTTCACTCAGTTAATGCCCACCTATATATCCATGCCGAGATTCTCATCTCCCACTCCTCATTCTGCCCACTCCCCCACCACCTGCTTCAAAACATCCTCACACCTTGTGTCCTCTAGGACTCGCGAAGGTTCTTCAAACATTCGCAGACGAAGACATCTCTGCTCCAAGGAGAAAGTTTTCAAATAACAAGTCTTGACTAGTGACTACCAAAGCTTCTCGCCTTCTTCCTACGTCTTGCGGTATCGGAAAGAAGATAAGAATTACGTATTTATTTGCTCTTCAATAAGCGAGATATTCCGTCCCATTTCATGAGTTTCCGTGTGTTACATCTACCCACTATGAAATGAAAAGATGGATGATGAATTGATTCAGTTGCATGAAGATCATTCAAATTATTTCCAACTAATAACTACAATCAAATTTGGATGTGCAATGTCTGGTGTGGAATTACCTTCTGTGATACCGGGCAGCATACCACTTAGATACAGACGTAGTCATTAAATATCAATTTTTGCCTTCGCACATAAGCTATGACGTGATCTACGACTTATACTCTGCAAAGACATTCAATCATGCACGTTAATAAAATAAATTCATTACTGTTACAAAGACAATCGGATTGTCGCTGAACCAGTTGGTAACTTGTCTATTTAAAACGTAACTTAACCAGTAGATTACCTATAAAAACTGCTCAAAATTTATTACCACTCTTCGTACTTCTAATTTGATAAGGTTTCGCTCGCAGTAATCAAGACGTGCAATCTTAGGGAATAAATATACATATGTGACACACCCTACAATACCGCACGAGAAAGTCTTGTAGAATTTTTCAGTGCAGCAAACCTTAATACGTAAACGTGAGTGGAATCGATTTGTTTTTAAAATAAAGAACAGGTTTTTGATTAGAGATCTCAAGAGATTGGGATTTCCGTGACAATACGATTTTTCATTCTCAATCATCAGGGTTATTTACTATGATCGTGAGTGAGAAAAACGAAGCTTTTAAACAATTAGAATGGAAGTATACTTCCCTTATTCTGTGGGGTGTAATCTATGGTCACATGCAAGTTCGAGAACTATCCACTCTTTTCAAGTTTCCGCTGGTGGTCATCGTTTTTATTTCATCGTTTGAGATTTTACTCTAGTTTCTACAAAAACACCATTTGAAAATGCATAAGGATATCAAACAGGATGTTGAATTATAATTTATATTAAATTATCAGCCTAAATATAGGAATTAACGAAATAAAAGGACATACATATGTAATTTTTTCATCTACATCTACCCAATATCCAGCAAGCCGTCGCAAAGACAGTTAATATGGAGTGAAAGCGTACTAGACTTACGTGCAGGGCTATTGGTTCATACGTACATTTGAACATCTATTACATAATTATATTTTTTATAAGGTAATCTACCGGTTAAGGTAGGTTTTTGAATGGACACAACTACCAAAGAAACATTTTATTACTCATAACAAAACACAAAATCCATCATCCTACTCCATATCAGGTCCCTCTTCATCTCTGAGTACTTTCTTCCTCCCTTCATCCCGTCCAACATCCCTATCCTGTTCCTTCCCTTTCCTCTTTTGCCCAACATTCTCCCCTCTATCACAGTCTTCAACATCCCACTGCCGGTCAACACCCCTTCATCCACTTTTCCTGCCTCCATAGGATTGCTCCCAACAAACCCCTCTCTTCGCCCACCATACCAAGTACTTCCTCATTTGTTTTCTTCTCTGTCCATTTCACCTTCTCCATTCTTCTCCACACCCACATTTCAAAAGCCTCCAGTCTACGTCTATCCTCCTGCTTCAATGACCACGTTTCCGCGCCGTACATAGCTACGCTCCATATCAAAGTTTTTACGAGTCTTTTCTTAACATCCTTACTCAAAGTCCCCGTCATCAACTCCCTCCTCCTCGTGAAAGCCTCTTTGCCTAGCGCAATTCTTCTCCTTACGTCCCTACTACTTTGACCGTGTTGGTCCAAAACACTACCGAGATACGTAAACTGTTCTACCTGCTCTAGTTTTTGCCCTCCTATTTTAATGTTAAGCTTGCCCTTTTTCTTTCTAGAAAATCGCATAACCTTTGTTTTATTAATATTGATTCTCATCCCATACCTGTCGCACTGAATTTCCAATTCACTCAGCAATGCTTGCAGCCCCTTGGCTGACTGACAAACTAAAGCTTGGTCATCAGCAAACCTAACTGATTTTACGAATTCCCCGCCCACTTTCATTCCTACCTCTAGTTCTTCCCATGCCTCTTTGATCATTTCCTCTGCATACAGGTTGAACAGCAACGGTGATAATGGGCACCCCTGCTTTAACACCTCTTCCTAACACTGCCCAACTGGACTCCCCGTTTCCTACCTGCACCAGAGCAGTTTGAGACATGTACAGGTTGCGGATTCCTCCTTTCCCTCCTGTCTATTCCTATTTTCTGCAATATACTCCTTAGTTTTTCCCAATTCACTCCATCGCTTTTTCGAAATCTACGAAACAGGCAAATACCTCCTGGTTGTGTTCTATATTCCTCTCGATTAATAATCTCATTACTGCAATGGCATCACGCGTACCTCTCCCCTTCCTAAACCCAAACCGATCATCCCCTAAGTAATCATTTGCCCTACTCTCTATCCTTTTGTTTATGATCCTGAGAACAACTTTAGCAGCGTGGGATATCAAACTAATTGTCCTATAGTCCTCACATGACGTGGCCTTTACCTTTTTCGGAATAGGAACTAAAACTGATCTCACGAAGTCTTCCGGCCAGATTCCCTCCTCATAAATACTACGGATCAGCCCATATAGCCTCTTCCTCCCACATTTTCCCAAGCATTTTAAAAGTTCCACGGGAATGTTATCTACCCCCACGGCCTTATTTAGTTTCATCTCCCTTAATGCCCTTTCTATCTCATTGTCTAGTAGTATGCCTGGACCTAAGCTGTCTTCCTCTACGTCATTATCTTTTTCAATGTCTAACTTTGTTGGTCTGAGTTCTTTACTATACAGTTCTTCTATATACTCCTTCCATCTCTCTTGGATAATTTCCTGCGTCACCTATTACCTTATCCGCCTTAACTCTAACTATTAGCATAGCTCTTCCTTTCTTACTTCCCGATAACGATTTAACTTTGCTGTACAGCGCACCGATTTCACCCTTCCTCTGCAGACTTTCCATATCCTCGCACTGCGTCTTCCACCATGCGTCTTTTGCCTAATTTGTTTCCCGCCTCAATTTATTGTTCAATTCTTTGTACTTGATTTTGCCTAATTCTGTATTTATATTCTTCCATTTTCGCCGCTCATCCATCTTTGTAATCATTTCATCCGTGATCCATGGTTTCCTAGTCCTTTTAGCGTTAACGGTTCCAATAGTGTCTTTTGCGGCTTTAGACAACCCTTTTTTGATCATTTCCCATTTTTCTTCGATAGTAATAAGCCCTTTACCATCCTCCATTATTTTCTCTACCGCCTGTTTGTATTCCTTCCTTTTCAACCCATTTAATGCTTCTACATTCCATTTTCTAACTCGCCGCCCCTGCCTTATCTTTTTGAAACGTACGCTACATTTCATAACAACTAAATTGTGGTCTGAGTCCGCATCCGCTCCCGGAAAGCTGTGGGAATTTATCACACTATTCCTAAACCTGTGTCTAACCAGGATATAATCTAGCTGATATCTTCCTGAGTCACCTGGCATTTTCCATGTATACCTGCGTCTTTTGTGGTGTCTAAACCAAGTGTTGGTGATGACTAACCCCTGTCTCCTGCAGAACTCAACTGCTTTCTCCCCGCGGTCATTCCTCGTGCCTAAACCGTAGTCGCCCACCTCATCACCATCTCTTCCTTCGCCTACCGTCGCATTCATATCCCCCATCACTATCAAATGTTTCCCTGCCGGAACACACGCGATCATGTCCTCTAACTGATCGTATATCCTATCGACCTCTTCTTCCTTATGGTTGCTCGGTGGCATGTATACCTGAATAATAACTAAGTTCGTCGGTTCTGCTTTTATCTCCACTAGTAGTATTCTATCCGTTACCTGCTCTATGTTGACTACGCTTCTTCCTACCTCTTCATTTAATACTATGGCAACCCCTCGTTGGCTCTCGTCCCCACCGCTGTATATTATTCTATACTTATCACTCCAGTAATCCCCGCTATCTTTCCATCTCACCTCGCATAGACCTAAAATATCTATATTTCCCCTTTCCATCTCTCGCTTAACATTCTCCAATTTCCCTGTCCTCATCATTGTCCTGACATTCCACGTTCCTATTCTAACTAATTTTGTCTTCTTCTCCTGTGTCTTCTGTCCTGCTGCTGCTGGTTTTCCCTTGCAAGGGTTTCGTGGGATGACGACCGCGGAAGCCTTGCCTCCCCCGCTGCCGGGCACGACACACGGCCGATTGGGCCGAGCCCCGTGGTTGCCAGGACTCAAATTATCTCTATTGTCCATCATATTTTTCTAGGGAATGATAATTGAGGTGGTTTCCCGCGTCCTTCCTCAATAGTGTTTTTAACGTGACACCATCACTTACTGGCCGCCCCACTGGGGTCAGACGCCATTGCAGCCGCCTCACTGAGGAACAGACGCTGCGTGGACTACCTTTCGTCTGGCTCCTAACCTCCGACCTATCTGGCATGGGTGACCCTACCAGGAGCAATAATTATTACTCCCGCCAGCACAGCTCGGAACGCACAAGCCCTTCCACCACGTCAAGGTTGTAGTCCGGGGAGGGAATTATATATATATATATATATATATATATATATATAAATGCGGGTGGTCTGAAAAGTTTCCGACCTCAAGCACTATCAGAAAATTTCAGAAACAAATATCTTGTATCTTTGTCAGGGCGGAAACTTTTCAGACTATCCTCGTGTGTATGGGTGTGTGTGTTTGTGTGTGTATATATATATATATATATATATATATATATATATATATACATATATATATATAATATAACATATATTTATACGCATAATGCATGCCCACATGCATCACGTATTAATTTACTGAATCATTAAAGTTTCGTCATTGTGTTAATATATTGTTTTAAGGATATAATAAATATCAATAATTTTTAATTATTAACATTACATTTTCCGTATATTCGAGTGTTATGGATCTTTAAAAAAGGTGAGGAGTAAAAATACATCAGTTAACTTAGCCTGATTCCCTAGCGTTTCTGTAGCAAAATGGGCAAGGTCACTCGGCTGGTGTGTTAGTCTCCCATTTTGAAAAAGCGACGTCGATTCTTAGGGGATATACAAATTTTTAGTAGTACCGATTTAAAATTATCCTTCTCATATCCGCGCAGAATGTTTTTCCCAAGTTCTTAAAGGATATTTCTATTTAACCGTCGCCTTCCTTTGAGCAGCCACCAGGTTCCTTTCCAATATTCTTTAAATATATATTTAAAATGTATTTTCAATTCTGTGCGATGGTGAACAAGCTGTGGTAGATGTGATATTCGATTTTAAAAGAGAAATGAACGACGAGGACGACATGGTAATCTTTATTACAAAATTTTCTCGGTAAAATTAAAGGATTGCTATTTTTTTCAAGCGTTGCAGTTCTTTTTATGTGGCTAACACGACCATCAGTAGATTTGATATTTTGACGTGGTTAGCTGTTATGTGAGGTCATAATAAATAATTTCATTATTTATGTACGCCGTATTCCATTATTTATTTAGTAAAGAGTTACTCTTAATATATAACATATACCATGTTGCTTTATGATGATTGATTGTGGAAGACACCATATGATTTTCATAGTAGTACATGTGTGGAAGCGAAAATAGTGGCTTTAAAACTGTCTTATGTAAGTCAACAATACTTCTGCCGGACTTTTAAAATTCATTGTCTGACTTAAAGAAGATAATGAAGCATTACTAATAAATCGCCATTAGATAATTGTAACAAATGAGTATGTTTATATTACTGTCCCAATGGTTAGCGAACATCGTTAGATGTTACGGCCGCCTTTAAGAAGTGAGATGGATGAGAGCCCTGTAGCATTAGACTCAACAAACCACCACACATCGTACAGATGTGTCGATCTAATTTTCTTTGTTCCGCCACACTTTAATTATCTATGGTGAGTCATTTTTCCTGAGGGAATACATGACCTTGACAACCGCTGACCTTCAAGTTTGAGCATCTTTCTCCCTCTTTTTTCTCTTCTCTGCATATTTTTTGCAAAACGGATAATGCTTTATTCCCCGCTCCTCCTCTTCACAGTCCTCGCATGTCTGCTTGTATGTGGAAGTGCCGCTTGTGCTTTCTCGTCTCCTTCTCACTCCATTCTCTCTTTGCGGTGCGGATCATGTGTCCGATGCATACTGGACTGGGTCGCTCAGCCTCTGCTTCGTGATTCATGATCTTCTTCCGCAGCCGTCATCTCCCTCAGCGTTTATATCCTTCCATTTCGATCCCTTGATATCTACCTCAGCCATTCCCTTAGCCTGAATCGTTCTATTCCGATTCCCTTTGGAAAATCCAGTTTTTATGATATTCTATCACAATTGTTTTGGCTCTACTAAGCAGTTTAACTGAAACGAAGACTCCCTTGAAAAAATCGAAGACGCAAATGCAATGGCTGAGAAAACGTAAAAGTTGGAAATACGGAAGAAGAGCCTGTTAAGCATACAACATATTTGTTATGTACCTTTTAATACCGGGAGAAAACTATTGAACGAAAACCTACCAGTAAAGGATTATCTTTTCTAGATGGCAGGAACACAAATACCATAAAAGTCAGATGAAAGAAATACACCAGATGATGCAGCAGTCAAAGTTTTCAAGGAAGCCTTTGACAACGTCGCTCACAGAAAAATGCCAAGAGGCATTGTTTTCCTGGTTAACGAGAAAGATATTGAATAGAAATTGTCGTTTCCTTTCTCACCATTGATAAAAATGTATCCATTGATGTTATGGACCTATAAGGACATGCAGTATGTCCCACGATAAAATACGATCGCTCGGAGAAAATCAAGTACCGCTCGCACCTCCAAACCTTCATTTGACGCACTCATGCTAAGTCAATATAAGCGAGCCTACCTTAATAAATCTAAATTCATCAGACGGATTATAGGAAAGACCCATGAAAGAGAAGAGACAAAATTTGTATTATCATCACGACATTTGGAATATTGATCCATCATGTGCTATCAAAAAGGATATATAGTTTAATTGCTCGGAAAATTGAAAATTATTTTACTTGGATCACATGCCTCACCAGACATTCCAAACATTTCCCTAGAAGAACCTATTTCATAGACAGACAGCATGGATTCTTGCAATGGTAAGTAGTCACTAATTTAGTACTAAGAGTTAAAATATTATTTCAACTCCGTCTCTTAATCAAGCCGCACTTAATTTTTCAGATGAAAGCCAAGTTGTGGCCCAATCTCCCGTGCAGTGTGCAATCATGCGCTCCAGTCTATGGTGGTTATGCACTCTACTTCTGTATGCACTGCTCATGAGACCGGGCGAGGCAAATTTCGTAAATCATGAGTCTATTTAGGACCCAAAATGTTCCCACCTGGACGAACATGTGTTACGTGTAGCCGTATGTATGGTTGTAATAGAGATTTCAGCGCGAACTGCCAGCAAAGTGCCTGGAAAGATAATAATTCGCAGCTGGTACTATATGCTCGAAAGTGTGGCATTGTTATAAAATATACTCAAATTCATATTTCAAACGAAAAAATCCAAAAATCTATAAATTATTTCAAAGTATTGTATACTTATAAGCTTGTTCCCAGACCTAAAAAGAAATGTCACTATTTTTATCATTTCTTTCATGTACTGTTACCAAATGTCCCTAACAGATTGACGTATCGACATACCTGAATTATCGTACGCTATGCTTTTAACTTTTATGGTCAAGAATTACGTGAAATATAATGTGATTCCTTAATTCCATATGTGGATTCTGAAAGAAGTTGGTGAGGATTTGGACACTGGATTGAGAGAATCCGTATGTTTCGGATGAGAAAGGTAGAAGGATAATAAACGCGACGCGATGAAACTAGCTTAGATAATGCCTGCCTCTATCTGTGACGAGCCATTGAAGCTGGCGACCATTCGAAATATGGAATTTTTGTGTATTTTTTCGTCTTCTGTGTGCGTAGCATTCATTCAGCGACTTTTATTAAGTAGCTTAAATTCAATTTCACATCCTTGGTTCACGTTTTTCAGGTCACTTGATTTCCAGCGATAATTGACACCGTAATTTACAGAAAAATAGGTTGTAAAATGGCAACCTGGAGATTTCGGGCTACTTTGACAATTGATCAGAAAAAGCTGCAAGGAATGTGAAAGTGTTTTTGCATGTGGTTTTGTTTTCTTTTGCGGGTGGTGATCTAACTCCCCCTGCCACAGCCCTTGCGGCGGCTTGCGGGGTGTTATGTAGATGTAGATGTTTAGAATCAAACACATTAAAATTTACTGAAGCTTTTTTAGCATTGCATAACATTTTGGAATAAAAAATGGGGAACATGACGTAAATTATATAATATAAGAGATAAATTCAGGGCACTCAGAACATCCTTATAACAATCCAAGACCAAGCTTTTCAATTAAGAGCGAAATAGGATATAATAAATCTTACATGGTATGGATTCCTCTAAGGTGATGACTTTTAAGCATTCATTTGGTAAATACCAGATTACCGCTTAAATATTACAATTCTAGCTATCTAATGAGGGAAAACCTGTCCATGCTGAGACTTCCGTATTAATTGGTGTCATGTCTGAGTAACTTTACTACAGAAATATGCATACAATATTTCCCTTCAGAATTGTATTCGACTCGTTACCGTCTTAAGGCGTGCTACCTTTGCCTTTGCCGCTATCTAATCTCTTCTTTCGCTATCTCCTACCTCACTCCGTTTCAAAGTCATTGCATAAGGTGTTTTCATGTACACCAAAGACGAATTCACAAGGTTTCTCAAATTCACGTTCCTCCTTTGCTAGATGAACTAAGAAATAGGACAACTCGCAGTTAATTGTCTTACAATTCTATAAACAAACATTCGCAAAGAATATAATATTTCCTAGTTGGCTAAAATACGAGCATTCATGAGTTACATGACTCGTAGCATTTATAGGGATACGTAATAAATACTTAATACATATTGAATTCATTCAGTTTGGTTTTGAATCAACATTTGTCCTGAAAGTACATTTAAATTTATGACCCATAGTTCCGTGAAAAATATTTCAACTAAATTCTTTTTTATTTTCACAGATGTAGATGATGTTGATAAAGTTAGAAAGCAAAACTATGATTTTATTGAGAAACCTTAGTTAGGCGAGTCTACGGCATCTGCCCCAGAGGATTATTTATGTCAGTTCGAGACAGGAACTAAAATATATGCATAAGACTCATGAACTCGAGGTCGTTTCGAGGTCAGGAGGTGGCCCCTTCATTGGCAGAAGAAGAATGGATTATATATATAAATATATATATATATAGATACATGAGTATATAGGTATATACATATATGTGTGTATATATATATATATATATATACACACACATATATCTTTATAAATATATATATATATATATATGTATATGTGTGTATATATATATATATATATATATATATATATATATACACATATACATGTATAATTCCATTGCACATATTAAAGTTGGTAGATAGTGCGAAATATTATGTCCATTTTCACAAACCCCAGGTCGTCTACGACCTTGACAGTAATTATCTACCAAATCACTTAGCGGAGAGCAGAAAACACCTTACGAGGGCTAATTTGTAGTTTGAAAAACAAGAGAACGAATATGTTACGAGAGGATTTACGAACATCTTATGTAAAGAAAATGGACTCAGAGAAAAAGGCACAATCGTTGCACTCGTGGATTCCCAGCAAATGCTTCATAATCCCGTTTGAATCAACATGCTAAGACTGTCTCTGAATGGCAATGTTAATCATCCTAGTAATGGATAATTATCAAATTACTATGAACAAAAATGTATGAGTAGAAATAATGGAGAGCAATTAGGTGCGCACCTTTTATCTCCATGTTTTTTTCAGAATACAAGAAAGAAATGTAAATACACGAGCGTTCCTTCTGGGAAAAACTATGCTGGTGACCACGGTCTTTCTATTCCAATGGGGAAACAACTAAATAAGGAGGAAGTTACATGATTGTTCACTCGAAAATATCATTAAGAATTTATATAACAAGCAAGAGAAATTTAATAGTCTGCTGCAGCGGTAAAAATTGAGCACGAGTATAGGGCTGAAAACCTGTACATGTCTCAGACTGCTCAGGTGCGGGTGGGAAACGGGGAGTCAGGATGGGCAGTGTTAGGAAGGGGTGTAAGGCAGGGTTGCCCATTATCACCGTTGCTGTTCAACCTGTATGCTGAGGAAATGATCAAAGAGGCATGGGAAGAACTCGAGGTAGGAATGAAAGTGGGCGGGGAATTCGTAAAATCAGTTAGGTTTGATGATGACCAAGCTTTAGTTTGTCAGTCAGCCAAGGGTCTGCAAGCATTGCTTAGTGAATTGGAAATTCAGTGCGACAGGTATGGGATGAGAATCAATATTAATAAAACAAAGGTTATGCGATTTTCTTGAAAGAAAAAGGGCAAGCTTAACATTAAAATAGGAGGGCAAAAACTAGAGCAGGTAGAACAGTTTACGTATCTCGGTAGTGTTTTGGACCAACACGGTCAAAGTGGTAGGGACGTAAGGAGAAGAATTGCGCTAGGCAAAGAGGCTTTCACAAGGAGGAGGGAGTTGATGACAGGGACTTTGAGTAAGGATGTTAAGAAAAGACTCGTAAAAACTTTGATATGGAGCGTAGCTATGTACGGTGCGGAAACGTGGTTATTGAAGCGGGAGGATAGACGTAGATTGGAGGCTTTTGAAATGTGGGTGTGGAGAAGAATGGAGAAGGTGAAATGGACAGAGAAGAAAACAAATGAGGAAGTACTTGGTATGGTGGGCGAAGAGAGGGGTTTGTTGGGAGCAATCCTATGGAGGCAGGAAAAGTGGATGAAGGGGGTGTTGACCGGCAGTGGGATGTTGAAGACTGTGATAGAGGGTAGAATGTTGGGCAAAAGAGGAAAGGGAAGGAACAGGATAGGGATGTTGGACGGGATGAAGGGAGGAAGAAGGTGCTCAGAGATGAAGAGGGGCCTGATGTAGAGTGGGATGATGGATTTTGTGTTTTGTTAGGAGTAATAAAATATTTGTTTGGTAGTTGTGTCCATCCAAAAACCTACCTTAACCGGTAGATTACCTTTAAATAAAATAAAAATAGGGCTGAAAGAAGAGCCATTGTTTTCGATGTGGTGATCAAGAATACCAATGATTGAAAAAGTAACTGCGAATGTGTTAGAAGTGCAGTCGGAGAGAAAATGATATGTCCCTTTGCAGCGGTAGAAACATTTGGTGCAAAATCTGGAAAGAATTTCACCAGGGTAATACATATTTTCTCTCGCGCACCATTAGAGACTATTGAAACAGGAATATATATAAATATATATATATATATTATATATATATATATATATATATATATATATATATATATACACGAGGGTAATCCGGAAAGTAGTACCCGTTCGTGAAATAAAGACACAAAAGTAAATATTAACAAACATAAAAAATTTTATTTGAAAGAGGATACTTTAAACTACTTCTCAACATAATCTCCAAGCAAATTAAGGCATTTGTCATAACGTGTGACAAGTTTCTGTATTCCTGCTGCATAGTCCTTCGCCGCCAGCTCATTGAGGTACGCGAGGGACCCATCTTGCACAAATTTTTGCATAATGCAGATGGTGTTTAACAATTTCATGAACAATTGTTCGAGAAACATTGGGAAAATGCTCACAGATGTCATCAATTGTGACGCGCCGATCGTTCCTCACGAATTCGTCAACTGAGCTCACCAGTTGGTCTGTAATGACAAGACGGTCTCCCCGAACGCTCATCGTCGTGTGTGTTCCCCCTCCCCATGTTGAAGTTGCGACACCACCGCCGAACAGACGACTCGTCCATTACATTGTCTCCATGCACCTCCTTTAATTGGCGATGAATATCACATGGGCGAACGTTTCTTGCATTGAGGAATTTAATCACTGCCCTCACTTCACAACTGGCGGCGTTCTCAATTTTTTTAAACATTGTAAACAATCACAGAAACAACACAGGCAATGCTAGCGTCACGCAACTTGGCTCAGAGAAGGCAGACAAGCCACTGAAGCTATCTGACCTCGTCCAGCGGCTACTCGCGTCGTCAGCACTTCATGCGGCACGAACGGGTACTACTTTCCGGATGACCCTCGTATATATATATAGTATATATATATATATATATATATATATATATATATATATATATATATATATATATATATATATTAACCATGGACACAGTAATTAACCCGAAGGTCGGTTTGGTAGGTGATGGTAGAGTTCACCCAGTACTGAGCCCTATACGGCGTGTGAAATTCACACATCAGGGTAGGGGGGCCAGTTCCTTTCCCTGTGCCGGTTATGGTATGCCAGGAAGATCTGATACCCGAAAAATTACATAGCTTGGGTGGAGCTGCAGGTGCCTAGGGTGCCTTTCCCGGGAGTCGAACGCGGGTCCTTCTGGTCAGTAGGCCAATGCTCTAAACCCTGGACTACCGCGACCCTCGATATAACGATCAATAATTTATACAATGACTAACTGATCGAAATGGTGTTCTAACATATCAGCCACACGACCTTTTAGCGGAAAGGTAAGATGTAGATAGTGTAAATGCTTCATACGAGCTAGGTCAGAACCAAAGAAAAGATTGAAACTAATGGAAATATGGTGCAGTGCTGTATAGATAAATAAATGTGCCTCAAGAAATTATTTAACTTGTTGTGAAATAGCAGCACATAATTAAAGCCAAGAAAAAATTGTTGCAACATTGTAAATAAACAAGGTATTATTCCTCTGCTAGTAATAAACCACATATATTTCGTGTTATTTTCATTTATCATCTCTGCCTACAGGAGAATTGACCAAGATGGGGTGTGATGTGTGAGTGATGATTAGTATGGCCATAATCGGTGTCAGCCATTACTAGTTGAAAAGTTAAATATAGATTTTTTACAAATTTTATTTTATTTTTACTTTTTCTCTCTAAATTCTTTCTTTAGCAGTGGATATTGCCTAGTAACACCTGTTATCTGTTTTTGAAGATGTAGTTATTTTTTTATATTTTCCTTAGTCAGTTAATATTGATTTATCCTATAAAAATACGCCAGAAATATTTTTTATAGGTATCAAGTTTTTTCTTTGTTTACATAATACAGTATATCTAATTAGGGTGATGTGTAAGTTTCTCTTCATGAATTTGACACAATTTTTTTTTCATTGCGACAAGATGACACGTTTCTTTTAACTGCCAATCCCTCTTCTACGTGACCGCAGTTTTCCGCATAACATATGGATGCTCCCCATAAGACACGCTATGCCAGTGACTTGCTGATGCAGATGCACACGTAGATGCACTGAGAAGAAGGATTATTATACATTTAAGATTTTATTTTTTCACAAACTTGAAATCAGTTCGGGGATCGGAAGAATAGTTCATGGCTGGTTCAGGGCTTCATCATGGATAAAATTCCAGAGAGTTGTTCTAATGAATGGGGTAATCTGGAGAACCTTTTGTCGGAGAATTGGAGTGGACTTCATAGAATTGCGACCTGGTCTTGCATCGCGTCGGGAGCCTCTCAATCGTTCGGGAGTACAATATACAGTTGAGACATCGCTGAAGGTAGCGACGAGGACTCAGGAACATATCAGGAGAGTTTAGCATATGTGGTAGGTTAGAGAGTAGATAAATTAGTGAGAAATTACTTAACAAGAATTACCCGGGGTCATTCACCTAACAATTGCGACAAGAATCACGGTATATGTAATTAAATATTAAACTAAGCAAATAAAAATGGGCAGGTAAATATAGCTCTTAGAGTAAGTAACACCAGAAAGGGAAATTACAATAAATTGATCAAGAATTGAGCTATCTCCGTAGTGACAATCAACTGTCGAAGTTTAAAAAACAAAATAGCCGACTTTCATCATATTATTAGAAGCACCAAAGCCGATATATATGAACAGAGAGCTGGTTACCGCAAGGCATTGCATACCAGGAGATTATTTCTAGGTGCTTTAGAATTTACAGAAGGGACCGAGGAAATAAGATTGGGGGGGGAGTGTTCATAGCTGGAAAATATATAGTATTCACACAAGTTTTCCTTAATAGTAACATAGATGTTCCATAAAAAGCCCTAGATCGAAAAGAGTGTACATTGGACATCACCACAGACTCCCCGATTGCGGAGGGACATCAATTCTAGAACTAGAAAGAGAGGTCGCTAGTTATAATTCCCATTTACACACTAGGAGAATGATAATCGGAGGGGATTCCAATATTCCATCCACAGACCAGAAAAACTATAGTTTCATCGCAGGAGGTAAGGACAAGGATTTAGTCGAGTCACTGCTTCGTGTTTTCACATCACATTCGTTAAATCAATTAGTAATTACACTGACCAGAGGAAACAATATACTTGATCTAGTAGCCTCAAATGTATCCGAAGTCGTTCTAAATACAGCCACACTTGATGTAATTAGTGACTACAGAATAGTCTTAGTTAAAATTAACTTGATGACTATGAAAAAATCAGGAACTCGAAAGAAAGATTTACTTGTGTGACCGGGCCGAATACGAAGGCTTAAGGCGTGACCTACGGCAGTATTATGGTACATTTAATGAATGTAGTAGCAACAGAGAGAGTGAGAGTTTGTGGAGTGCTTTCCTCGACCTCACATGGGCTACAATAGTTTAAAAAAATACCTAGTAAATTTAAAAGTGACAAGAGGGAACCTAGATGATGCAATGTAGAAGTACGCAAAGCATTAAAACACAAAAGAGCGTGGTATTCAAAATGGTGTGGATCACAAAAGGAAGAGTCTAATAGTAAACAAAACGAAATAATACATAAGTATTAAAATGCTGAAGTTTTAGCAAGAAAAAAAATGCCGTCAGGCCTTACTAGAGTTTAAAAATAAAAGATTATATGAGTCTTTGGACGATAATCCAAAAGCGTTTTGGTCATATGTGACCAAAACGCTTTGGATTACCGTCCAAATACAGGCAGGTTCTGGGAAACAAGTCGACAGTGCCATCCCTAAATAATAAGGGGTAAAAACTTAACACCAGTTTAGAAAAAGCTAAAACATTAAATCACTATTTTCAAATCGTTTTTAATAATCATTCTCAGGGACATAGTGAGTCACTATCCGATCGCTTCAATGAAATCATATCTGAAATTGTAATATTTTCACGTGGAATCAAACGCCAACTATAAGACACCAGTCCAAACAAATCGCCTGGCCCCGATCAAATCCCTGCTCGCGTATACAAAACGATGGCCTCAGAAATAGCTCCTTTCACAAAAATAATATTAAATAAATCCCTAGATAATCGCGCAGTACCCAAAGCCGGGAAAATAGCCAATGTCACTTTCATGCTTAAAAAAAGGCGACTGAGAATTTCCGAGTAACTTCTGACCCATATCTTTCACATCCATTTCATGAAAAATTTTAGAGCATATAATTTCAAGTTCAATCGTGAAATATCTCGATTCTCAGGATTAACGTACAAAAAACTGACACGGTTCCCGAAAGGGTAGATCTTTTGAGACCCAACTGGCACTTTTCGTTCATAATATTTTGGTCTCAGGTGAAAATAACGTTCAGTTCGATGCCATATTTCTAGATTTTTAAAAGTAATTCGACTAAGTCCCTCATAAAAAGCTCCAAAAGTTGGGTGGTAGTAGTAGTTTTATGGGAGGCGACCGACAACTGAGGTCATTTGCACCATTAGGGATGGACAGGAAAGGATGAAGGGTGAAGAGAAATCCGGCGTCGGCAAAAGTTTACTCTTAAAGAAAGGTGCCAAGAATCCCCAGCTTAACGTCCCATTAGACGGACGGCGTACTCTCTCAAAGTACCCTCCACAAAGCACCTCAAATAGGATCAGAATACCACTGAAAAATATCTGTCGCAGCTGGTATTCGAACCCGGGCCTCCTTGGTGGGAAGCCAGTGTGATAGCTACAGCAGTGTCTCGAACACGTCCAAAAATTGGGAAGCTACGGGATTGATGAATGTGTAATAGATTGGGTAAATAACTTTTTAACAGGCCGCGAGCAAAGGGTCGTAATAGACGGGGTATCATCGGACACAGTAAGGGTAACATGGGATGCCCCACTAGGAAGTGTTATTGGTCCGCTATTGTTCCTCTTACACATTAATGACGCCGGGTCTCAGTTTTCCAGTAAACTTCACCTATTTGCTGACGATGCCGTGATAGAAAGGGAAAAATCCAGTCATGTAGATAGAGTATCATTATCAGGATTCATAAAATAAATCCTTGGGAATCAATGAAACGGTCAAGGAGCTTTGTTATTTCACGCTAGTTAGGTCTCACCTTGTGTATGCTACGAGTGTATGGGATCCTCATGAAAAAGGGTCAATTTCGGAACTATATAGAGTGCAATGAAGAGTAACTAGGGTTTTGAAAAGTTATAATGAACAGGGTAGCAATGTCACGGCACTATTGGAAGAATTACAATGGGAGCCTCTAGTTGACCGTATGCTTACATGCAAGTTAAATTTACTGCGTAAATTTGAGGATGATTACTTATCAGAGGATGTTAAGGGCATGTTACAAACCCCCAATTATTATGGTAGATCAGATCACCCACGTAAAAATCAGGGTGTATTACTGAAGGACAGATGGATTTAAAATGTCGTTTTTTCCTCGTACGATTAGAGATGCATCGATCATAAAAGACATCACAGAAATCACACAGGAAATAGTTAGGATTGGTAGTTTTTGTCGATTAGTCGATTTCTCGCATGTCTCTTCCAGCATTTTATTCTTTTTATATAATAGACCCATCTATTTAACAGTTCTACTGCATTATTTGAGTATACGTATCCTGTGATTGAATATTGTTCCATGCAAGTACTTTATTTCGTGTGATTAAAATTTATCGAGTGCATGATTAAACTAATATTTGCGTAGAGGTAACATGATTTGATTTTGCATGTGGTTTAATGCTACTTTACGGGTCGTAACCTAACAAAGCCCCCCCCCCCCCCCCGGTACAAGCCGCCGAGGCAGCTTGTAGGATATTATGTATCAACCAATATTTCAACTTAGAAATTGAAAAGAGAGTTACGCGATCATTCGCTTGTTCATTACAGTGTACAGCAACGGTACTCATATCATCTCATAAAGGTACACTTCTCCTAACCTCTATATTCCAATTTATCCTGTTCAATTCTCCGCGTCCCTCCTCCGCTCTTCCCTCACCATGGACCAGCCTGCCTCCCCTCGCCTAGGAAAGAAGCTCCCTTGGCAACAGTCGTCTGCAGTCTCCTATGACGTTTCATCGGTCTCATTGAATCAGCCTACTTATAGGCCTTGCGCTACTTTCCCTTATCTCTTGTTTCTTCCTCTCTCTCTCTTTCCTTTATCGAGTTCGAGCTGTGTGAATGATAGATAGGAACCTTGATGTTAAATAACTTTCGTGGATCTTTTAACAATCGCATTCAGAAAGCTAAAATATCTCCCTGCTACCTCGACGTCATCGTGCATGTTCAAACGAATTCATTGAAAGGAAAATCTCCAAAAATAAATAAATCCGTTTCAGGATCAGCATACGTTTACGACACATTTATTGAAGAGAGCACGAAATTGCGGTGCTTATAAATGTTTCGAAAATTGTGATATGTAGTTCCTAATAACTTTTGCTGCAATTTTTCAGAACGGCACATTGTAAGCCGAAAGTAATTTTTGAATCGCCGCGACTTATGCTCGAAACGTAACCTCTAGGTATATATTCATTGACTTTCCAACTCTGATCTCAGCTATCACTTAAAGGAGGAGGAAGAAATATTCCTTTTAATTGGTAGGAAGTTGTCCTTCTGGTACCTCGAAAACCACAAAGTTTTGAAGACTGGTATAAGCTAAGAACCAAAGTAAAAAGAATATGCTGGCCAGCATCAAAGAAATTAGGATTTCATTACACGTGCCGCAAGAAATGAAATGACCAGGTAATGGAAAGGCGTTAACCTGCTCTAGCTTTAGGCCACTTTCGAAATACACTGAATGCATTTGGAATCTATGTGAGAAAATCAGAAGAGAGGAATCGGAAAAACTTCAAAGAAAATCCGCTAGATGAATTAAATTATCACAAAAAACGAACAACCATAACGGGCATGGAAGAGAAAATAGGATAGGAGTCAGGAATATACCAGGAAAAACTATGACTTTAGAAGAAAGTCCAGGACACCTGAATTATCTTGGAACAACGAGGGCATTATTTATGGCGCCATATTAAATTCGAAGATTCGAATATCGTCATAAAATGATAAAGCTAGGAACTTTCACTGACATATTCTGGTACCCGTTCTTTTAATTTTACGAAAACTGAGTCGCTCATATTATTATAATTGAGAATATCGTGAACTCACGGACGGTGGGCATATCGGGGTGAGAAAGCGGTCCCTTTGTCAGCAGAAAACTCGTTTTAATAAACCTATGCACACACCTAGACATGAAAGAGCTCGCGGAGTGATATTTAACAGCTAGATGAAACAAGCTTGATACGTACAGGAAAACATAGTGTGTTGCATGTGTTTACATACTGCATATGCATACAGCATGCATATGTTTACTTACTGAAAAATAAAAACTGCATATTTGCACTGAAAATTATACTTCCCAAAGCACATGAAGTACATCTGTCAAATTTACTTGGAGCTAATAATTAGCGAATAGTTCATAATTTCAGTGAAAAAAAATGACCTCCACAATTTGGTTTTCTGCTTTCATTTCTTAAATTATACACTTTCATCTGAACCTGTAATGTGTACAAGCGGCTATTGCCGCATTAATTTATCTCCTTAAGTGCATTGATAGGGCTCTAAAATATGAATATCAAATACATATGCTACTTGAGGACTTCAAGAAGAGTATAATGATTGCAATACCGAAGGAACCTATTGCAGATAAATACGAAGAACACAGAAGAGCCTGACTTCGCACGTATCCAAAATCGGATAATCAGCGGACGAATAGAAGGAAAGGTAGAAGAAAGCCTCTCGAAAAACCAATTCAGATTCAGGAAAAACCGAGGAACAAGAGAGGCAATACTCAATTTGAGGGTACGGGCCGAAACATTGATCCATGTAAACAAGCCGATATATGTGGCATTCGTGGACTTGGAGAAGGCATTCGACAATATCGAATGGAACAAACTGTTCAAGATACTAGAAGCGCTTGGAATGGACTACAACGACAGAAAAGTAATAATCCATCACCTCCACAAGAATCTGGTAACAACCATGCAAATGAAAAACGGAAGGAAAATAGAAGCAAAAAAAAAGGAGTTCGACAAGGATGCAACCTCTCGCCAGCGCTATTCAACGTATATCTTAGGATTGAAATACTGATGATATATATGGGGCAGAACGTCCTTACCCTCAAAGGAAGTAGACGTTTCGAGGCTAGGAGGCTGCCACGTTAACAGCAGAAAGAGCTGGTAACCTAACACCCCCTAGCACACGCCTCATGGGCGGTTTTCGGAGTACTGCATATATAGAGGCTGAGTTACTTCGGAGGTACCGCATCGAATGGTACCGCACATACCATTTACTACGGCAGTTACTTCCATCTATTACCGTCACATAACCATTAATATCTACCTATCTCTAAAATGAGTTTCTTCTGAGAGGCGTAACTAAATCACCAACTCCTACAAATTGAAAATAAAGCCATCGAAGCAGGAGGCTTTCACTTAGGCATGCGAAATAATTCGTTCCCAAGGAACCATGGACAAGGAAGTTATCTTAAACCTCTGGGATACAGTCTAAATTCTGGGAAGTCGTAAGACCGATTGATGACTTTCCTCTTTGGCCCGGCAAATTCACGGAATCCATTATGGGTCTCTTTTCCGTCAAGGACGAAGAGGGAGTGACCCACGACTTAGGGCGGCTTCATTGAATATTCCCGACAGGAATTTCAAGAGGGCCGTTGAGTGCAGTAGGTTGTCAGATAGGCAAAGGCAAATCCATTAAATCGCTCACAAGGACTACTCATTTGAGTGGTAGGAGACCTTGTGCCTCATACATTTTCACTCGGTTTTGGCTTCACCGTATGATTATATTTTCAACTGGTTATATTTGGATTTAGAAAAAAAAATCATGAGAATTCATGAATATACTGGGTATTTTGTAGATTTTGATAAGGGCGTTCAAATTAAAATGGACTTCCTTATCGGCAGTTAGTTTATTGCCACCGATATTACCCAAAAATAACTCAAAAGATCTCAGCTTCAAAATTCCGAAAAAAATTGAAGGTTCTTTGTTCTATCATGTTGAACCTTTTAAAAATAGTTTATTCAACTTCCTGTTATTAAATCAATAAGCCAAGAGATTCTTAATGCTTTAATACTTAGCTTTATTTAATACTTAGCTTAGTTTATGCTTAGCATTTTTTCAATTAAGGCCATGCAAAATAGCTGGCTCACTTCATAATTCATACTTTTTATGTAATGTGGAAACCTTCCCATCATTTATCCTACTGCCGATTATTCTAATTCCACTTTAATATTTGATATTTAATGCATAGAAACTTATTTTATCGCAATTAAGAAGTTAGCTCTCATTTTATTCTAACCATTGTGGCAATAAAGTAGTTAGCGCTCATTATATTTTAACCATTACCGCCAACGTGTCTTGCATTCCAAGAGAAGAACCTTATAAACTGTAGTATATGTAAAGCTGTGTGGAAATTTTATTTCCATCATTTAAATCGTATAGCTTCTGCAGTTGGTCCCTCGAATTTCAGTAACATAAATTTGTTGGACTTGCGCGGAACCATCCCTGGTCACACACTAGCGGTGGCTGGCAAGGTTTCATGTACACCTAGACTTTACGTATACAGTAGATCGAGTTTTTTCAATAAGTGTTTTGTTTATTTAATGCATGGCAGGAAATGACTTGAACCAATGCCTTTTGAACATATTCATGAAGATCAACAACCTATCAGGACTATGGAAAAATATTTATATTCAATTGGAAGGATATTAATTCTATTTCTCAGCATTCCCATTTTATATAACCACGTGGAAAATCTACCTCATCGGAAGTATACGTTTAGTATAGTTCTGATACTTGTGGCTACGTCTATACCGTACCTTGCAACGCACCAAACAGGTGTGGTACTAGGTGTCTGCATCTACATCTACACAATACCCCGCAATGGCATTTGGCGGGGGTGTTTCGTCACTAGCCATGCATGCAAGCACAATCTCAATCATGTTACCTCTACACATACTCGTATATTAGTTTAATCATGCACTCGATAACTTTTGATCACACCAAAGAAAGTTCTCACATCTACATAATACCCAGCAAGCCGCCGGAAGGGCGTGTGGCGGGGGGTGTTAGGTCACTACCTGTAAAAAGGAACGTCTACATCTACTTAATACCCCGCAAGCCGCCGCAAGGGCGTGTGGCGGGGGGTGCTAGGACACCACCCGTAATTTAGAAAAGAAAAAGAAAAAAAAACCGCATGCAATAACGACAAAATCATATATAAAAAAAAACATGGCATACATTCATGCATGAACACTTACACCCCACACACATGCAAACACTCAATCTACATCTTACATACACATGCACCTGAAAGTATACCTACAGCTTTGCAGTGTTTAACTTTGCTCCGACTAGTAAATTCAGTGTTTTCAATATTTCTAAAGTTACTTCGGTTTCTTACTATTGTGATTACTGATTGTTCGGGGAAAGAATGAGTATTTGTACCTATCTGTCCTGGAATCTATCTCCCTTAGTTTATCTTTGTGGTCTGATCTACCTAAGTAGTGTGGGGCCATTATAATTCCTTCAGTGTCATAGTTAAACTCGTTTGTTCTGAACCTTTCTAAAAGTCTAAGCCTCGCTTGTTCTCTCCGCACTTCAAGTGGTTCCCAGCCTAAATCCCATAAGAGACCTGTCACACTTGTGTTTTTATCATAACAATTTTTAACGAATCTAGCGGATTTTCTCTGGACTTTATCTAATTCTTTTTGCCAAATTTTCTCCCACGGATCCCAAATACTTGCGGCATATTCCAAATGAGGTCTAACTAGAGCAAAATAACACCTCTCTTTAACTTTTTCATTGCATTTCCCCACCACCCGTTTTATGAAGCCAAGTTTCTTTAAAGCTGATCCGCATATTGTCCTGATATGTGCTCCCCATGAAAGGCGTGGTGTTAGAACAACCCCCAAATATTTAACTTGATTTGCCGTAGTCAATACTGAACCCTCTATTTTGTTTTTGTATAATACGTTACGTTTGTAATACCACATGCAAAAACAAAAACATGGAAAACTACACCCAAAGAAGCGCACACACTCATGCAAAAATCCCTTCATCCAACACTCATACAAACACATGTACCTTAAACCAACAAACAACTGCACCCCAGGATGCAGCACGAAAGCCATCCAACAATACGCAAGCCAGGACACAAAAGGCAATATACTTAAATACAATGATATTCAATGACAAGATACCTATTCTCTAATCATATCATAACTGTTAAAAAGGTAGGTCTATTAAATAAAAAAATAACGTGCAGGATATCGACACTACTAATTTTAATTATCTCCAACGCGATTGCTGTTATATCTATTATGATCTCTAATGATATGAGGAAATAACGAAATTTTGAATCTATCAGTTCTAAAATAAATCTCCCTGATTTTACATTGTTGATCTGATCTGCCGTAATAGTGGAGGCTTGTAATATATCTTTAATTTCCTCAGATAAGCAACCTTCCTCAAATTTACGCAGTAAATTTAACTTGTATTTAAGCCTACGGTCAACTTGTGACTCCCATCCTAATTCTTCCAATGGTGTCGTAGCATTGTTATCTTGTTTATAACACCATTCCAAAAACCTAGCTGCTCTACGTTGCACTGAATCTATTTCCAAAATTAAGCCTACGTCATGAGAATCCCATACACTTGCAGCATGCTCAAGGTGGGGCCTAACTAACGTGGAATAACAAAGCTCCTTAACCCTTTCATTACAATTTCCTCTCGAGGTCACGTGGCTTCCGTTACTAAATGGATGTGTTCGAGGTTAGTGGTTCGCAGCTAGTTCATCGACCGTAGCTTTTCATCTACATCTACATCTACATAATACCCTGCAAGCCGCCGCAAGGGCGTGTGGCGGGGGGTGTTAGGTCACCAACCGTAAAAAGGAAAAATACCACATGCCAAAAAAAAAAACAACACGGAAAATTACACCCACAGTAGCGCACACACTCATGCAAAAATCCCTTCATCCAATACTCATGCAAACACATACCGCAAAACAACTAAAAAACTGCACCCCATGATGCAGCACGAAAGCCATCCTACAACACGGAAGCCAGGACACAACAAGCAAGAAATTGAAACACCACATGAAAATGCACCACGAAACACTATACCCCCAAAGAGTCTCTAAAAGGCAGGGAATGCGACCCAACGTTGAACGTTGCAGGTAGCAGGAATTTGCCCCCGCGGAGAGGGACTGAAAGGGAAACTTAAAAACAGATGAACAGGGCACTAATAAGGTAATTCGGAAAGAATGGGTTATTAAAGCAAAACACATAAGGTTAGTGGAAGAGCATGCATTTAAATACAACTAATCATTTTTTAGACGCTGAGGGTGGCAAGTGGAATTTTTGCCATCTATAACCCTGCAGTTGCTATCCCGTATTGTCCGTGGGAAGAAGGAGTCCTTGAGTCGGCTAGTTCTGGCATCTTTTCAGCTGTTTAGTATGCTTTCGTTGGGATTGGGAACCTTCTGAAGAGAGTTCGAAGAAGCCCCTGAATCTGTTGATTCTTCAGTCTCTCTCCCTTATCTTATCCGAATAGTCCAATCTGCCGTTATGAGGGACCTTAATGATTCATACGGTTTCATGAGTTTCATCGAGTGTCCTGTGCCTTTCAAATCGCCTTAGTCTCGTCTGCTTTTCCGTACTTTGAAGGACTCAACATCCTAGTTCTTCTATTAATCACATTACTGCCGCTTTCTTGTCATAACTTTCGTTCAAAAGACTAGCAACCAGCTATAAAATCTCCTTAAACAACTCGCTCCCCGGTAGATTCCAAATACTTGCAGTGTAGTTCTGGGGCAGCCCTATCAGTGAAAGGTAACACTTATCCCAAGCTATAATAACGGTGAATTATGAATTTGAAGGTTTAAAGGAAGAAGCGTTGCAAAAAAAAGATTTTCGCAGAATTGAAAGGGTAAACAGAATAATATTAGCCAGAGAAATAAGAGAGAAACCAGGAACTTAAAACATCTGCCTTAATACCCACCATCCGAACAAGGGGATGAATCAATTCATACATAAAACTTCACTTATATATTAATATACGGAACTCACACACTCATACGCTAACACACACATAATTTATTGTTACCATATTAATTTTTATTTTGTCTGTATCTAATTGATTTCTGTATTTATGATATATACATATATATTTATTTATATATATATGTATATCATAAATACATGTGTATATATATAATATATAAATAGCATATTTTTTATCTTTATACTTAAATATTTATTTATTATATATATTCATCGCTTAGGAGATAATTTGAATTGGTAGTGCATATATTTGTCATTATCCTTAATGTTATTCTTTTTGTTTAATGGACCCATCCTTTAACAGCTCTATCTGTTATTAAATATCGTTGCAGGTAAGTACTTTCTTTCGTGTGAATAAAAAGATCGAGTGCATGATCAAACTAATATCTATATCTGCATCTTCACAATACCCCGCAAGCTGTCTCAAGGACGTGTGGCAGGGGATGGTAGGTCACCAACCATTCTACATACATTCACTCTATTCCCTCATGCACCTAGTGCATCAAAAACCGCGTGGAAAGGGGGCGAACGAACATCAATCTTGAAAAAACCTACATATATTACGAGTATAACATGTGTGTAGAAGTAATATGATTGCGATTGTACATGTATGACCTAACACTCCCCGCCACACGCCCTTGCGGCGCCTTGCGGGGTATTGTGTGGAGATAGATATGTTTCTTCTTGAATAAGGCTTCAACTCCTTTTATTACAAACAAGCATACATGCATTTACGTCATTCATACACACACACATTGGCAAAAATGCAAATTCATTCACTAAAATAGGCATAAACCTACATGCACACACATTCGCATTTGATGATTATTCTATTTAATACCTAGTTCATGTGAGAAGCAGGTTTATTTGTTTTCGGAAAAAAGACATCTAAAACCTATTCGTTTAACAGTCAATCTCTTCAATCTTGAATGGATGGTCATGTCTTCCATTTTAATTTGGGATTTTAAAAATGCGATGAACGTCTTCGGAGGACTAATCGGTTTCAAATGTACCATAGAGATTAAGTCTAAAAAAATTCCGTTGTATTGGACAACTCCACCTGGAGATGATGATAAAATGCATTTGTAATTTCAAAAAAATATGAATATTAATAAAATAAAAGATTTTAGAACGAATGAAAATTTCAAGAGAGAAGTAGCCCAACTAAAAAATACGGCAGGTACAACGATTTCGTTTTTTTCAACCTACGTCAAACATTTTACTTCTTCAGAGTTGGGAGTCAGGTCAGTCCTTGACAACAAATAAGAATATCAGCACCCTCCTTTAACGATATCTTTTTTAGGAGCAGTTTTATGTTTGGGTACTGATGTATTTCTTCTTGAGGTTACCTAGATACAAGTAAACATATGAATGTGAATTGCGAAAACATTAATCAGGCAGACTTCAATGCCCATTGTTGAAAAGGTTGTGCCCCTGACTACGTTACATGATTAATTTCATACGCGGGCTCCAAAATAGTTAAACACACAGTTTCGTAACGACGACAAAACGCAAACGACAGGGCACTTTATGCATTAAGTGCCCTGTCTCATTGTATTAATCCGGCCACACCTCCCCCTTCCCCGACACAATAAGCAAATTCCCATTGCGATATACTCGCTGCCGGTTGGACCTTTGCTCCCTTTGATTGCACCTTCAATCGTCCCACGCCTCCCCCCTCTCAATCCGAACTCCTTCCACCGGCACTCCATTAATTCCAAGCCCTCGCCAATGCGCTGACCAGCCTCTTCCTCCTCCTTCTCACTCCATCCTTCGCCCTCCTCCCCCACCACTTCCCACGTCACCACCCGACGCCGTCCTAACCCCTTCCATCGAAAAACGGCGCATTCCTTACAATGCCGACGCCTGATAGACGCTGAATCACCAAGAAACGAACGGGCCGACACCGCTGCGAGCCAGTTAAAACTTTTTCCTCGTACGCACATCCGCCTGCGGCCGGTTCTCGTCCCTTCGCACAATTCGTACACATATTCTTTACGACACGGGACACGGATTTCGTGCTCGTGCGATTGTCTCGTCTTCTTTGTTTGTCCGCGCGAGTATGAGTAGTTTTTGCGCTTGGAAGCGATAAAAAAAACCCACTTGTCACACCCGCGAACTCTGCGATACTGTCTGCTGTTTTCCGTCCCTTCCCGCCTTTTTGTTCGTCGTCACTTCTAATGATACGAGAGAAGAAACGAGCAGGCGCTCACTATCTTCGAGAAAACACTCTTAAAACTTGAGCGTGAGAAAGCCATCATTTCACACTTTGAAGTGCTTCGAGACAGATATGTCAATTGCACCGATAGAAAAACCGGAAGACTAAAGTACCTACGTGATTTGTTTTTACGCTAATAGATGCAGAGCAAGGAGTTCCAAGGAGTCGCACTGTTTTTTAGTATAACCTCAAAAAAACTGATTTTATGTGCATCATTCGCCTTCGAAAGATACTTAGGAAACGCAATATTTTGATATTCTCAATACTACAAGCCTGTAAAGCCTCGTTCTTACTATGCACTCCAAGACACCGTGCATTTCTAAATGTATAATTTAACACTATGTAGTACGGGAAAAAGATCATGACAATAAGATTTAAGAGATCATGTAGAGAGCAGAATGATTTGAAATGAATTTTTCCAAAAAACATTAAGGGATCAGAATAGCTGTAAGCAAAGGATAATTTTTTTTCTTTTTTTATCATCTTAAGTATTCTAGTCAACATCATCATTTCTCTCAAACGAAGTATGATATCCTTATTTTTACTAAAAGTTCGTCTCGTATGAGTTGAAAAGAATATCACTCTTATATGAATTCTATGGTCTCGGGCTCAACTTTGTGGAGGTTCATGTTCGTTTAAATGAAAATACTTTGTAACTTCCACACAATTTTTATTCGTACTACTGGTTTCAACGCTTCGGCGTACCTGATGGTACCGGCGTACCGACAGGTACCTGATGATGACGCCGAAGCGTTGAAACCGGTAGTACGAATAAAAATTGTGTGGAAGTTACAAAGTATTTTCATTTAAACGATCACTCTTAGATACTGTACTAAATATACCTGTAGTTACCATCATCTACGTCATTTAGATTATTTTACATATTTATTGATAGGATCAATTTATAAAACCTAATTGTTAATGTTGCATATATTCTTTGAATCAACCCCTGCCACACAACCTACATCTACATCTACATCTACATAATACCCCGCAAGCCGCCGCAAGGGCGTGTGGCGGGGGGTGTTAGGTCACCAACCGTAAAAAAGAAAAATACCACATGCAAAAATAACAACACGTAAAATAACACCCACAGCAGCGCACACACTCATGCAAAAATCCCTTCATCCAATACTCATGCAAACACATACCGCAAAACAACTAAAAAACTGCACCCCATGATGCAGCACGAAAGCCATCCTACAACACGGAAGCCAGGACACAACAAGCAAGAAATTGAAACACCACATGAAAATGCACCACGAAACACTATACCCCCAAAGAGTCTCTAAAAGGCAGGGAATGCGACCCAACGTTGAACGTTGCAGGTAGCAGGAATTTGCCCCCGCGGAGAGGGACTGAAAGGGAAACTTAAAAACAGATGAACAGGGCACTAATAAGGTAATTCGGAAAGAATGGGTTATTAAAGCAAAACACATAAGGTTAGTGGAAGAGCATGCATTTAAATACAACTAATCATTTTTTAGACGCTGAGGGTGGCAAGTGGAATTTTTGCCATCTATAACCCTGCAGTTGCTATCCCGTATTGTCCGTGGGAAGAAGGAGTCCTTGAGTCGGCTAGTTCTGGCATCTATTTCCCGAATTTTATATGCATGATCCAAGCGACTAATGTATGTAGGAGTACGAATAATTTGCGAGACCTCGGTGCTGAAACATGCGGATCTAAATTTATTTAATAATTTCAATCTTGCATTGAATCGTCTCTCAGCCAATGATTCCCACCCCAAATCCATGAGCATTTCGGTGACGCTTTGCGTTTTATCGTAGGAATTTTTTACAAAACGGGCTGCCCGGCGTTGAACCTTCTCAATTTCCCGAATGAGACCTTTTTCACTCGGATCCCACACGCTGCATGCGTATTCTAAATGAGGCCTTACAAGAGCGTGGTAACAACATTCCTTGACCTTCGAGTCACTTTTGCCGACAATGCGTCTAATGAATCCCAATTTTTTATATGCTTGACCGCAGACTTTACGTATGTGAGTCCCCCAAGTTAAGTCTTTGGTGAATGTGACACCTAGGTATTTTACCGTATCAACTACTGCTATGTCACCTCCAGCTAATTTGTAAGCAAATCCCGTTGATCTTTTAAAGAAATTTACCACTGAACATTTATTATAATTTAGAGTCAATCCCCAGTTAGAACACCATTTAGTAATGCAATCTAAATCCTGCTCTAGAATAAAACGATCCTCATCCTCAGATATCTCCCGATAGATCACCGTGTCATCCGCGAACATCCTAATTTTACTTTTCACTTCGCGGTTCAAATCGTTAACAAATATCAAGAAAAGCAACGGCCCGATCACACTTCCCTGAGGTACCCCCGACGTGACTCGAACGCTGTCGGAACTAGCGCCATCAAGGACTACCCTCTGTTCCCGCTCCGAAAGAAAATCTTTAACCCAACTTATGGCGCCCTTGTTTATACCCGCGACCTTTAATTTATGAATGAGTTTACCGTGTGGGACCTTATCAAATGCCTTTTGAAAATCTAAGAATATGGCATCCACTTGCCTACCTCTCTCACCCGATAAAAGTAAATCATGTGTAAATAATCCTAATTGGGTCTCGCAGGAGCGGGTTTTCCTGAATCCGTGTTGATTGTCACTTAAAAAGTTAATATTGTCAAGGTGTCTCATTATGGAACTGACAATTATGTGCTCTAAGATTTTGCAACAGATAGAAGTGAGAGATATAGGTCTGTAATTACTGGGATCCTCCCTGTCACCACCTAACCTAGCGATAACTTGCAGATAACCATGTAGACGCACACATTTAAAATAATTAATAGATTCATCGCGTATTCTGGATGAAAGAATCTTGTCAAGTGAATCCTTATATTCAACCGATAACGGATATAGGCGTAGATGAACGGATATAGACGAAGACCGAATTTTAATTGTTTTCACACCAATCTGCAAAAAATATAATGAAAATGTTTCAGAGAACCATAGATCAAGTATGTATCTCACCTTAAGAATTAGATAAAGTCCAGAGAAAATCCGCAAAATTCGTTAAGAAGTGTTATAATAAGAACACAAGTGCAACAGGTCTCTTATGGGATTTAGGCTGGGGGCCACTTGAAATACGAAGAGAACAAGCGAGGCTTAGACTTTTAGAAAGATTCAGAACAAACGAGTTTAACGATGACACTAAAGGAATTATTATCGCCCCTCAATACTTAGGTAGATCAGACCACAAATATAAAATAAGGGAGATAGATTCCAGTACAGATAGATTCAAAAACTCATTCTTTACCAGAACATACAGAAAATTATATTGGTAAAAAAACCAAAGCCACTTTAAACATATTTAAAACATTTAATTTACAAGTCGGAACAAAATTAAACATTCCAAAGATATCAGATATATTTTTAGGTGAAGGTTTATGCTAGTCGGTAGTTTGTGTGTTTGCATGTGAGTTGGATGTAAAGGTTTCTGGATGAATGTATACCGTGTTTCGTTTGTGGATTATATAAATTTGTGGCTTTTGCATGCGGTTTTTTTTCTTTCTTAATTACGGGTGGTGCCCTAACACCCCCCGCTACACGTCCTTGTGGTGACTTGCGGGGTAGTAGATAGAGAATGGATGAAACATTTCACCGATGAATTAATTGAATAAGGTAAATTCTGCCAAGAAACGCTCGTCAACCTCGGTAACCAGGTTGGCCAGCAACACTTGAAAGCTATGGTTTTCAATTCAATGATGGGAATTGCGTTTGTTCTCGAATAATTACTAGGGTAAGGTAATGCAACAAACCTTAATCTGTGAACACCTAGAATCGAAATCTATTCCTTCCGAATGCCGAACGCTCCCGAAGGGTCATTGATCGCTAAGTGTTTTTCATGCTCTTCACTTCCGTGATACGTGTTTTATCAGTTAGCAGCCCCATTGAGACGTTATTATTCCGTTAAAAACCGACAGCATTTTCAAATTTCTTCGCTTTCTTTTAGAACAAAAGTTCTCTCTCTCTCTCTTCTTTGCTTCATTTCCCATTCCATGACGCCATCGGCGAAGTAAAATTCTATGCTATAATTGTCTCGAGGTGTGTCCAATTCATTCTGATTGACCGAAACATTTTTCTTGTATCGCATTAGATAAATCATCGGCTTCTTTTGAAACCGAAAAACCTTATAAAAAATCCTAGGTTTCTAAAGTGGGGTCTCAAATGATTTTTTTCATCATATGAGAAGAGATGGAGTTTTCCCTGGAAAAAAATTACATTCATAATATGAAAATTTGTGGGTATTTTTATGCTAGTGATAGATAGAACATAACTATGGAAAAACTGTGACAAGATTGGAAACAATATAATGAGGTTTTGCAGACGAATAGACGAAGATATAAAATAATTAAGTGAAAATGTTAACGAAGAGATTTCCGAAAAATAGTAAAACAGAAGAATCTAATCAAAACTCCTTTCAAGTTTGTTAAGAAAAAGATTAAAAATTTTAAAAGTTTTTGTCAAGAAAAATCGTATATGATCATCTACATCTACATAATACCCCGCAAGCCGCCGCAAGGGCGTGTGGCGGGGGGTGTTAGGTCACCAACCGTAAAAAAGAAAAATACCACATGCAAAAAAACAACACGGAAAATTACACCCACAGCAGCGCACACACTCATGCAAAAATCCCTTCATCCAATACTCATGCAAACACATATACCGCAAAACAACTAAAAAACTGCCCCCCATGATGCAGCACGAAAGCCATCATATCGGTCGTACACGATTTTTGTCCTTGTCACAGTTTTTCCTTCGGGTGGAGAGCGTTTTGGGTTACTCATCGTTTTTTTACAAAAAACGACATTTAAAACCTGTCGATCCTTCACAGTTTATCCCGAGTATAACCAATGGGTCAGGACACCGCACAAGGGGGATATCCTAACGCCTGCTTGCAGAGTATTGCGTAGATGTCGATATACGCAGATCCCTAATCTCATTTAAATGAAATTTCCAATTGTTGACTGATGATGGCAAAGAACTGTGGGAAGTGCAAAAAAGAGATAGGGAGGATATGGCATGATAGAAGACCCAAATGCGATTTGAATTTTAACGCCAATGGAAGCATGAGAACAGAAGGAAATTGTTTCTAGCTATGATTTTTTTCCTCACTGGATCACTTTAAATAGAGTGATATGGATAATAAAAGGAAGACAATATACGATATCGAATTCAGCTTATTTTCCAGGTACCTCGCGGCCCTTAGCCAAGCAATGTGTCTCTGGTAGCAACACGCCGCTGTAGCCGTTCGAATACGCACAACCTATAGCTGAGGATATGGAGAGTTCCCTATCTTCACCGTCCCTAAGTAATCAAAAGAGTCGCTATCAGCCTGTCTACCCTGGCGTCTTTACTCCCGGCGACACACCTCCGCGACGCCCACAGAGACAACGCCACGTCTGGACGACAGTAATGACCACCGGACGGCATTAGGGCCGGCTTTATCTGCGCACGCACGTGGGAGCAAGGGGTTCGGGGTTTTCCCAAGACGGTGGACGCCCCCGCACACCAGGGGGTAGGAAGATGGAAGAGGGGAACGACACGTGACGAAGAGAATTTCCAAGAAAATGCAAACCATTTCCTGGAAAAGGTCTTCTGGTTCCAGGGATTTCTAGGCAAACGCGAGTTTAGCTAATGAGCTGACCGGGCACCACGAAAGAAAAGAAAGCGTTAATGGCGTCCGGGGAAGAAAGGAATTGGGAGAGCGAGATATGCACAACAGTCAGTGGATGGCAGCAAAAGGAGACAAGGGACAGATAAGGCAGTTTTGGGCTTGTAGGCGGGGAAGGGAACGGGAGGAGGGAAGTACCCATTAAGGTAGAGAAAAGTGTGACGGAGGAGGTGGGGAGGGGATGAGTGCAAAGGGGAGCGAGTGGCCATTAGGCTAAATGTGGGTAGGGAAGAGGAAGTAGGGGGAACAAGATGGAGGACTGGGGAATGGGACGGACGCATATATGGGAAAACGAAAATATCCGGAAATATGTACAAGGAATAGCGTTTGTACGAGATGGTGTTGGCCTTAGGGCAGGTGACGCGAACAGGACAGGCCCACTGCGCGTCTTGGGACGGAGGGGGCGCGAGGTCCATGACCTAAGGCGTTTAAACAAGAAAGGACTCACTAACTCAAGTCCTTTCCCTTGGGAATTGCGCACCCTTAGCCCGACGCCCCAAGAAAGGCAGCGATGGCGCCGGATTGGAACGACACCCAAAATATAATAAGCAACAGGGTAAGCGTACCGAGTATGTTGGAGGCATTAGGATGGGAGCCTCATGATTCACGAAGAGAGCAGATAAAAAATCGACCATTAGAAAGTTACAGGCTTTTATCTGTGGCACCGTGGGGATTATTATGGTCTTCAATAATAATAATGGACTCGATGGATGTAAAAATATAATAGGAGATATCGGTACCGTCACCGATAGATTCAAGTCCTCGTTCATCCCTCGTACATTACAAAATCATAACAAAAATCGAATGAAGGCGCCCGAATGGTTTTATTTAAAAATGACATTAATTCCTCCTCTTCCTCTACCCCTTAAACACTCTCTCTCTCTCTTTCTCTCCGTCATTTCTCTCTCTTTGCAATTGGTACTTGCACCCCCTGCCACACACCATCTTTTGGAGGGTCCCGGGCCAATCACGTATTTGTAGAAATTATTTGGTCAACCAAGAAAATTATTTTATGATGTGTATAGGCAAGTGGGTGTGTGTACGCGTACGCGTTGTTGTGTATATGAGCAAGTTTATATTCTTATGCGTGTATGGCAGGAGTCCTAAAAATAACATTCATACTTCTTGCTGGATACTTTGCAGATACAAATGAGCATAACGTTCACCCGAAAGAATGTTTAACCACAATTTTGAATTTCCCATTCGCTTGATAATCAAGTGGGAAGCAACGTTCGGATTCGGGGAACAGTTCGATTGCTTAAATTACCCCATGGCGTTCCATTTTGATTTGCTCCTGTGGAGAGGTGGGCCATAGAGCGAAATAATTAATGGGAGGAAAAAATGTCAAAGGGTTAAGATTGATGAACACGATTTAGAAATAAATTATGAGAGAAACCCATACATTTGAAGAGGATCGCAACTCTGAATGGGAAACCTTCAACCTTGTCCGGCGACAATCTGAAACTGCGACGTTGTGATAAACTCTATTCCATTACCATTCATTTTACTGCAAGATATTTCGCGATATCGTAGTAGGCATTAAATGTGCGGCATCTACATCTACTTAATAGCAAGCCGCCGCAAAGGGCGTGTGGCACAGCCCGTAATTGAGAAAGAAGCCGCGTGGAAAAGCCATAAATTTATACAATCCACAAACAAAAAAAGGTAGACATTCATGCAAAAGCCCTTACAACTCACACATATGCAAATCACACATTCGCTACATCTACATCTCCACAATACCCCGCAAGGGCGCGTGGCGGGGGGTGCTAGGCCACCAACCGCAAAAAGGAACAATACAACATGCAAAACTGCTACTCTCTAGAAACTTCGACACAAACTCGGATTGGTGCAAGGAATTGGGATAGTATAGACAAATCCGCAGTTTTGAAATTATGGAACAAGGGGTGTGGCGAACAGGACATAAACTACGAAATAGAGGGTTCATTACTAACTACGGCCAATCAAGTTAAATATTTGGGGGTAGTTCTAACACTACGCCTTTCATGGAGAGCACATGTCAGGACAATATACGGATCCACTTCAAAGAAACTCGACTTCATTAAACGGGCGGTGGGGAAATGTAATGAGAAAGATAAAGAAAGGTGTTATTTTGCTGTAGTTAGACCTCATTTGGAATATGCCGCAAGTATTTGGGATCCTTGGGAGAAAATTTGCCAAAAATAATTCAATTAAGTCCAGAGAAAATCCACTAGATTCGTTAAAAATTGTTATGATGAGAACACAAGTGTGACAGGTCTCTAAGGGGATTTACGTTAAGAGCAAGACTTTTAGAAATGTTCAGAACAAACGAGTTTAAAAATGACACTAAAGGAATTATTATGGCCCCCCACTCCTTAGGTAGATCAGACGAGACAGATTCCAGTACAGATAGATTCAAACACTCAATCTCCCCCATAACAATCAGGAATAATAATAGTAAGAAACCAAAGTCATTTTAGAAATATTGAAAACATTTACTTTACCAGTCGGAACAAAATTAAACATTGAAAGACATCAGGAATATTGGTAGGTGCAGGGATATGTTAGTCGGTAGTTGGTGTGCTTGTGGGTAGTAAGGGATCTACATCTACATCTACATAATACCCCGCAAGCCGCCGCAAGGGCGTGTGGCGGGGGGTGTTAGGTCACCAACCGTAAAAAAGAAAAATACCACATGCAAAAAAACAACACGGAAAATTACACCCACAGCAGCGCACACACTCATGCAAAAATCCCTTCATCCAATACTCATGCAAACACATATACCGCAAAACAACTAAAAACTGCACCCCATGATGCAGCACGAAAGCCATCCTACAACACGGAAGCCAGGACACAACAAGCAAGAAATTGAAACATCACTACCACATGAAAATGCACCACGAAACACTCTACCCCCAAAGAGTCTCTATTTTTTTATCTAGAGGATTTTGCATGAATGTCTACCATGTTTTGTTTGTGGATTGTATACATTTGCAGATTTTGCATGCGGTTTTTTTTGTTAATTACGAGTGGTGCCACACGCCCTTGCGGCCTCGTTGCAGATGCGTTAGCAAAAAGCCACGTAGTATCAATAACATTCTTTTAAGAAATGCCTGGACAAAATCTGGCCCTCTTTTCCATCGGTAATATGTCATTTTCACATTTACCAGAGTTGCCAAATTTTCCATGATTAATGCACGCTTACTCAGGGTTTAAGTACAAATGGTTAAATTTTCTAACATTTGATGGATACATTTCCACCCCGCATTTCACCGCGAAGGCGTGTGGCGGCGGCTGTAAGGACGCCAGCAATCCATGCATTAATGTTGGCTTCTACATAAATATCAATATATTCATACCCTCGTGTATTTCCTCAAATACGACACACGTACGTGCATAAAATTTGCTTTTTAAATGAAAAACATTGGGCTATATAGGTTCAATAATATGATTGTGCACTGTACGAGAGAAGAACTTCTGCTTGAAACTATCTGTCTCTCTCTTCTGTCATCCCAACAGTCAAATCCACCGATGCAGTAATAATTTCTCCAATTTCTCAAGCAAATTCTATTTCCCTGTCCTTTTCCAAAGTTAATAGTCTGCCCCACTCTCTTCACGAACCAAAAGCCTGCCGATCAAGTTTTTTTTAAATAGTTACTCATCACGCTTACTATCTTCTCGTAGCAAAATTTGACAAATCTGGCAGTTAATTGTTAATTAATGTTTTCTTCCACGGAGCCTTCTTTATGGCAATTGAAATGAAAACAAAATATTGCATGCTTTGCTACCTTGGCATTATAGCAGCCCCTAAAATCTGACAGTCGAGGAATGAATTAGCCCCGTAAAAAAGAAAAAAATACATTACTTTCCGAAAACTAGCCAGGCCTCGCCCGACCCACTAGGGCGACGATCTCGTGCCCCATCCCTCTCCGTTTACAAATAAAAATACGCATAAACAAAGCAAGGCAATGAGCGAGAGACGGGCATTTGACCATGCGAAAGAGATTCTCCCTCCCCTCATTCCCAACTCATCCCCACCGTTCCCGGACGCCTCGCGGGCGAGTCACGTGGTGACCGCATGACGAATGTCGATCGGATTCAATCCGGAAGGCTTCCTGTGTGGTGGGGGGTACGGTTGAGTCGGAGGGGGGGGAGGAAACGGAATATCTCTCTCCCTTGATCAACGCCCACTCCACAACGACCCTCCCGCCACATCAGGGCCCTCCCTCGGACGAGGCCGAAGGATCTTGAAAAGGAGTCGAGCAGAATGGGATATGCAACAGGTGCGCGCTACAGGACGACGTGTGAAAGGAGAAGAAAGGGAGCGGAGGAAGGATATTGTGGGTGGGGGAAGGGTCGGCAGGAGGTGGAACGTGGGTAGGGAGGGGATTGGGAATCTGTAATGGTTTGGGGAAGGAGGGAGGGGAATGCGGCAGGGGAGCGGGGTGTGAAAGCGGGCGGGAGGGATTGGCACGTGACGAAGGGATTGAAGGAATGTGCTTAGGAGGGAGCATGGACAGTGCGGAGGCTGATTTGTGCGGACGGGCGGTGCTGGGAATGAAGTTCGGGTATTGGGACACGAGGCTGGCCAATGAATGTCAGGAATGGAGGAGAGCGGACGAGGATGGAAGAAAAGAATGACGGGAGGAGGAGGAAAAGGAGGAGGAGCGGGAGGAGAACGATGGAAAGGGAAAAATTGTGAGATGACTCGAGTTTTTGGCACGTACGGCTTCGTACTTAAATTTCAATGCTATTCATGAGGTACTTTCGCAATTACCCGTGCCGGTATCAACACACCGCACTGTTGGAACGTTGACGCTATTCGCCGGTTTGTAAAATTTTCTTCATATTCGGCAGAAATGTGCCAAATTGTGTACTGCCGCAAAAGAGTAAAAGCAAACCTGTTATTGCATTCAATGCCCATTTGAATATCGTGAAAATTAAGAAATTTGGGATGCGTGATTATTCTAATTGCCGTCTTCCGTCCGATTTAATCATATTATTAAAAGTATATATTAAGTAAATGCGTAGCATATCGCATATTCTTTGAAATTTCGAGATCAGTTTCAGGTTCTCTTAATTTTTGAAGTGGAAATATGTTTTAAAATTTATTTCTATTTTTTAAATTGGTTTCATCTACATTGAATCCTGAATCCGGCACTAGGGTAGGGAATAAATATACATACGTACAAATAGTGCTTAAAAATTATTTTGAAATGCCTACTGATGAACTCATTAAATTTGAATGCGATATTGACCTTTTTCGACGAAGTCAGCTCAGATTAATAATAAGAGGTGTTTTCAACAAAGCGATTAAGCATTCAAATTTACAATTGCTTGACTATCGTAAAATTTAATCTAAAAATTTAAGTCACTCGCGTGTATAACTTGACAAACCATTGTATTTTTTTGCCGGATTGAGCATTTCCTGATATCTTCCCCGATCGGAGTTAACCCCAGGGGGAGCCACGTGAAGTAGTAGCTCCTCATCTTTGATGGATAAAAACTGCACATGCGTTGTAAATTTCTATATGAATTTAACATGGGGACAAGAAAAGGCACACAACGGACGCGGGGCGAGAAAAAATGGGGGAAGTGACACAGAAATTCTCATTTTTTCGGGATAACTGAACCCATCGCCAACGCGATGGTAAGAGTGAGAGGCGGCGTGTGTGGTAGGTATGAGGGGAGCTCGGGGGGGGGTATTGAGAGGGACCGGAAGGGTGCACGAGCGAATGGCGGGCAGGGCCGCCGCCCTCTATGCGCGACAATGGGTCACAGCGTCCGTGGTTTAAAGATGAGCGGAATGTTTTGATTCGCGTGCACTCTCCGCACGTGTCGGGAAAATCCAGGTTGAAAAATGTTCTGCTATTGGCCCGAAACGTTTCCAGCGTTGGGGTCAATGATACCGCCATGAACTTACTCACCCTGTCTGTCTTTGAAGCTGACTATGAGTACATCTACATACATAATATTCCATGAGCCACCGCGAGGGCGTGTGGCGGGGGTTGTTAGGTCACCTGTCATGCATGCACAATCACAATAATGACACCAACACACAAATGTAAGTTTGATCATGCACCAGATGAAAGTTAATCATACGAAAGGCACAGAGAGATATTATACCGCAGGCTTAAATAATACATAAAACCTAAAAACAAAAATTAATTGACTAAATAAAAATTATAGCATTAAAATGCCGTAGCATTAGAAACAAAATATCAGATCTACATCTACATCTAAATAATACCCCGCAAGCCGCCGCAAGGGCGTGTGGCGGGGGGTGTTAGGTCACCAACCGTAAAAAGGAACAATACCACATGCAAAACAACAACGTGGAAAATTACACCCACAGCAGCGCAAACACTCATGCAACAATACCTTCATCCAACACTGATATGATAAAAACACAAGTGTGACAGGTCTCTTAGGGGATTTAGGCTGGGAACCACTTGAAGTGCGGAGAGAACAAGCGAGGCTTAGACTTTTAGAAAGGTTCAGAACAAACGAGTTTAAATATGACACTGAAGGAATTATAATGGCCCCACACTACTTAGGTAGATCAGACCACAAAGATAAACTAAGGGAGATAGATTCCAAGACAGATAGGTACAAATACTCATTCTTTCCCCGAACAATCAGTAATCATAATAGCAAGAAACCGAAGTCACTTTAGAAATATTAAAAACGTTGAATTTACAAGTCGGAACAAAATTAAACACTATAGAGATGTTAGATATACTTTCAGGTGCATGTGTATGTTAGTTGGTAGTTTGAGTGTTTGCATGTGTGTGGGGTGTAAGTGTTCATGCATGAATGTATGCCATGTTTTTTTTTATATATATGATTTTGTCGTTATTGCATGCGGTTTTTTTTTCTTTTTCTTTTCTAAATTATGGGTGGTGTCCTAGCACCCCCCGCCACACGCCCTTGCGGCGGCTTGCGGGGTATTAAGTAGATGTAGATGTAGATGAACACTCATGCAAACACATATACCGCAAACCAGCAAAAAAATTTTATTACTATATATATTGAACATATTTTTGTAAGTTCAAACGCAGACGAAGTAGTTGGAACGAAGAGTTGGCTCACGGGAGATATAGCAAACAATGAAGTTTTTCCGAGCGGTTTCACAATTTACAGAAGGGACAGACCAAATAGATTGGGTGGGGGTGTATTCATTACTGTAAAGTCACATCTTAGTTGCCAACGATACGAATGCGACGTCAACGACATAGAAAGCGTTTGGTTCACCATAAAGGACTGCAACGACAGAAGCCTATTCGTGTGCTCATTTAACAGACCCCCAGATACCATTACAAATGTTCTACACAACCTCGACGACCAAATATACACTGTCAGCAACAAATATAGCCACAGTATTGTTATAATCGCTGGTGATACAAATCTACCGTCTATTGACTGGGACAGGTACTGCATGGGAAAATCTGCCAAAACAGGGATTCATGCCAAGAACTTCTTCTTATGTTCCCAAAACGCTCCTTAGAACAGATTGTCAAATCGCCAACATGGGGCCACAGCATACCAGATATCTTTGCGACTTCATTCAAACATTGAAATAATGGACGAAATCAGCGACCATAAGGCTATTTCTGTAGAGCTAAAAAGTTCGTGAAAATAAACAAAGAAAAGCGTAAAATATACTTATACAACTAGGTAAATTTTAACGGGCTACGAGAATATTTAAAAATGGAATTGCCATAATACAAGGCAAAAACACTGACAACCGATGCAGAGAACACTTGGAAGTATTTTAAAAATATTTTACGCCATTTTTTATCCCATCCAAACTGAAATGCGACAGTAAGGAACCTAGATGTACAACGGGGAAGTCAGATCAGCATTCAGAAGGTTACAGTCAAATTTTAAAAAGAGTTTAAAAAGTGACGATATAGTTTGTATGAATACATCCGAACAGAAACCAGAAGACTGTCATAGTAAGGCGAAAAGTATTATGCGCACAGCACTACACTCTTTTAAATCTAAAAAGCTAAGCGAACATCTTGAGGAAAATCCAAAGTCATTCTGGTCCTATGTTAGGGAAATACAGCGTAAACGTCCAACTGTACATTCTTTGAAGCCGGGCAACGGAGAAATCATTACAAATAGAATGAAAAAAGCAAATATTTTAAACATTTTTTTCCAAAACGACTACAATTAAGGCACAAACGCACCAAACGATCCTCCACACCCACCCGGGGAACACATGAGCGATATAACAGGGAATGGAACATTTGCTCCTTAGTATCAAAGCAAACAAAGCACCTGGTCCGGAATAAATACCTACTAGAATATTACAGGACTTAGCTGAAGACATTGCCTCATTTTTACATATTGTTTTTCTAAAATCGATAGAAGAAGGCTCAGTACCTCGCGACTAGAAGCTAGCCCATATAACTCCCATCTATAAAGGCGGCCATAGGGATAAACCAATAAAATACCGACCCATTGCCTTAACATCAATCTATTGTAAAATGTTGGAACACATTATTCTCACTAACATTATGAGATTTCTTGATAGTAGGAAAATACTAATCCACAACCAGCACGGATTTAGGAAGAGCAGATCTTGCGAAACACAATTAGGTCTCTTCATTCACGATATACTTAGATCGGGATAAAACAACACACAAGTCGACGCAGTATTCCTAGATTTCAAAAAAGCCTTCGATAAAATCCCACACAATAAACTGCTACACAAACCAAAATGCTATGGAATCAATGAGAAAATTATTAATTAGTTTAGAGACTGCTTGTCTAATCGCAAAAAATAGTAGCCATCGACGGGTTGTGCCAACGGTTAGAGATGTATCTTCGAGCGTCCCTATAATTAATTGGGTAATAATGGCCTCTTCTATTCTTCATATACGTTAATGACTTAAGCACACACGTGAGTAGCAATCTAAGGTTATTTGCTGACGACACGGTGGTATAGAGGGAAATAAGGAGCCAACTAGATCGCGTGCTACTCGCTAGAGACTTAGACACAATCTCGGATTGATGCAAGGAATAGGGATTAATACTTTATACAGACAAATGCGCAGTTTTGAATTTTGGATCAAAAGAAGTGGCGAACAGGAACTAAACTACGAACTAATGGGTTCAGTACTAACTTCGGCAAATCAAGTGAAAAGGAGTAAGGTTCAGAACAAACGAGTTTTACGATGACACTAAAGGAATTATACTGGCTCCACACTACTTAAAAAATATGTTTTTTTTTAATGCAGAATATTGACAAAATATACACACTGCCAATTTTAGTTTTCTCCTTCGAGCCTCCTGTAATGTCTCCCCTTCAATCCCTCGTCCCTCTCCGCGGGGGGAACTGCCCGCTACCTGCAACGTTGGGTCGCATTCCCTTCCTTTCACATTCTCTTTGGGGGGAGAGCGGTTTGTATTGCATGTTCATGTGGTGGTGGAGTTTCGCCTTCTTGCTTGTTGTGTCTTGGCTTGCGTGTTGTTGGATGGCTTTCGTGCTGCATCCTGGGCTGCAGTTGTCTGTTAGTTTATGGTATATGTGTTTTCATGAGTTTTGGATGAAGGGATTTTTGCATGAGTGCGTACGCTGCTGTGGGTGTAGTTTTCCATGTTGTTGTTTTTGTATTTGGTATTGCTCCTTTTTACGGTTGGTGACCTAACACTCCCCGCCACGCGCCCTTGCGGCGGCTTGCGGGGTATTATATACTTAGATGTAGATGAATGTCTATTTTTTCTCTAATGATACGAGGAAAACGAGGGCGCCATAAGTTGGGTTAAAGATTTTCTTTCAGAGCGGGAACAGAGGGTAGTCCTTGATGGCGCTAGTTCCGACAGCGTTCGAGTCACGTCGGGGGTATCTCAGGGAAGTGTGATCGGGCCGTTGCTTTTCTTGATTTTTGTTAACGATTTGAACCGCGAAGTGAAAAGTAAAATTAGGATGTTCGCGGATGACACGGTGATCTATCGGGAGATATCTGAGGATGAGGATCGTTTTATTCTAGAGCAGGATTTAGATTGCATTACTAAATGGTGTTCTAACTGGGGATTGACTCTAAATTATAATAAATGTTCAGTGGTAAATTTCTTTAAAAGATCAACGGGATTTGCTTACAAATTAGCTGGAGGTGACATAGCAGTAGTTGATACGGTAAAATACCTAGGTGTCACATTCACCAAAGACTTAACTTGGGGGACTCACATACGTAAAGTCTGCGGTCAAGCATATAAAAAATTGGGATTCATTAGACGCATTGTCGGCAAAAGTGACTCGAAGGTCAAGGAACGTTGTTACCACGCTCTTGTAAGGCCTCATTTAGAATACGCATGCAGCGTGTGGGATCCGAGTGAAAAAGGTCTCATTCGGGAAATTGAGAAGGTTCAACGCCGGGCAGCCCGTTTTGTAAAAAATTCCTACGATAAAACGCAAAGCGTCACCGAAATGTTCATGGATTTGGGGTGGGAATCATTGGCAGAGAGACGATTCCATGCAAGATTGAAATTATTAAATAAATTTAGATCCGCATGTTTCAGCACCGAGGTCTCGCAAATTATTCGTACTCCTACATACATTGGTCGCTTTGATCATGCCTATAAAATTCGGGAAATAGATGCCAGAACTAGCCGACTCAAGGACTCCTTCTTCCCACGGACAATACGGGATAGCAACTGCAGGGTTATAGATGGCAAAAATTCCACTTGCCACCCTCAGCGTCTAAAAAATGATTAGTTGTATTTAAATGCATGCTCTTCCACTAACCTTATGTGTTTTGCTATAATAACCCATTCTTTCCGAATGACCTCATTCATGTTCTGTTCATCTGTTTTTAAGTTTCCCTTTCAATCCCTCGTCCCTCTCTGCGGGGGCAAATTCCTGCTACCTGCAACGTTGGGTCGCATTCCCTGCCTTTTAAAGACTCTTTGGGGGTAGAGTGTTTCGTGGTGCATTTTCATGTGGTGTTTCAATTTCTTGCTTGTTGTATCCTGGCTTCCGTGTTGTAGGATGGCTTTCGTGCTGCATCATGGGGTGCAGCTTTTTAGTTGTGTTGCGGTATATGTGTTTGCATGAGTATTGGATGAAGGGATTTTTGCATGAGTGTGTGCGCTGCTGTGGGTGTAATTTTCCGTGTTGTTTTTTTTTGCATGTGGTATTTTTCCTTTTTACGGTTGGTGACCTAACACCCCCCGCCACACGCCCTTGCGGCGGCTTGCGGGGTATTATGTAGATGTAGATGTAGATGAAAAAAAACGACAACTTAAATCTATCCTTTCTACTTTCTATCGCCCTAATTTTATGTCTGTGATCTGATCTACCATAGTAAGTCGGGGCTATATATAATGCCCTTAACATCCTCAGGTAAATAACCTGCCTAAAATGTACGCTGGAAATTTAACTGTACTTTAACTTACGGTCAACCAGAGGCTCCCATTCTAATTCTTCGAAAAGTCGTAACACTACTAGCTTTTTCAAAACAATCTTTCACAAACATAGCTTCTCTACATTGCACTTGATGTATATCCAAAACCGTACATTCGTAGCATACTCAATGTAACGTGATATTAACCGAAAAATGCACCTGCACAATAATTCGATAAGCTAATAAAGCAAGGGCTTTGCGTAGCAATATTATCGCTTTTTGATTAGCAATCTATCCACATTAACATGTTTATGAGTTTTAAATATCCATGTCGGTAGTTTATTGTTTTATCAAAAGTTTTCATGCACACGATACCCCGCAAGCCGCCGCTAGGGCATGTGGCGGGGGATGTTAGGACACCGCCCGTAAAACAAAATGCAATCACATACAAACCAATCAAAAGCTTGCCAGTTCACAAGTTTTATATAGTATTAACGTAGTAATAGAGTAAAATTAAAAGCCGGTTTAAAGTTGAATTATGCAAAGCCTCTTCTGATTGGGACTTACGGTGTCAATGAAGAATAAATTTGGTCACACGGAGAACGGTACGCCAAAAACTACAAATTTAATTTTTTTCCAAAATTTAATGATGCACCGAATCATGAAGTTGAACATGAAAAGCAAGCATGCGGAATAGATATTTTTTTATTTTTATAGATATTCATAAATATCTTGTACCTTGAATTAATAAACTATATTTCCAATATCCTATGCTACCTGTAATTTTTAAGGGAAAGAAATAATTAGGAAAATTCAGTAATTTGTATGCGAAGTAAATTTAAAATTATAAAAAATATTTTTGCATTATGAGCATATGTAAACATAATCATATAAATATGTTTTTTTTATTTCTTCAATTGTTACAATCTTTGATGAAAGGGTAGTTATTCTCACATTAGTGAGAGATTAAAAGAAAACGACCAGTGAACTCGAATGTGGTACACGTTATTGTTTATATTGATCATTATCATTACCATTAAGTTTGATCGCAAAATTGTCAAGACAAGTGAAATCCTCCCGTATTTCATGGAAAAAATAAAAACCATAAACACAGCAATCAACTCGAAGTGCGGTTTGGTAAGCGATGGTGGAATTCTCCTAGTATTAAGCTCGACGACATGTGAAATTCACACATCAGGATACAACTACATAATACCCCGCAAGCCGCCGCAAGGGCGGGTGGCGGGGGGTGTTAGGTCATCAACCGTAAAAAGGAACAATACCACATGCAAAACCACAACATGGAAAACTACACCCACAGCAGCGCACACACTCATGCAAAAATCCCTTCATCCAATACTCATGCAAACACATATACCGCAAAACAACTAAAAAACTGCACCCCATGATGCAGCACGAAAGCCATCCTACAACACGGAAGCCAGGACACAACAAGCAAGAATGTGAAACACCACTACCACATAAACATGCACCACACAACACTCTACGCCCCGAGGAGACTGTAAAAGGCAAGGAATGCGACCCAACGTTGCAGGTAGCAGGAATAGGTATGGGGGTCCCTTTCCCTGTATCGGTTATGGTTTCCCAGGAAGATCTGGTACCCGAAAAATCACATAGCTAGGGTGGAGCTGTAGGTGCTCAGAGTGCTCAGCTTCACCAAGCTTTCCCGGGAATGGAACCCGGTCCCCCCCGTCAGTAGTCCAACGCTCTACCCCTGGGACTACCTACTACTATTGGAAAAAAAAATTGGGTCTAAAATAGAAGGAAATAATTACCTATAAAAATTAGAATTTCAGATCATGTTAATCATCTGAGGGGGGCCCGGGTTCTGTCCATCTAGTTATCCTATTGATGCATAACAATAATTAAAAATGAAATTAAAGTTACAAAGAATTATAATCATTTTTTATTTTTTATGTGCATAATTTCACAAGTCCAGATCTAGCCCTTTTCATTCGTTTGTGTAAAGAGAGATCCTGTCTCCTGCAAACACATCCGGGAAATAATTTTTCAACAGATGTATTTGTCAATAACAGTTGAGTCGAAATATTCATTTGCTTCGCAAAATAACGATTTTTCTTCTGTTCACATCGAGAACTCGCGTGTTACTGAATGAAGCGGCTTCATGACGAGAATTTTTTTAAAAAGAATATTTTCAAAAGAAAGAGGGAGAGATAGAATAAAGCATTTTTTCATTACTCTCTCTCTCTCTCTCTCTCCCTCTCTCTCTCTCTGATGGAAAGAGAAAAACATTGATTTGTTGGAAAATGAAATGAGCTGACGTGGGGAAATGATTAGCGATGGTGGGAGTGAGAGAATGTACCGCAACAAAGGGGGGTGCGTTGTAGGGGAGCTGGAAACGGGGGAGGAATGGGAAGAATGCCCCGCCACACGCCCTTGCGGCGGCTTGCGGGGTATTATGTAGATGTAGATGAATGCGAGTTATATAGAGTACTGAAGTGTTGAGGAAGAGACTTTGGCAGCGTGGGGTTGGCCACACAATAAGGAGGTAGAGTTTTAAAAAGAAATATTTCAGGATAAAACTATAAAGGATTTGGTAGTGTGCAGATAGAAGAATATATATTTTTATTTACCGTAAGCAAAATCGCACCTGCATTCACCCCCGAAAAATACCTAAATTCCAGCGAAGGTGTTCTTAAGCGTTTTCTCCTTCCTTTGTCCATTATTTTCGTGACAAATGAGAAAAAACCACTTTGAACTTGATAATTTCTTAATACACATATTCTACGAAGGATTCTAAACACTTGACGCGTGCAACACACTTAGTGTTACCAAAATAAATAACTCCTCTCCTTTACACTTTCCTGCAACCTGATTAGAGCATCTGTTTCTTTAAGACCAACTTTTTTATTTTAGCATTGGATGTGCCCATTGAAAATTTGGACGTGCGTGACACCCAAACACAAAACTTGCTCCTAGTGACTTAATTCGATCTCTTATTTATTAGTCATAAAAAGTACATATTTTCGTCGTGCCGTGCTTCCCTTTTGTCCAATATTTCTTTATCTACATCTACTTAATACCCTGAAAGCCACCGCAAGGGCGTGTGGCGGGGGTGTTAGGACACCACCCGTAATTTAGAAAAGAAAAAAAACCGCATGCAATAATCACAAAATCATACATCCACAAAAAAAAACATGGCACACATTCATGCATGAACACTTACACCCCACATGCAAATACTCACATTACATCTTACATACATATGCACCTGAAAGTATACCTAACAGCTATGCAGTGTTTAACTTTGCTCCGATTTGTTGATTCAATGTTTTCAATATTTATAAAGTGACTTCGGTTTCTTACTATTATGATTCCTGATTGTTCGGGGAAAGAATGTGTATTTGTATCTATCCGTCCTGGAATCTATCTTATCGAATATTTGTACAGTTTTCATTCTAATAATTTGTGAATATCACAATTCTTCAAATATGGCTGAAATATTGTTTATTTTGCAAGATAGGTACTCGTCATCCGCTGGAGGCATAGTTTCTATGCATGGCACCGAGTCTTCACTTCATAACATCCTTATAACCCGTCGAGCCGGGGGTTGGAGAAGGAAATTCAAACTTGAGTTTGCGAAACCCGCGGGATTTTTGCACAATCCCATAAAATTGAAATAAACATGGAATATGGTACCTCAGTATTTGCAACAATGCTAAATTTACTTTTCCATAGCATCAAAGAGAAGTGATGCAAGAGATTCATCACCCTAAAGAAAATATATCCAACGTAACTAGCTGAGCTGTTAATTATATTCTTAATATTAGGGCGTCCACTATAACTTATGATGCGTAAGTTCCAAGCACTCACTGGATTTTTAGAAGTGACATATGATAGAACCTGTTGTTCGATCTTTTCTCCGGCTCTTAAAAATACATAAGCCGGAAAGCCATAAGGATGTGAAGGAAGAAAGATAAAATGTTAAAAAGAAAGAAGTTGGGACGGGGAGCCTCTATTAAGTGGACGGAACGGGTGTCGTCACTGTTGCTGATCGACGCAATAGTGTAGAACTGCTGAAGAGGAAAACTATTTGTACATGCAGCACTTATTGCTACCTGTCTTCCTCCTACTCAAAATGAATGCTTTCATTACCCCATCCCCTCTCGAATTTTCATCTATTATTTCTTATTTTTCGCTAAGGCATTCAATTCAATTTCTTTTTGTCCTAACGCTGCACATGCTAAAACAGAAAAATCGAAAATTGGAGGGACTACTATACGTTCGCTTGTTGAGATACGGTGTCCCAAATGTAAAGAATTTCTTGATCTAAAAACTAAGCCATTATCAAATTATTAGTGAACTGAATCAGTGGATAATACTATAACAAAGATTAACTCCAATAAATATTTATTCTTTCCTTGGACAATCGGGAATCATAATAGTAATAAACGCTTCGTAGACATCTGGTATATTGTTAAATGCATATGCAAGAATATGTTAGCTGCTAATATATGTATTCGCATGTGCTTAAGTTAATATGGGTTTTTCATGAATATATTTATGTGTAGGTGTGAATTGGCATGCTTTTGTTTGATTTGCATGTGGCTTTATTCTGTTTTACGGGTGGTTACCCAACACCTACCGCTCACGCGGTTTGCGGCGTATTGCGTTAATGTAAATGAAAATCCTCAACAAATATCAATAAGGATGATTATAACTTTGTATAAATTATGGAAATAATGTGTTGTGATGATCAACCAAATGGATTTCATTTTAGAAAAGGAGTTCGGCAGCCAAAGTGGTGGCTTTCCACTTGATTCTTCGTACAATATTATTTTCATCTAAAAGAATTTTTCAAGACTAATTTAAGCGTCGGAAAAGTAAAAGTTCCCGCAGGAATCCAAATTAAAAAATTGAAATAAGGAAGAATTTTTTCATGGGTTCCTGCTTTTAAGATGTCATCCAAAGAGGTATAAGTACCTAAAGCTTCCTGAGTATGATATGGAAAGACTTTATTTATTGGTTGGCAACATTTTAAAAAGTAAAAGGAATTTCATTGAAGTGTGTAGCTTTAAAGACAGAAATGCACGTACGTTGGAGATGCAGACAGTTATATAAATCATGATGTCGTTAAGTTCCATTAAGCAGCTTTCTTTGCTTACTTGAAAGGACAGTTGTTTTTCGTATGGTATATTGAGTATGTCTTCTTGAGGACATGGCGAGAAGAATTAGAGGCTTTTGATCCCTGAACCAGTAGTCCCAGCTTAAAAAGCACTTTTGAAGTTAATATAAATTCCACAGAGCAACAAGGATACTAGGTATAATATTGAATGATAATGACAAGCAGGGACGCACGCAGTTTATCTTCGGGATCGATTTTCTAAAGGTTCACTAACCAGGATGGGTGTTTCAATAGGCAATTTATTAAGGACAATGAACTTAAAAGCTAAATAATGTATGAATTGAAGTACAATGTTTATGAGGAAGCATTATTTCTCGTTCTCACTGATCCGCATCTTCATGTATTTTACATATATGATACCCTGAAAGATATCAACACAGACAGAGTGTATCAGAGGGTGAATCCTCACCAGGTAAACACAGTTGACTAAGAGTTGCAGTCACGTATGGCACATGAAAAACTGACAGTTACAAAAAACATTTTCCCAGAACACTAAGAGAAATCTAGTGTGTCAAATTATAGGAGAAACGACCACTATCATTTTTAGAGAGATCATATCAAACAAGGGAACATAATTTTCTATCCTTAAAAAAATTACTGTAGTATATTAATCCGTAGTAAAAAGAATTTCAACTGCGAGGGAAAAATATAGTTACAAATTTTCGAAGCTTATTTCGGAGTAGAGGATCGAATATTCTGTACAGTGGGTCCCTGATAACTGGTATGAATGGACATGGTGGATATGAAAAGCCTCATACAAACGATAATATTGAAATTCACAGTGATTTGACTACCCCGTCAAGAATTTAAAGTGGCCCTACTGTAAAGTTCAGTTTAATATTTCTAGATCGGTTTATCGAAGCCCAAGAAAGAGCTAAGTGAGAATTTTGTTGCGAAATACATGAATATTCCGCCTTCAAGAAGCGAACCACTTCCACGCTGCAGCATGCTGGTGATCTGGATACGCCGCATGACTCTTCCCGCGTTCTCAAGCTCCATATGCTACATCGTCAATGATTTGAACTGTGACGCATCAACACAGCTCAAAGTAATAAAGAAAAATTAAAGAGTAGTAAAAAATGATGGGTGACTCCGAGTGCAGCTAATGAGATATTGTCAAGACTTCATTACGCCATGGAAAAAATGATGCCAACATTACTGATGTTGGATGTAATTTTTGGGCCTGAGATAGTTCGTTAGAATGAGAAATGGGCGAGCAAAATTCATAAATAGTGATGCGTAAGTAAAGGGAAAAGCAGAAAAGATAGTAACTTTAAGTAAACTTACCAAAAAAAGGAAGGCTAATATTTCATTTTCACTTAATAGTTCCATGCTGGGTGACTAACAATTACTGAGTTTGCAGACGAACTCTGTTCCTCCTGAAATAAAAATAAAATTAAATTAAGAAAATGAAGTAAATAGGCAAGACCAGAGAAAAATTGTGGGAGAAATAAGTTATCAGTATCCCGGTAGTAAAAACCAGTTAACGGTCAGTTGATAAATGAAACACTAGTGAAATGGGTGTTGAAAAAACATAACGAGGCTACTATTTACAAAAAAATTTAATATTAACAACTGATATATCCTAAGCAAATACTAAAATAAATCAAACTCTAGTTCAAATAAATAAATCGAATCCTTTATAAACTCAGTCTAATCCAAACTAATGCAACAATTTCAGAGTGTAAAAATCATATAATTTCCTATCCTTTAGAATGGTTTAAGGCGTCACTTTGTGGAAGCGATTCATTTCGTAAAAGAAATACTTAGTTATTCCACATATATTTTATTAAACACGACCTAGGTTTCGACTTACAAAGTCATCATCAGGTAAAGTACCTAATGATGACTTTGTACATCGAAACCTAGGTCGTGTTTAATAAAATATATGTGGAATAACTAAGTATTTCTTTTCCGAAATTCCTATCCTTTGATGTGTGCACCTTCGTCCACAAACTGTCGTATGACTTGCAGAGTGTATGTACATATTAAACAAGGAGGTTATTAGTCTATTGCTAGGTTATATTATTAGGTTAGTTTAATGCATTTTTTTGTCCCTTTTTAAGCATAGGAATAGCTTCTAAACATATAATATTCGTAATATATGTAGGCATGTTGCATGATTGGTGTTCGGTCGCCCCATATCCACTCGGTTTTTGGTAGCTCCCAGGGTTCCAGGTGCATTAAAAAATAAAGGGAATATACGTAGAATGGCTGGTGAACTACCACCCCCTGTCACACGTCCTTGCGACGGCTTGTGGTGTATTATGTAGATGTAGATATATTTTCTTATGCACATAATCAAATTTACATACACTTACACGTATGCATGCCTATATGAATCATACAACAATTAGTGAGTTTGAAAAAATCAGGTACTCACTTCTCGTAGCAGTTTCAAACCTAAATCAAACCTAAAACCAAAACTATTTCAATGCCTAAATTAACGTTTTTTCACATGGATCCCAAATACTTGCTGCGTATTCAAAATGTGGCCAAGATGTCGATGTGACACGTCTCTCTTACCAATTTCCTTACACCTACATACAAAATACCCCAAACGCACTGCCCCCGCAGGGAACACAATGCTCCGCAAGCCGCCGTATGGGCGTGTTGCGGGGGGTGTTAGGACACCATCCATCAAACAGAATAAAACTATAAGCATGTAAAAAAAGCGTACCTATTCAAGCCCAAAGAGACGTATATATCCATGGAAAACCCATTTTAACATACTCACCTGCAAATGCATAAACTAGTAACTGACACACATAACACTCAGTTAAATTTTCCTATATCCCGTAAAATTCTAAAAAATTTCTTTAAGGCTCACCCGTTTATTTTTCTAATGCGTGTACCTTAATGATGAGTTAGATAAAACCCATCATATGGCGTGCTTGAAAGTTTAGGGAATAGCGCTATGAAGTGCTGAAGCGTGACACATCAGTTTAAAATATATTAAAACCCTAGAAATAACTGTAGAGCGCATGACTTTGTCCTTATCCCTATCTTCGTAACAATTTCCTGTTCCTAATTGTTATTATGTTCGGTTTTTGAAAAACAATGAGGCTAAAGACGCATCTTTCCCCTTCTTTTCTAACTGAAAGTCATATGTTACGCACTGGCGACTCAACACAATGTAATGGCAAATTATTTCACCAGGGAAAAATTATCCAGACACGATCACGGACAGATTCAGGGATTAGTTATTCCTTCGCAGGATGCCCAGCTACCAGCTATAGGAAAACCAAACCTAAGCACCGCGAAATATTTGGGTCAAAAAACAGAATTGAAAACTCTACCGGGATATTATCCGAAACCCCCATCATTGCATGATTTACATAAGTAAGTACGTTTAAGTGTACGTTAGTTTACGTACAAATGCAAACATATCAATTTTCACATTTAAATTAAATGCATTTGGGTCGCGATAACTCAAGGGTAGAGCGGTGGAATACTAACCGGAGGGCCCGGGTTCGATTCCCGGGCAAGTCTCTCTTGACCACTGAAGCTATGTGATTTTTCGGGTACTAGATCTTCCTGGGAGAACATCACCGGCACAAGGAAAGGAACTGGCCCCCCTACCTTGATGTGTGAATTTCACACGCCGTAGAGCTTAGCACTGGTTGAACTCTACCGTCACATACCAAACCGACTTTCGGGTTGATTACTGTGTTTATAGTTTTTTTATTAAGTGCATATTTTTGCGTAAATGGTTGATGGCTGATCACCTTCTAGAACACGCTCCAGCAGTGGCTTTCGAATTTTACAAATACTCTGCTGTAATATTTTTCAGCAGTGAGGCTCAAGAATGGCGCCTGACTTTGTACGTGTGCTTTGCACGCCTGGTGTGGACACACCCCCTGTCACACACCTTCCCGGTGGCTTTGCAGGGGTATTATGTGCAGGGATGGTCAGAAGAAACGAAGGAGCAAAGAGGAAATTAACAAAATATATGCTTGAGTAAACCAAACAGTTACATCACGAAGGAGAAATCTCATTTTTACAGACTTTCATTTTATTACTGTTTACAATTTAGCTTTTTACTCAAGGAAATGGTAGATAACTGGTCACATAGAACGTCGAAATGATGATTAATCTATCCGCACTATTAAGAATAAACCATCACATTAAATGACAGTTTGTTCTCATTTCAACCAATTAAAAATTCTATTTGTTTTAAATTGTGACAATTTCAATTTGCTGGAACAGCAGTGAATCAATTCCATATCTTATGAATGGGTCTGTCGATGACTGAAAAGTGATGAGAAAGCGCGCGCATGAGTGTACACATCCCAGTGATTCACCAAGGGGGACTCAGCTCCGACGGAGATTGTTTGCCATATACTTATGACGCACAATGCTTGGACATTCGTTATCTGAGTTCAGGGTGTTGGTCTTTTGAGCTCCACTAAAGTGAAAGTTGTTTGAGCGTTTTATGCCGCATATTTTAAGGATTTTGAGATTGAATATTAGCACTTTAAAGATTTGAAATCTACTCTGTGAGGCAAGAGGATGTGTGAGTGGATTTGATGCTTTTGTAACATAGGAGTAACGAACATTGGAAAAATAGACTGAGCAGAAAAATAGGCAACCACGTAAGTTTTAAATGGGGTGGGTGAGGATAGAAAGTCGCTGGAAGGAAATCCTGAAAATACTGGAAAGCGGATGGAGAAAATATAGGGTGAAGATAGGAAGAAGTTACAACAAGAAAAAAACAACGTAGCCAACACGATGAAGTCCTCGTAATATGGAAAACTAAACAGGTAGCCTCTAGGGGTCGTCCAAAAGCAATCTTTCATCTACATCTACATAGTACCCCTAAGCCGCCGCAAGGGCGTGTGGCATAGGGAATTAGGTCGCCACGCGCAAAAGAGAATAAAAGCGCTGGCAAAACCTACAAATTCAAGGCAATCTGCACACATTAGGTCGTATATATTCGTGCAAAAACTTTTTATAACTTACGCGCATGGAAATATATATATATACTATCTACTAACATAAGCATCCACGAACGAGTTTACCTTATGTCAATGCAAATTTAATATTGTCATGGCTTGCAGATTAAATGACTTTAATATTTCTATAGTGATTTTGATTTCTTCCTATTGCGATTCCCGATTGTCCGGGATTGTCTCGTCTACGTCTACATAATACCCAGCTAGCCGCCGCAAAGAATTTTTATGAATCATATGGCGTGATTCAAGACTAGAAAGATATACATACTGGGTATTTTAGCATTCAAATAAAGTGGGATACACAAGCTAAAACAACTGAGGATGATTTGCCGATGTTCGTTTGAGCGCAAAACATTGTTTTTAGGAATAATTTTCAACGTTCTCCAGTTCAACTGTCTGATGTAAATAAGATATTTGAAGCATTGATTCAAGCTTTTCTTTGGAAACGATAGGAATTGATTCGACGTGAAAATGGATATGAAAACGAATGAAAACCTCAAACACATTCGAACGAATTATTCGGAATCTGTGCTTTGATTGCTCTATGTATCTACACATACGTTTTACATGCAGGTACCTTGAAAGTCACCACGTGACATGGAACACCACACAGTCATCATAGCTATATTTTACCCTGTGATATATTGCTACTATACATCCTTATTCCCTTTCAATCGCTGCTGAACCCATTACCACACTTGCTTTCGTTCTTGATCGCTTTCTTTAGAAGTACCTCGGCCAGTTAAATTCATGAAAATGAGCCAATAATTAATAATCTCTTCATAATTGTATTGATTATAAATAATGCATATACGTAGAAACTCTACATATGAATGGTTGTACAGATAAATTTTATACCTCTATTTCAGGACAGGCGTTTGATAACATTTCTTCCGCGACTTTTTTCTTCTAATTCAAAGGAATGCGGGTGATGTCAGTGTAGTTCCTTGAACGCAGTCATCAGCTGATAAGCATACAATACAGAAATTTCAAAGCGTAAGAATCATTCGCCTAGACCGGGACTCGAACCCGGATCACATTGTACAAATTCGCGTTTTGAGAAAACGCTAGCGGTATCTTAATTGGTTGAAGCAGTCGGTCGGAAATCGAGGGGGATCCGAATTCGAGTCCCGGTCAAGAGACTCAGAAAAACTGCGAAATTTCTGAGCTCCTAGCTTCAACATTTATTGCATGTGTATTCTTTGATAAATTGATCTGAAAAAAGCACATACTGAAACAGTAAGCATTTGTACATGCATGGAGCATTCCAACCAGCTTTTGACTGGATTGATCCATTGTCCGTGCAAACGTATTATAAATCGGGTGTAATGTACAGAGGGCATTGCCGCGCATTTCTTTGTAAGGACATGCGTCAGATAATCATCTCCTGATATCACGATTCCATTGTTTCGCATGCCAGTGGTCTCTAAGAAGAAATTCCTCCATATTCAAGACTGCATAGGTTCCAGTCTCTTGGGGAAGTAAAATCTACACTAGCAAAACTCGCTCGCTTATTTGGATCGGTTAGGGAGGACCAAAGAATGATTGGACACCGAATGCATTTGTGATTTTTGATATTCGCATAATTTGCGTTCGAAAGTATACGACGTGGATTGGTAGTCGGCCCTAAGAACCACGTCAAATTACTGTGCTTTTCGAAGAGAACCTGATCATGACATAAAATGCTTTATTTACTATTATAATTTTGGTCTAAACATTTCCTATTTCTGGAATTTCTCGAGAAAACATATGTTCCAATTTTTATGCAACCATATGCATGGTTGGTGACATAAAACCCCCCGCCACCCGCCCTTGAGGCGACTCGCGGGTTTTTTTGTAGATATAGATGAATCGCAGTTCACCAAGCAATGTACAGACCTCGCAGCCTTTACTTTAACACACTACTATCACTATTACTACTAAAAATGTCAATAATAAAGTTACTCAGATCGGCGAATTTTGTAGTCACACGTGTTGCACTGCAGGTTATCCGGATAAAATATAAGAAGTAATCCCGGCATGGACACTCGCCTTTCTCTCATTAAAACTGGGCTCAAAATAAACTAAGGTTTTATTGCCGAACAGTTGCCTGAAAACCTAAATTTAATCTATCACTTTTAAGAGAAATGCATGAATTTCCCCTCGCTAAAATTTAGAGTTGGTGCCTTAATATCTTCTGACACTTGTCGGATGAGCTTTCGCCGCCGAAATTTCATTTTCTATATCTATCAGGCACTATGATATCACATGCCCTCGCGGCAGATGGCGTAGATTAAAGAGAGGAAACTCGGAGGGGAGTCCCTCTAAACTTAAAGAAGGCAAACGGAACTAATTATATAACTTTTAGTTGACAAAAACGCACTCGATTCGTGATTTTGCACTTTCATGATGAAATCAATCCAAATATCTGAATATTTCAAAATTGCGATACCTAATATTGATCAAATTCGACCGTCAATATTGCATACAATAATGAATAAATAATTAAAGATAATGGGAGTATTCCCCACAAAACCTAGCCACAAATTTCCAGCGATTGAAAGCTTGTATGCGCTATCCTAACTGGCTTTTGCTTTAACCAGTAGCCAATAGTATGGCTCCAAAATCATTCCAAATAATATAACTATAATTAATGCATTTTTTCATCGTAATTATGAAGGGAGATAAACTGCTGCTATGCATATGAAATGCTTATCGTTTGTACCATAGAATGAGAAAATTGCCTGAGAAAGTTCTCCTGATGAACAAGAGCTAATTTTTACCAAAGAGCCCGAGTACAAATCATAAGAAGTAATCTTCTTTATCTTTTGAATCAACTTTTCCTAATTTCAAGTTCATTTTAATCTGATATCACTCACAAAAACTATTACTTGCAGAAAATTAATTGCAGAAAACGAACCCAAATTTCTGATGCTGGCCAAAGGTGATGCGTTAAAGGCAGTCTTAGTGCGTACGGAGGAATTTCGAAATTCAAACGTGATTCTATCCTCAAGATATTTAGAGAAATCTCTTCATCCTCGTTAGCACCTCGGCAAAATCGTAAAAATGTTCACCCATAAGCACCATCGTGCGTCACGAGCGGACGGAAGAAACTGCGGAAATAGTAACATGTCATCGAAATGATTTAGGGCATTCCAAATGGCACAGGGAGACTTGCAGCAATCCTTCATTTGGAACGCAATCCAATTTCATTAAAGGACTTTAACTGAGGTTAGCTCATCATGGGGCCACGGTTTTCCTGGTTCATAAATCACATTATTTTTACCCGAAAGAACCTTCGCACTTCCTACAACCCTTAAGTGATTTGAAGGAAGGCAGTGTAGCGAGGGAAGTCCCGCGGGCTATCCAGTCCATCCTCTCTGAACGAGATAGCAACATGCAGAGAGCGTCGCGGGGGATTAATTTCCTGTGAAACTCGAGGTGCAAAGGCCCTTTCTTGCGGGCGATTAAAATTTTACCGCAGGCAGGGAGGTAGCATGGGTGGGAACTCTGCCTAGAAAGGGAGAGGCGAATGAGGCGAAGAAAGGCGCCAATGAGGGCCGCGCAATTACGTGAATCATTGACTCGCGCGAGGGAATGTGTATGTATTTCACTCACGCGCAAGGCCGGTGAGTGACCCTTTCCCCTCCTTTGCCCTCCCATTCCACCCCCTTCCTCTCTCCCGCCATCCTTTTGCTCCTCCACCACTGGCTTTTGAGTGCCTCACATTGGACGCGTGGGAGGGAAAGAAAGATATGTTTGCAACGAGAGGGAGAGAGATTAGAGGAAGGAGAGGGGAGATAATGGGCGAATATTAACGTATTCGGGCAAATATTAAACGAGAAATTTATCTGCCATCTCCGTGAATGGGTCACACATCACCAGCACGTGACCACGAATTCAAACATCTTGGTCGTATTCCGGCAGTTCTTTGTTCAAAGAAGTTTCAGAAATGAGTGGCAGCATGGGTTAAAAATAATCGAATGATTATCGACTTCTCACATTAGAGCAATACGGTATTCATTAGAACCACATCATAGATTAACATATACGGAATATGAGGAGTCAACATTCTAAAAGATAATCGAGGATAAGCTTTTCTAACTAAAAATGCTTAAATGTCACATCATAGCGATTATTAATAACTTGTTTGAAACTAGGAATGTATTATATGTATATTGATGAATAAACGAAAAACCTTGCTCATATTTACAAGAATTAATGTAAAACACTCATTGCCATTGACTTTCAGAGCATTTTGCAGATGAGCATGTAAAAGGAAAAAATAAATAGAAGCTACCATTATGAAATAAATTATTTTGTGCGGAATCCGAACAGCACACTATCTTTTGAGCACTTCATATAAACATGTTATACATAAATAAATAAATATATATATATAATTATATATATACATATATATATATATATATATATATATTTATACATAATGTCATTATAATCCATATATCATGTAACATGTGATAATATTTCATACATTAGCATGAATGCTGAATTCCATTCGCATTGCAGCAGGAATACTAACGAACCAGTGGAGGCTCACTCTTTTAAATATGCTTTATTTTTTATGCATGAACTAACATATCAAACAAATAAACAATAGCGTGTGTATCCCTCAGTGTATGAATAACATTATGCCGAGCCGTGCAATGAAAGAAATGTTCACCTTTAAGTAAATTTATTTGTTTCTACTTTGAAGGGTTCAATTTTTAAGCACATGGCTTAAGACAGGTAGATAATTCAACGAGATTAGATCGTGCTGATTATATAACGTATCATATATATATATATATATATATATATATATATATATATATATATATATATATATATTTATATATTTATTTATATATTTATTTATTTATATAGAACAGATCCATATGCCATCATCCCGGGGGAAAAGTTCAGCTTCTTTATCAGTTTGAGGTATAAAGAAGAGCCATAGAGATATTTAAAAAACCTACAGCAATCATCAAACTGTGTTATTCGATATGTACCCGAAGAGGTAAGATTTATCAAGCTTTTATCAGAGACCTAAATAAAAATCCAATGAGTTGCTTCTTAGTCAGTTCAAATTTTCTTTAACTATTTCTAACTTCAAATATTTCAACTATTTTAATTAAAATATTTTAACCATTTAACTAATGATAAACAACTCAAACTCAATGGTACTTCGTGGTCGTAGAGAAACTTGCCTATTATAACAAGGCAGTTGTGCATTGGATGGTTGGCTATTTCCTCTGATTTTCATAAATTGCAAAATGAAGGGGATATAAAATTCTCAAATCTGCTTGGGAAATAATTCGAGTGCGAATGTCCCAAACTTAAAGCTAAAAGAAGGTACTGAAAGTTACCTATGGGACCGCAAAAGTAAAAATCTATCATAGAAAAATAACGATAGTGATAGTAATAACACGTTATGAAGATGAAAATTTATTTTCATGAATCTTCCCATTTTTAAAATACAGCATATAACCAGAGATTAAAACAGCATGAAGGAAATTAGAAATTTTGTCGCTACTCGCGACCCATACACACACACACACACGTTCGTAACTTCAAGGAAAGAGAAGGGTGATGAGAGACGTGCTTATTGGATGAAGAAAACTAAATCTGGTGTAAGGGAAGAAGAGAGTTCGTGAAAAGAGAGGGAAAGAGAAGGGAGTGGGATTATATGTGACTCTGAAAAAGAAAGGTGTGGCACACGGCCGGAGAGCTGACTTGAAGGAGTGGGGAGTTGAAAGAGGAAAAGGTGTAAAGAAAGAAGCAGGATGGAAGGAGAGCACGCGAGAGATTTTGGGAAGGCCTAATGAGTTACGGGCTATTCTTAGTCGGTCATCAACATCGGGACGTATCGGGGAGGCGCGCAGAAAATCAAGAGAAAAGGGGAGGGAGGGCAGCAGGGGGGAGAGAGTTGAGTCCGAGGATATGATGGGGGGGAAGATTCCAGTGACGCAGGCTCAGGGATTAGGGATGCGTTGTTGCACGAAATGAGACAGGTAAATGACATTTGCTAACTGAAGTGCTTAGGGATAACAAAATGCGCTTAAGGAATCTGAAACGACTAAACAGATGAAACCGCGTTTCCCGATGCGTTGGGAGGAAATCCGAATAGTGATATGTCACTTCTTGGGCTCTGTTTTTTCACTTTTTCCTAGTAAACTTAGATTTATCCTACAAATACAAGTGAAGGATGTCTATGGGATAGACAAGATACGGCTGCTATTTCCTCTAACCCCAAAGCCCTTGGTTCAATATCAATATGAGGAAAGGAATTCCTGTAAGGGCACCTATCTGTTTCGAACACATTTCTAGGATATTTCACTGTACTTGCTGCATGGAGGGAATTGTGGTGTAAATGATAAATTCATGGCTGACGTTGACTGTTTTTACCGACCATAAAGCAATGCAGATTTAATTACCAAAACTTTGTGAGCCAGAAACCAAGGATATAAATGACATTTTTTAGGAATAAATTATTTTTATTGGGATTTTCTTCTGCGTATTAAGCATCCTTTCTAAAGACGAAGCTGTATTCTTTCTATTGAGAACCACCAGGAGTTTGGACTGAAAAGTTAGCTATATTTTTTACCATGGATCAAAGACCAGCTCCTATCGATGGTCAATCTAAGGAGTATGATGCATCGGAGTCTTTTAAAAATATTTGAACAAGCAGCAGGAAATCTCGAAGAAATTATGGAGTGACTGATCGCAATTATTTTTTAAATTGGCGAAATTTTAACCAATTCCACCGGATTTTACAAATAAATTCAGTTTTAACTTGGCAGAAACCGACCGTGTGGTAGCATAAACTATTGGTTCGTATTTTTACACAATTAATAATTATTCTCAACCATGGTTAATGGGTAAGGTTAATACTTCTCATAGTAAGAGCAACGTTGGGTCGCATTCCCAACCTTTCACAGTATCCTCGAGGAGTAGAGTGTTTTGTGTTGCATGCTCATGTGGTGGTGGTGTTTCATATTCTTGCTTGTTGTGTCCTGGCTTGCGTGTTGTGGGATGGCTTTCGTGCTGCATCCTGGGGTGCAGTTTTTGTAGGTTTGCGGTATATGTGTTTGCATGAGTGTCCGATGAAGGGATTTTTGCATGCGTGTGAGCGCTGCTGTGGATGCAATTTCCCATGCTGTTGTCTTGCATGTGGTATTGTTCCTTTTTACGGTTGGTGACCCTACACCCCCCGCCACACGCCCTTGCTGCGGCTTGCGGGTTATTATGTAGATGTAGATGGTTTTCTCAAATTATAATCATTTAAAAATTGCAGTGAACTGCCAAAATATCATTTGACAAGTCAGAGTAAACTATTTGAAACATGATTGGGATGAAAAATTAATCGGGGAAATATATTTCGTATGGATAGGTTTTTATGTTGTTAACACTGAACTTTCTGATACGAAATTAAGTATTATGGGCTAAATATCTGTCATAGATTTTGATTTCCATTTTCTACACAAAATGTTTGCTCCTTAAAAAGACATGCCCAAGAGAAATTAATGCCTTTAGGATTCCGACTCACTTAATTATTTTATTAATATTTATTGTATCTTCTGATAATTGATGGAAGATCAATAGAATTTTTAATGCGGTTATATTCTCTCAAAGTTTGGGGCTTAATTCGAATTTCCCTCGTTTTAACTCAATGCCAAAACTCGAATGATGCTTATTATTAGCATTCTCGTTAATTAATTCATAGCAGTGAGATTAGCGTCGTGATTCTAAAAGCTACAAGTCTACTCACGGGTGCTGTAAACGTAATCGGAATGCATTCATAACACATCCTCCAACGCAATTACTGTTCTAAGACTACGTCTTAGATAAGGATCCACGGCGATTTAAAGGTTTGTGATGAAACTACTAGGAACAAGATAATAAGAAATCAAGGACTTTGAAATCCCAAGCCTGTTAATTTCTGCTACAAGACTCATTTGTTTATTCTGTGCTTTTAAAAGTGGCCTACTCAGCTTTAAAAGTCTACATATAAGTTAACTGAAGAGTAAGTATGGAATTCAAGCATAGCATGTTCATAAAATAGCATCGGTGATTATATTTTGCAGTTTAAATATTTCCATGATGCATTAAGTAGCTGATAGAGCTTAGCTCCTAGACTCTAGTAACCCTTTAATTGTACCAATAAATATCTACGGTAAATTAATATGCTATCTATTGATTATGATGGGGCATGGTGGCAATTTGAGAAGAACGTTGGACTAATATCCGATGGGATAGGGTTCCCAGTGTCTCCGACAACTTTCAGCTTCACCCAAACAATGATTTTTCGGACTTCCTGAGGAACCAAAAGCGGTGTTGGGAAAGGCTCCTCCTGCCCAGATGAGTGAATTACAAACGCCGTTCTATACGGCACAATACGATATGTTCCCTACTACAACATCCATCCAACTTTTGAGTGAAGTATTGGTGAACTAATTTAGGAGCTAAGAGCATTTTATACTAACACGTACGATTGAATAGATTCACATTTAGCATTACAAATCAACTTCTAGTTCATAAATTTCAAGTTTTGCCTAATTATAATGCAATAAACCGCGACGCGAATAGCACAAATATCAATTATCAAAGGAGTGCGGGAGAACAAAAGACCTTCCATAGTGATTTTACTACCTTCCTCGCTTACGCGGCTATTTTTTGAAACGACGCGGCGGGAGCGAAGCAATCTTACCCGGTCAACCCTCTCCCAACCCCCCCGTCCTAAAAGACCTCCCCCCTCCCCTTCAAACCTGGGGGATATCTGGGATGTTTCCCCGAGGCCCTCCAAATAGAGCGGTGTTGCCGCCCCCACCCCTGCACCCCGGATGTTGACTCGTGGGGCGTGGGAGAGAGGAGGAGGAGGGACGGAGAGAGGGAGGGAGGAGAGGAGGACGCTCGTCGGCCTCGTGAAGGAAAGAAGCAAAAGCGATGGTGGGGGAGGAGAAGGAGGTATGGAGTGGGGGAGGGAGGGAGATCGGAGAAAGAGAGAGAGAAGAAAGATGGTGTGAAGAGGAGGGGAGCTTTTAAATCCGGATGGTGATGATGATGTTTGGGACGCGGGAAAGGGGCAGCGGAGAAGGAGCGGTGGAGGATGAACTCCTCGCGGAGGGGAGGTGGGATCGACGGCCTGAAGTCTGCTCCTACTCCTCACGCCCGCTCCCATCCTCCCTCTGGTCCCTAACCTCTCCCAACGAGCGATACGGAGACCCTTTCGTCTCTGCAAACCCTTTTTTGACGCCCCTATCCCTTCCCCCACCACGCACTCCACCCTCCCCCCATCTCGACCTCCTCCTGCCACCCTCCCACCCCCCGATTCTCTCTTTTCACCCCCAACCCATACTTCCCCCACCATCCTTCTCCGCTCTCCGTCTTCATGTTCCCTGTTCCTTCCCCCATTTCTCACACGCTATTTTTCTCTCCTCCTCCCAGCTGAGAGCATGAACCTTTGTGTTCTCCTTTTTTATTTGAAATTTTTATTCTTAATATCCTCCGCTCCTTCTCTCAACCTACCGCAACACGCTTCTTAAGATCGACAGTTCTTTTACGAGTATTATTGGTCTCAGCATCCATTTTCTGAGCTTCAACCAAAATACCGCTGAACCAAACCGCGGCAGAAGGTGAAAGAATGCTAGACTAAGTTAAGATTTGCATTAAATTAAAATGTCAGCGTTAAACGGAAGTTACGAGATTTCCATGAATGGATGCCAATTGAAAAAACATTTTAATGTGCTAATCAAACGTATTTAGGAAAAAAACATTTTGAAAAAATATACTATGGGATGTTTAATGTAGCCGTCTGATATTTTTGACTATCATAAATCCACTTTTGGCAAAGATAACCCCTGAATTAAGTGATTCGGATACCTCTTATTAGCAATTCAGCACGTAAGCTTAAACTTCCCAAGACTCTCTACCGCCTTCTCATTCCCTTCATTGTGAGGAGTTCAAGTATCTCGAGTGATTTGAACCACTTCCAAAGAGTTAACCTAAATTGTAGCCATCGTACCACCCGCCAGTTTGCCGGTTTTATATAGTATTCTCGTGTGAATCTCATTGTCAAACTCAGCGGGGATGGGGTTGGTTCGTTTATATCAACTCACGCATTAACTAAGAGTGAATAAATATAGATTTGAAAAAACTCAAATAAAAAAAAAGAATTGAAACCCTTAACGCTTATTATTTCATTATCATATAAAAACTCTTTAATTACTACTTATATTACCAATGATAGCAGTTTTATTTGACGGTTGAGGGAGACTATACTAATGAGTTCAATCAAAAATACCTATTTACTTCGTGCATTTGGCAAATTAAGCGCAAATTTAAATACTTGTCTCAGCAGAACTAGTTTACTGATTATTTAAGAGGAACTGACAATATGTGGCTGTGAGGGATTGCGTTTGCTGAAAGTAGGTTATGTTAAAGTTATGTAATCTGTATAGCCTCTAATTAATAATTGATCTGTAAATTTTTAGAAATCTTTTATATATTTTATCATTATTTTATATTTATTTTATTATTTATTTTCTATACTTCCAATGTTTTGCAATTGTTCATAAAAATGCGTCCTTCTGTACAAATTGTTTTACTTTGGTATGCATTCAAACCTAGAATAGGTAATAATTATGTCTAAATTTCACGTAATCCTACTTACTCATGCTGATATTTCACTCATTTATTATTCAATGCCTTCCATTCATGATTCCCATCCTAATTTTGTCTATGAAATATCTCTTTCTTGTCATTTTAGCGGAATCTTATTCTTCCTCCAGAAAGAAAAAAACTTTTAATTGCGACTTTCTCGTTCTCGTATTGGAAAAGGATCGATATGTCACGTTCTAAACGATTGTGTTCTTTGAAGTTATTTAGATGTCTGCATAGAGATAGTATTGAAGCAATAAGTATTAAAAACTTTAGCATAAAATATTTAGCGGTAGAATTTTTTATTATTTGGTACCTGATGTGAAAGGTACTGAAAGATTTGATGCACTACTTGAGATTGGTATTGCAGTATTGATACGAGTATAGCTAATATTTCCATAATCCGCATTAGAGTATGCTGAGAGCATGAGAGCCCAAAGGGGAAGGGTCTGAGTTCAAATATGTCTGAGCATTCTTAGCTTTGCCCAGAGTATGATTTTCTGGTTATCGGATCTCCCGAGCAACCGCAGGTGTCACAGAGAAAGAAAATGCCCCTCCTTCCTTCCCTTACGATTTTTACACGCCTCCAACACTAGCACGAAATGAATCCTATTCTCTTCCATCAAGACAATTAATGACGTGTATTTATAACAGCTTCTAACGCGCAAGAAAGAAGCAGTGGAGGTGACCCACGGCTAAGGTCATTTGCGCTATTAGGGAGAGGCGGGTATTTTTGTGTTGGTAGGATGTTCAGGGAACGAGGGAAGAGTGGAGAGAAACTCGGAGTCGATATTAGCTTACCATTTAAAAAACACGCCAAGGGGTTCACAGTTTTACGTCCGATCTGACGGACCGCCTACTACGCCTCATCTACACCAATATAAATACCTTACGATCCACCATACAGATGTGTGGCAGGGGTGCGAGCATCATCTGAGAAGGGTAAAGTATAATGGAGAGGAATGATGTTTAAAGGATTAGTAAAAAACATCCACTCAAAATCCCTGAAAAGACACGCACGGTAGTACACTTGAAGTGCTCATTGCATGGCACCCCAAGTAAGTTTCGAGGTACCTCAGAAAAGTTTTATCACCACCGGGTTGTGAACCCAGCTCTCACGGTGGGAAGCCATTAAAACTGCCCCCACAAGAAAATGTATACAATTAATTCCTGCTTGATTCAAAATAAATTCTCTTGGCCGTAGCAAGTTTTATCTTTCTTATTGGCATTTCCACCCCATAGTGCTACATTTACCATTAAAATACAATGCTAATTCTCGTATCCCATCAATATGCCGCCTGAAAGCTTCATAATTAATTTCTTCTTCGTCCGTATGGTGCACATTCTGTAAATAAATCCAGGGTTTATTATTCCCAGAATATATTTCTGTTCGCCCACCGTCCGTCTTCCCAGTTCTCGCAGCCCTGACTTTCCTTGTCTCCGGGAATCATTTTTCTCGCCTATCCGCGGTTTCCCCAACCACCGTTCCCCACCTCTCCCAACACAGCGCCCTCTCTCTCACGCGGCTTACCCCTCCACCGTCCACAAACACTCGCATAAACACGCAAATCTGCCCACGCTCAACTCCCTCCACCCCCGCGCCTTTTCCCCTTCTCTAAGATGTCCTCCACTCCACTAACTTCCCCCACCTCTTTTCAACTCTCCTTTCAATCAAAACAATGCCTTGCGAAAAACCAGTTGCGCGCTTCTAAGGGTCGTTCTGCGGGATATCATAACAAATATAAAATCAAAATGGCTCCCGATGAAAATGATCTTGAGTGCAACTGACAATTATTGCGAGCCTCCACGATTCCCAACGCCCATTTAATTCGATTCTAATGATTATTTAAATGCTTCCCTCGAATGCCCTCTACGGAGCTGCGATCTGCTTTATGCTCTAAATCGTGACGGAGGAGGCCGGCTTCTTTTCAGATCATGAGAGGGGAGTGGCCGATGGATGCAATTTATGATACACTAACGCTCTCCTTACAGTAGTTGCTGCAGCCTTTCCTTCAGCACATGATGCACGAAAGCTTTGATACTGAAAGCATTACTCTCACTTAAAATCCAACCTAAGTTATTACTATCCTTTAATTGCTGCGATGCATTATTCATGGAGCTCGGCGTTTTATGCTTGAAATTCACATGTGAATTAATTGATAAGATCGCTGCAATAAGAGTATAAGCGCGAATATGTGTGATCGTAAATTTCTTGTTATTAAAAGGACGTCAAGTTGTGCAAACAACACCATTGTACCGCAGAATTGAAGGTAACTACCCAATGCATCATGCTACATCTCAATTTTCTGGTTTATTATTGTTTTTGTGGCGACTGAAAATGGAAATACCGACTTGAAATTATGCGAATAAGGGAAGGCTGTGACGGCTAATAGCAATGAGTTTCATTATGTTTCAACCGAAATTACCTTGCAAAAAAGTTTAACCTGCAAAAGGGTATTGCCTTTCGATTTCCCTTACTTGGAATCAATAATTTCATTGAATTATAAGGGTCATTAATTCCAGCAGGGCAACGAGGCAGATAAAAAGTATAGCATAGGTATACAACGATTTTTAATATTGTGCCTGCAACGATACGTGTTTTTAGAAGGAATTGACTTGATGGACGGCTATAGACGTATTCTAATAAGTGAAAGGAAGGTCGTATCAAATCCTGTATATGTTGATATACCAATGAGGAAGACCTCAGTATGAAACTTCATTATGTTCGACCCCTTGGGAAATTTGGTTAAATGTCATTTTGTAGTTATGAGATGTGATGCCTTAACTTAGAATGCCGATGAGGAAGAACTATCATGAATTCAGAAAAAATGGACATTAATCATAATTTGGATTTTTTACATCTGCATATTAGTCCGCAATCCGCCAAGAGAGAATTTGGTAGGAGTTGTTATGTCACCAGCAATTGCAGTTATGAGTGAAAGGTGAATAATGGCATTTGAGGAACTCAATTCGGCCTAATTTATGTTTCCTATAGCTGTGGTTTTATATTGTGCGAAAGAAATAATATTCTTTACCATTGACCGGTCTGTCAGTCAATTTCCTTTACCTCCTGTGGTACCGTCTACCAAGGTCATTTTGTGCTAAAATTACGCCATTTGTGTCATCTCTTATTAGCTGCGATGTGTAAAGCGTTTTGAAGAATTCTGATGACTCCACACAAGAAAAGGATGTTGATATCACACAGACAAAATGAGGAAAATAGGAAAACGCCCCGTGCTACAGATTTTAATACTTGTTCTATGATCTTGTTTGATTCATGATCACCAATGTTTAGCACACTGAAAATTGTAATAAAATATCTTATTGTTACCATAAATTCCATTTCCGAATGAGTTACATTTAGCCTTCAGTAAAAACTATATACATAACTTAAGACTGATGTGTACGCGGCCTCTTGGCAAATTACTGGGCGTTAGGTGTCATTAAATTTTCTTTATTGGCTGCTTTCCTATTCAAACTGATAGCTTTCGCATCGGAAACATACCTTCATGATCATCCGTTTTGCACGAAATATGAACTGAATATGAATTATCCACACAGGTAAATAAAAAGCGGAAATGGACAAGATAGCATTGCACGAAGAATAGTACTGCTTAAAATATGTCGTAGAAATGATCGATCGATAGAAAAGATACTAATCATCAATGTTAGTCAATCTTTTAGGGTACATTTAGATTTTTAATGGACACAGACTAACCGCCGGAAAATAATGTATGCCACACAAACGTGACACTCTGCATTGATAATAAAATAAAATAATAATAAACCCTTTTTCAATGCCGTATACTTTCTGCCTCCCTTCATCCCGTCCAACATCCCAACTCTTTTCCTCCCCTACTTCGCTTTCCTAACGTTCACCGCTCTGTCACAGGCCTTGTAGATAATGCGTGATATATGTATTAAATAAAGTTTGGACATGATTAAGTATCATAATGAACTGAACATCTATTTAAAAGGAATCATTTTTCTATAAATATTGTTTCCTCCTGCAGGAGAAAAATCACGAATATCTGGACTTCCGAAACATCATTAATCACGTGACCATTTACTCTCGAATAGGCTCCCGCGTAACTCTCTCTTGTGGATATTGCAGCATAAAAGGAAGGATGCAAAAATTTTCAGCATAGTGATTTGCTATTCACTTTCCCAACATCAGCGCAGAAGAAATTTATATTCATGACAAAAATTGATTTGTTCAATTCAACGGAAATATATATTTTAGTTGGCATTGGTACGCTATGGCCGTTTCGTCCATTATTTCTGTCTTAGCTACGCATATGTTTCAATTTGCGAGTGAGATATTTCTTGTGTATACCTTAAAAATTATAACCTCCGAAAGGAGATTTTCCGAGAAAGCCTCCAGTTCAAATTCAGCGTGATATCTTTGGACAACGTCATTGAGAATTCAGGCCGTGCGACCTTTTGTCCATTAGAACTTCGTGGGAAACTGAACGATTGCACAGAGAAGGTGCCTAACCTTTCTGCTACACTGAATGTGTGACTTACAAGCACTATAAGAGTTTTAGTTCATTCGCACATATAAAACCATCATTCGTTAAGGCCACTGTTACGGCTGGTGGCTTCGAAGACGAAAATAATTCATTAAATCTTAGCTGACGTCGAATAACAAGAAGTTCTACTTCGAAGTACTCGTCTCATTATCCAAATCATGAAATTAGACGTAGTTGAACTTTGGCGAGATCATTCCGAGGTTTTTCAACCGAAATAAAAAATAAATTCCGAGTCGTTATATAAGAAATACGTCCTCCTCCTTTTCGCCTCCTCCTCGATACCCCTACCCTCATTTCCCTTTTCTTTCCTCAACTTTTCTAATCCCGTCTTCCGATTTCGAAACCCATAACGCATGCGCTCCTTATTCGCCTACTTATGACTCTTCTCATTTCCTCCTTTCCTTTGCTCCTGAAGTCGAATTCATAAGCAACCAACTTTGCACTTTAAATCCCTGGTAATCGCAAAATACACGTCTAGGAAGGGTCTTCGGACATTTGCTCCAAGTGTTTGTGAGGGGGACTTATAATGCAATTGTGAAACTCCTACGTCATGAAAGATGCTAAAGATCACAGTTATAATTGGATTCATTCATTATTTTGTCGCAACAGATATATTCACGAGCGCTTACAATTGGGAGGTTATGAGAGAGGAGAGTAAGAGATAGGTGTCATGAAAGCTAAATATAAACAGTCTCAGCTTCGGTTGAGGTTCGCCCTGAATAAACAGTGTAGACTGAAAAAATTAGGTTACGCAAAAAGTATAAAGAGGCGTTTGACAGTTGCTTACGTTTAGTTTTAGGAAATTGGAATCAATCGCGTCTCGAAAATTACGAATGCTTTCGGCACCGGAAGAGGCATGAATTTCAATGTGAGTAATTTATTTTTAGATCAAATCTGCATGGATATTTTGATTACGTATTTGATTAGATTACTTGATCATCAATTAAACACAATAGATCAAACACTTGGTTATGATACTGAAATCAAACCTTAAACGGGAAGAAGAATATGCGTGTTGTCCTTAAAGAAGACAGTTTTCATTAGATGGATTGTAGGACAATGTGACGAAATGTTTAGAGTAATGTTTTACTTCGCTTTGTTTACGACACATTCGGAATGCCCGGCAAGTATTTGGAATCCATGGATGCAAAAGATAATTCATGAAAAATTTTCAGATAAAATCCGCTATGTTTCATAAAAATTGCAACAAGAAGAGAATTAGTGGGACGGGTATGCGGATTCATGAAATACGATTCACGATGAAAACATACAAGACTAAAAGACTTTTATAATGTACATGACACCAAAGTTTTCTTGCAAACCGGAAGCAATTACTATGACGCAAAATTACGTATATTGATATATTTTTACCACTGGGATAAAATAAGCGAGACAATCTCACGGGCAGATTCAAATACTCGTTCTTCCAGCAGTCATTACCAAATCGAGCCCAAGCCCCCGAATTTATAACCTTAAAGACTAAAAGGTATACATTTAGTCGAAGAAATAATTTTTTAAATTATGTATTTATTCATATTTGTTAACTGGTATCGTCATGTTTGAGTTCAGTAGCGTTGTTTAGCACGATACATTTCCAAAACGTTGGAGGATACGTTTCCTTTTCAAAGGAATTTAAATCTTCTGGTAGGCTTAAAGATGGTTTTCAACGTTACGGGAAACTCCTTTCCAATAACTGGAAAAAATACACTGCGTATTGGTCATATATATTTATGTCTTTATTGACCATAACAGTGTATAAAACTTGAACAACTACAACTTTTAGGTCTATAAAATTAACAGACTGTTTTTGACAACATTCGAAAATTCTACAGTAAAAGTTTTTCAGAAGTATCCAAAATGCATGTTAAGAATACATCCATTCCCCGATTGAATATTTTCGTTTCTCCGGAAATGGTGTTAATATTCTAATTCATCTATCAACTTATATTTCTGTATACATACTCTACTCCGCCACACACCTATGCCACTGCTTGCCACATTACTTGATCAATTGTAGATGTAGATCAGTTGGACGACTAAATGAATAGTCCGATTTCTGATTATGAACGGAGATCAGGGTCCTGCATTAGTATGTATTGCATAGCCAGTGTAGTAGATTGGAACAAGATACCGAAAAAAATGACAGTTACGTTAAAAATCTTTACGGAAGAACGGAAAGCGGTGCCCTATGAATGGAAATACCCTGGATTTGGAACCACTGGAAGCACAAATGTTACATGCACGACGTAAACTATAGATATCGATTTTATATAGTTATTCCAATCGTATAAACTTAACTCTTGAAGATAGGGAATTGTCCTAGCTCCGTGAATTATATTTTTGGAAAAGAACGAAATGACAAGTCGCAGGAAATTGACATAAAGACTGTCATAAAGAATAATTTTCCCTGAAACAATTAGCAATATTAGATATTTAAATACCCAGCAAGCCCCCACTAGAGTGTATGGCAGGGAGTGAATACACACCAGGCTAATGTTGACCGAATATGACCCTACCACGTTCGGATATTGTTATTCTGATTTCTTATCGTTCGTGGAAAAAATGGCATTTAAATCATTGCTACGATCAAGTTAAATCAAACTACATTTGTACATTAAGCAAACTAAAAAGTGCATAATCAATACTGAGTTGAGTAAAAATGATTCTAATCTACAATAATTTGATTAATAATTTTTGGAAATAAAATATTTCACGAATACAAGGAGCATATCGAAAACTACATAATATTTTTTGTCTTAGGTAACTAATTGTCCTCAAATAGAATTGTATCCTATAGTTAACCCCTTATTTACTGCTGCATACGTTCAACCAGGCGATTTTTTAATACATTGTGTCATAAGACAGCGTTCCTCTTCTTTGCCAGCGCTGCAGTGCAGGTAGATAGTATGCTCCTCGGTCAGCTTAAATGTCATGAGGTCGAGTCCCGCTCTAGTTTCGGTATTGTAGTTCGCCCTCAAGTGAATATTATTACGTGAAATTCGTGTTAAAAGATTCAGAAAGAAGAAGAAAAGTATTCAGCCGCCTGATATTGTTAATAAGACCGAAGGCTGATGAAATCATTTTTAAACCACTGTTGCTTGTTTGACGACCGCTATTATTGTTGCTTGAATTTTTAAGTCTTTATTTTTAGGTGTGTATAATGGCATGAATATAGCCTTCGTTTATTACGGAGCTTGACTTTTGCATTTTGCTAGTGCAGGGTGGAAAGTTCGAGTTTAAGGCTCACTTCCGACAATCTCTTTCCCTTTGTAAAATTTCAGTTCTCACAAACCCTATTATTTCTGAACTCTCACGATATAAAATTATGAAATCAGCAGCAAAGAACCTATAATATTATTGTTAATACGCCAATTGCAAGATAAGAGGGTCCAGTTCCTGACATGTACCACCATCCGTTTTACACAAAGTTCTAGTAACCATCAAATCTCACTCCTTACGCTTTACGTAGATTTTTCAAAACACATTAGGCAAAATTTGAGTCCAAGGCCCTCTAAAAAGAAATCCAGGGTACTGAATTACTTATTAGAGGCTAGAACTGCCCAATGGGCTACATTGCCGAAAGGGTAGAGAGTTGATCAGCTTACTGAAGGTAAAGAACATAACATTCAAAAAGGTAAATATGAATAAATCAGTATATTGAAACAATGTACCTACCTAGTATCACCGGAGAACTTCAATATTTTGTTCAACATAAACACTGAAGCTGTGTATATAGTTCTTGAATTTAATGCTAAAGAAAACATGATAATTAACTCAATATAATTATTTGCTCAACTCACAAAAAGTTGAAAAAATATGAGAAAATAAGTTCGCCTTGAGGCATCTCTGAAATGCATTTAGATGATACTTCAATGACTATTACAAATTGTTCTCCCCAGGTTTGGTTCGCAACTTGATTAGGTTCTACAGAAAATTCACAAAATTGCTTAAAAAATGTAATTGTCAAGCATCATTTGTTTGCTCTTGACAGTTTACAGGCGGGTCCTATCTATTTCCATCGCCGCATTTTTCGGTTCTGAAAAGGCGGAAGTAATATCCACGCATTCGAAGAATAAAATTAGAAGGGGAGCAGAAATTTGTGAAAGGAAAAGAAAAGGAAGGAAAGAACGCAGTGACATGGCGTCCTATAATTTCCTTGGAGACTAAACGCGGTGGTGTTGCTTCCTGCGATGAAAATACCAGACAATTATTTACTCGAAAGGAATGAAGCCACCGCGGAGCCAGTGGGTCCGGTGACTCGCACGATTGCCGACAATGACCGAGCAGCCTGCCAGAACCTTCCCTTCGTTCGCGCTCAATAGTGGCGGTTTTTCACGTCCTTCTATAATTTAGTGAACAGTTTAGACGCATTTAAAATTATATGAGGCCGCAAGAAAAAGAGGCCAGGCTCCCAAACCATCAACCCAACAACATTCCTCGTTTCTCTTCTCATTGCGTGTCCTCCGGTACCATTAGTCCCTCCCAAATCACACCTCTCATTTTTTTCCAGACTGCTTTTACAAATCTCTCTAGGAACTTTTCCTTGTCTTTTCTGGTTTGTTTATTGTTTGGAGTTGCTTCTTTTTGGTATCCTAACTTTTCAAAAACGTCTTATCTTTTTGTACATATAGATATATCTCCTTACCGAATATTCTTCTCATGTAGGCTGAACTGTCTCCCAAGTGGAATGATTCTTCTATCCACCATCCGATTCATGTACTTGCTCTTCCATCGTGAGGACGAAATTTTCCTGATTACCTCTAACACTTCCTTTGACCATTTCCAAAACTAGGATTGAGTGGTAAGTTTTGTGATAGATTCATGCATGCGGTTGTCAGAATTAAGGTTCAATATTAACTTTGCTATCAATTTTATACATTTTTGGGAGTATTTCGAGAGAGATTACTCAATAAGATAAAATTGAAAAGGTGTGTTTTCCCATTAATGTTATTCAATTTAATTAAGTGTTGGTATTCGCTCTTGAATCCTTAATGACAGCTATATTTTTTTTTAACTACATCCTCCTGTGTTATCCTAATTTACGATTGAATTTGAGATTTACCTGCTATCTAATACTAGAAATAAATTTCTACTCAATCATCCTGTCAAACAGTTTAAATATTTTACGAGAAAATTTGTATTCCATATTTCTTCATTGCGTTATTTTTCAAAAAGGATAATATCGGGTGGTCGACATAAATATTTTGATCCTTGACCGATTTCTTCATTTTCACAGAACTCTCAGGTCGATGAGTTTACACGTGGGGCGTCATTTAACGGTCGCATTTCACCCCTTCTTAGTCTCCTTTTTCCTCCTTCTCTATCTAAGACTCTCGGGAGTGGGGAAGGTTTGGGGAGAAGGCAGAAGATTCGGTGGAACCCTCGGACGAGAGAGTCTCGCTTGCAAAATCCCGTCGTCCCATATAGAAGAAGTGCAATATCATACGACAAAGAAGGATGGTCGCGTGAACTCGGAGCATGGAAAATAATAAGAGAAGGATAATGTGCGAGTAGTCGCAAGGGCGAGAAATAAATTGAAGAAAAATGGGAGGCGAGATGGGGAAGATCGCGGAACTGGATGGGATATGAGGTCGTTCTTGGTGCGGGAAACGGGTGAATGAAGACTGGACAGGTCGTTTGTAGGAGCGGGCTTCTTACTCTGGCGAAATCCTCTTTTACAGAGGAAATTCTTTCAATTCTTTAGCCCAATGTTTCTCAAGAGGTGGGTGATGACCCATTTTGAATCAGGAAAATCTTAAAAATGGATATCAAATGGCTACAGTTGAATGTGCTCTTTGAATTGCTTCACGGAATCTCAACAAAGACTTGTATCGGCAAAGACCAGAAAAAATTGAGAATATAGTAATGCGCATGCTTCTTAACGAACAATACATCCAAAGTTGACATTTTCTATATTTGTAAGAAGAGGCACAAAATTTAGGTTATTGGTAAGCATTATTTATTGCAATGTTTGTAATTATTATTAAAGTTATTTTGTCACGTTATAATATATATATATAATTATATATGTGTAAATATATATATATATAATTATATATGTGTAAATATATATATATATAATTATATATGTGTAAATATATATATATAATTATATATGTGTAAATATATATATATATATATATATATATATATATATATATATATATATATATATATATATATAACACGTGTTTTTAATACTTTATCTTATTTATCTCAATGAACTATCTCTGCCGTTAGAAGATCACTATTTAGGGTCGGAATGGAAAAATATTGTGTGATACAATAAGTGAATTACTTACTTAAAATACACATCGGTACAAAAACATGGGTTTTGCGATTGATATTTTCATTTATCTCAAGGTAACTCTTGTGAACTCAATTCTAATGTGCTCAGATAGATTGTTGAAAGCTTAATAGACAAGACCACTCAAACCTAATAGAGCACTGATGCCTTATTTTTCCGAAAAAAAACACATCATCCGATCTGAAGGTTGATTATTTCAGAAACCATCATGATTTAAGGGAAGTCCCTTCAACAGAAAGAGAGGTCGCAATTGAAACAGAAAATCAATTCAGATAAAAAAATGGATACATGGTAAAATGTGAAAAGTTAGCTCTAGTATAAAATACGCAGGTAGGGAAGTAAAAGTGCTCCAAGGATTCATACAGTAATGGTGCTTCAAATGTTGAATAAAAAGGAAAAAACTATATTTTGCAGAAGAGTGGACTCCCGTTTAGCAGACAAGAGAACACAGACAAACCACTATCACTACGAATGGCTTGATTTATCGCGAATGGCAGAGAGCACGAAATGACCTTAGTGGGTAAGTTTGGCATTAATAAGTCATGAAATTAGTTTCGTAATACCTCATACAGAAAACATTCTGTTTTAATTTAGACCCAAGGGCCAATTACGCATTCAGTAATTCCTGGCGACATTAACTTTTCAATGGTGCGCATCATTGCGTAGAGATGATTTAGGTGAAACCTCCATTTAACCGTAAATCAGAAAAATGACGCATGAATTTCTGAATGATGAAATTGGGCAGTTGGCCACACAAGGATCTTGGACTTCACGTTAGACATTCTTGACTAGAAGCAAAATTTTCCTAGAAGTGTTTTTCAGTCTTTTGGCCTTGACGGAAGTAGCGGCATTGAATCTAAGGGTTCATGTCAACATACTTGTTGGGTAAAGCTGTTTTGATGCCTGGGTAGTTGAAGGAAATGGGGACCACATTTCAAAAGAAGGAAGGGACGTTCATGCGTGCTAAGGACCAGAGGTTGGAAGGGTTTTATTGGAAATTCTAATAGTTTAACCCGTTGTCAAAGTTTTTCCAGTTTACTGGAAATGAATTAGACTAATTTACACACAGTGGATGGACGAGTATTCCTGCATCAATGCCAGCAGTTAATGTTGCTTCGGTATCCCAACTATGGATAATGTTTCAGTTAAGATATCCATTTGAGTCTTAGTTTTATCAAATGAGAATGAACCCTTGAACACACTGCATGCATAACGATTCAACATTTGCTACCCGAGGATCTATGATAAAAATAATGATATTGTATTACTGTGTGAAATATGTTTTAAAACGTTTACCTAAGCGTAAGGAGAATGGAATATGGTGGCTTCTTGCGTAGTGACTTTGTTCGATCGCATGTTCGAACTAGTATCAGCCCGGATGCAGATGTAAAGATGGTGCATGTATGGCTGGTTACCGATCACCCCTCGCCAATAGTCCTTGCGGGGGATTATGTAGATTAGGATGAAGGAGATGCAAGCCAAGATGTGCATATGAATTACAAGACTACACATGATTCCGCTTTTTCCTTGCTCCAGCAAGAACTGCTGTCGTGGAAATAGTAACACAGGACAATTTTCTCATGCTTGCTTTATCGTTTTCTTTACTGTCTTAAACAATACAGGAGGACTCTTGTGAGTACAGCAACGTGAGCGGCCCCACTCAGTTCAATCTATGGGAAATCTGGAGAAATGTTTGGACCCCGGAAGTTAGTTGACTCTTTTTCGGCTAGAGGGAATTTATGTCTTTCGGTTAGTTTCAAGTTTAGTAGGGTCAATTACTTAGTTCATTCTCATTAAGTCCCCTCGCTTTAAATTATGTTCTGAAATTGAATGCGCCCAAAATGATATTATTCTCAATTTTCTACATTTACCACTCAAATGAAGATGTATTTTCCAAAGAAACTGCGGGAGATGCCGCAACAGTAACTTTTAACGGAGTCATCCGCTAATGTGCATTTCAATGCAACAATTTCAGAGCGTAAAAATCATTCGCCTTGACTGGGACTCGAACCCAGATCCCTCAATATCCGGTCGAGTGCTTTAGCCACTTAAGCTACCGAGGCGTCCTCTTAAACTCTGAAATTTTGGGGCTTTTAAAGGAACTATTAAATTTGTTCAAATAAAGAGTTGTGAACGTTTGCCAGCGCGAATTAACTGCGATGATTAGACAAGATAATCTCTAATGAATTAATTGACTAATAGGCTGCAGTCCAAATGTTATTAGAGGCTATTACCCGCGTGGAAACCCTTCTTTCTTTCTGAAGTGCGAGCTAAGCTTAAAGGAAAGTTTGACAAGGAAGCTCCCAGATGAGGAAGGGAAAGAAGCCGAGGTTGACATTGCCGGTGATAAGTGGATAGGTTAGAAATGAAAGCGGAGTGTCAAGGGGAGAGAAGGTGACTTTTCACGGTTAGCGAAGACTACGTATTGTTTCGACTGTCCCTACAACAGTACAAGCCATTATCACTTAGTGGTGTGTGAGGGAGGAGACAAATAGGCGGGGAGGTAAATGGGAGGAAGTTGATGGTGGACGACGACTCCAAGAGTAAGAACAATCTTTCTGTTGAGAACCATATTCAATAACCGTGGTTAATAATTAGCTCGTTCATTTGCTAGTCACGCAGAGTATTCATAGTCACGAGAAGAGATTAGCTTAGTGAACGACCAAAACGCAATCAAGAGTGAAAACAAGATTTAGATCATGTGGAGCTTAGGGGAGCTACATTAGTGAAACGTTGTTATGATAAACATGGTTACCAGATTATTAGAGCAACTAGGCCGAAAATAATTCCCCGAGAGAGAAGGTTAAATTATAGACTTAATCTCTTGCAAAAATTGGATGCGATGGCGTGACGATGTATTTCTCTTGAGCGATGATATTAAAAATTTGTTATTAGCCCCATCGTGTTACGGTAGGAGAAATCATGTAAATAAAATCAGAGAGACTAAACGTAGAACGGATAGATTTAAGATGTCATTTTCCCCATGAAAGATAAGGGATCAGAATAACTCTTATCAACTATACTGAGGCAAACAGTGTTTTTCTTTTTTGCATTCTAAGTGGCCTAGTATGTAGGCATTATAATTATCACTACTTCAATTACTATACATCATCATTGGTAAATGTCATTTAAGACAAACTAAATTTTGGATATAGCATACCTCGTGTTGAATCATCCTTTCCATACACCATATCTTTAGCTTACAGGGTTTGTATGTGAAAGTGGACAGAGTTAGTAGGCGCACAAATCCTTAACATCGCAAGCTAACATTCCTTCCTGAAACATTTACGAAACATGTTAACGGGCTTCTCTCTAAAAAATAGACGAACATTCACATTAATCAACAACGAATTCTCAGATATAAATACAAAAATAAGTTGCTCCATGCAAAAAACAGTCAAAGCAACTAAGAGCAAGTAACAAAATACCAGGAAATATCTCAACAACACACTCTATCAGACCCGATAGAAGAAGAAACCCGATCTCATTTACAACAGTTCCTAAATCGATAATACTATAAATCAAAACTAAGCTGCTATACAGGATAACCAAATGAAATGCAAATTAAGTTTTTTTTTAGATTCGTAAAATGTCGCTATGATAAACTTAGTAGTGTATCCAAAATATTAAAGCAGCTAGGCTGGGAATCACTCACGGAGCGAAGGTTAAATTATAGATTAAAGCTCTTGTATAAATTGGAGGGACGTCTTTTAAGCAGTGGTGTTGAAAATATATTACTACCCTCATTTTACTAAAGTGGGAGCGATCATGTTACTAAAATTAGAGAGATTGTGTCAAACAGGTAGATTTAAGCTGTCATTTTTTCCACAAACAAATAGGGATGATAAAAAAATTGTTCGACGGCGGTAGGGTCATGTTCGGAGAAAAATGAGTCTGGTATGGATTCACCCCCTACCACCCGCCCTAACTACCTAACGTCCGTTGGCTTGCGGGGTACATAAATAAAAATTATTCTGGTGGGTATTCACCCCCTGCCACACATCCTAATGGTGGCTTGCAGGGTATACAAATAAAGTTTAAAAAAATACGGATGCTCTTCACAATAAAATGGGTGGGAGTAGATCAGAGGTAGCGTGTCTGCCTATTGAGCCGAAGGACGCTAGTTTGATTCCCGTTACCGACTAACATTTTTCGGCTGAGAAAAAGTTGTTAATGATTTTTCGAAACGAGGCAACCATACAATAACAGAAAAAAAACGCAATCATGGTATTTTAACATGAGTTAAACAGAAAAATAGACTCCTACTAAAAAGCTACCCTGAACCGCAGACCGAGTGGGTCAGCCCGGCATCAGCTGCCACAGCTGCGGGCGAGAGTTAAGTTCACGGTATCAGCCGCAGTACTGCGATGTGGAAGACAACGGGGAACCGCCACATTATTCTCCCCCGAATATGCAGACTTTGCATTCAAATAGAGTAGAATGTAGTAGCTGCAGTAAAACAATCCTAGGATTGAAATACTGGAGATGCACATCCCAGCTTCCCACCAAACAAAATGACGCATCATTTACGAGTTAGCAATGATCACTTACGTGGAGATAATTAATTTAAACACTTTCATTCAAAGCTTACTGCTCCTCATGTTACTTATGTTGAACTCCCTTGTAATCACCGTCTTTATCAAGAGTAAACTCCTCCGTTTACATCTACATTGGCAACTATTAGACTGGATATCCGAATCGATCGTCAAACTTGCACCTTACCTTTTACCAGTCAATATCAGTCACCTAAATTTATCAACAGCCACTTCCGGAATGTTACCTCCCCTGTCTACAAATGAGTCGAACGATCTCTGGGGAATGACGAAATTTGCGATTGCTGGAATCCTTGCTCCGAATGCGCATGCGCATGACTGATGGATAAATCAAGGTTCGGAACGCAAGCGAGAACTCTTGTTATTGTTGTGGTTGACATGGAGTCGCAAATAAGTAGTGAAATACTTTTGTCCGTTGCTCTGCATGAGTAAACAAATAATACAACTTATTATAATTCCTATTAACTTTTCTCCCTTGAAGTGTTAGGAAAGATCTGTATATTTTCATCGGACGGAGACGTTTACCTTGGCAGTAAAAGATATTCCCTCCTCCCGGCTCGACAAACCTTAATGAATCCGTTCATTCGAAGTCAATGTCTCATCGAACCCTGAAGCGTTGTTATGCCTTAAGCTTTTGGGATCCTTAAAAGAAAATTTGGCAAAAAGAGCTTAATAAAGTCCAGAGAAAATACGCCTTATCCGTGAAAAATGTTACAATAAGAAGACGAGCCTTGTGCCTTGTGACTGGCCTTAAAGGAATTAGGCTGGAAGCTACTTGAGATGCTAAGAGAACATGCGAGACTGAGACTTTTAGAAAGATTCAGAACAAATGAGTTTAACTATGACACTGATTTGTCAACGAGTTTAACTATGACACTGAATTATCACGGCCCCACACTGCTTATTTAGATCAGACCACAAAGATAAAATAAAGGAAATAGATTCCAGTACAGATAGATAGAAATAATCATTCTTTCCCCGAACAATCAGGAATCATAATAGTTAGAAACCGAAGTCACTTTGGAAATATACAAGACAGGACAATATTAAACGTAGCATAGACACAAGGTATTCGAGGTATGTCCGAAAAGTATCCGACCTGCGTATTTTTTACTATTTTTTTATTGTGAGGATGTTGTGCGCTACGAATTTGTTCCAAGAGGTCAGACGATCAACGAAGAATATTACGTTGAAGTTTTGAAAAGATTGAATGATGCCGTGAGAAGAAAACGACCTCTGGGCAAGCGGTGACTGATTTTTCACCACGATAACGCGCCAGCGCATTCATCGAACCTTGTGCAGCAATTTTTGGCAAAACACATGATTGTACAGCTTCTCAAGCCTCCATACAGTCCCGACATAGCTCCCTGCGACTTTTGGATGTTCCCAAAATTGATAATGGCCCTCAAAGGAGAGCTGGTCGACGTCATAGAGTATGCGACGCGCGAGCTGGAGGTCATTCCAAAATCTGCGTTCCAGGACTGCTTTAGATGTGTAAGTACCGCTGGGAGCGTGTGGTTTAATCAAATGGGGACTATTTCGAAGGATGTCACGGCCCGGATGACGAAGATCCGGAGATATAAACGCAGGGCGGATATTTCTTCGGACATTCCTCGTATTCGTAGGTGTATGTGTGTGAGTTGTAAAGGTTTTTGCATAAATATTACAATTTAGTGTGTATATTGGCATGATTTTGCGAGTTTTTCATGCGGTTTTATTCTTAATTACGGATGGTGACCTAACGCCTCCGCCGCACGCCCTTGTGGCGGATCGCGGGGTACTATGTACATGTAGAGATTTAGATGAATTAATAGACTGACGAAGAATAACAGCCTAATTCCAAGCGCACGCCAAATCAACAACGTAATCGCAGGACACTCGAATAGCGAACCTTCTCCCCTCAAAACAGTGAGTCGATCAGCTTTGTGAATCGTTCTCCTATTCACGTAAAGCTGATAGCTCTTGGGCGCGCCAAGGAAGTGTATTCTGCTACACGCGGGCCCTAAGCCGCGAAAGCAAGAAAAGACCCTCCTTAAATGGACTAGTGAGTGCCTAGGGAATGGATCCGTGAGAGTATAAATGTGCGTGTGGGCGAGGGATTGAGAGGGGTGGGAAGTTGCGGGTGGGCGGGGGTGGATGGAGACGGCAAAGGAGGGAACAGCACAGAAACTCTCATAACGAGAAAAAGACGAGACGCTGAGAGGAATTCACAGGTGTGGGAATTCGATGATGACGTATTCACAGTGGAAAGTTACGGCATCGCTTTATTTCGCACAGTCTGCTTACGGAGGAGACATTTCTGGGCTGTAACCTATACCGAATCCGTTACAGTCTTGTTAACAACTTTAGTTTTCTCCGTCAGAAATAAGCATTAGCAAACATGGCAGTTTATTTCTCTGACCGAAAATAGATAATTAATTACATAAATAGGTTAATAGATGGCTTAATTTATTTTCATCGGATATTGTACACATGATATTGGCTAAGCGAACCATAACGTGTCGAGCAGTAAAGTTGTTTTACGGTTAAGAATTGGGAGTGGGTTATTCATTCAAGTATGGATTCCTTACACCAAAACACGTCCTAGACAGTTAGCGTAACAGAAGAATAATATTCAGACATATGTGATTAATTTTAAGACACCTATATAAATTATTTGATTTATCTCTTGTTCGATGTATGTCATTTAGAAATATGTTTTACTATTGGACCAAATCCAGATAACTTCTCTCATCGCTCTACTCACATCCAACTCCAAATTCATTAACTTTACGAGTCTACTCTTTCGGCGTATTTTATAAGTAAATAGATTTTCAAATTCTAATCAAATTTTATTTATAATTGAAAACTCGTTTGAAATAGGATCCAAAAATATTGAACGGTCACTTTTTCTAAATAAACAGCAGCTTCAATACCCCGACAACCGGTGCAAGGACGTATGGCGGGGGGTAATCGATAGCGAAATACACGTAATTTTCCATTTGAAGCCTCTCAGTTTAAACTAATTTTTTCGAGTAGATAATACATTGAGGGTCAAGCACAAGTCTTCGATTGCTTGATACGTGCGGTCCCGACGCTACTAGTTGTATAGTACACTCGCTGAAATGATAGATCGTGAGCATGGATGAACCTCTTCATAGATGAATGGTGCTCTAGTGGAAGACGCACTTAAGACTAGAGAGGGCTTATTCTGTCCTCAAGGCAACAGCTTAGCACTATTGAATGTATATCCTCTGTTTGAGCCGTCTAGGGGTTCTCACGAACATTAATTCGTTATCGCAATTGCGGGCTATACACGGCGACTGGTCAGAGAGGCAGCGGCAGGGCGAGGACGGCGTTGGCACGCTGCTTTTCGGACAAGCCCGTGGAGTGGGTTAGGGAGAAGGGCAGGGAAAGGTAAGGTGGATTCCCAAGGGAGCCTCTTTGGGGTCCCACGGGATGGCGAGATTTGAGTATAGTATTTCCTGGGGAGGGACATAATGAGTCCTTAGGCAATGCATCTTCTCGTTTCCGGGATAAACGTGCAAAACAGGAACGATGTGCGTGAGACGGAGGACGCGTTGCAGCGAGAGAAATAGGTCGAGTAAATAAACGAACTCAAGTCAACAGCTTCTGCGTCGCAAGACAGCTGAAGTGAGAAAAAGCGAGGGGCAAGGAAAGAGAGAGAGGCTGAAATGAAAAGGACGAGTCGAAAAGACAGAAGACAGGTGAAGAGAAAAATATGTGCGCGATGAGAGCCAGGGAGAGTTCTACGGAACGAGAGATCAAGAGAAATGGAGGTGGGAGCACAGGGTGATACAGTGCTTGGTCAATTAAACACCGCATTATTTCTTACTTCAGGTCAATATATTCTGGAAAAAATACAGACTTTGAAAAACTCCTATGAATAAGAATAAGAGGAGAAGTTAATTCATCATCGTGTGCCTTAAATGGTAACCAGTTTATCGGAGTTTAGGCACGCACGTCGAGAAGGGTTGTGAGTAAAGTCTAGCGTAACTCAGCAATACCTGTCACAGAAGTCCGCATGAGGCAGAAACTAGAAAAATTCGAAAATATTGGAATAGTAAGTCCCAATGATCGCCTCAATCTCAAGTGAGTACCTCTGAAAGCTGGAACAGGTAAGACGCAGATAGAAATCATTCTAGGCACCATTTTTATTTCTTGAATAAATAAGTTATATTTGAACTTTGAGAGGAAGTATTAACATGTGAGGCAAACTTTAAAAAATACATGCATGTTCGAGTCGGGAGATTTTTAATGTACCATCCTTAGTCTTAAACCTGCGTTGCTAAAATTTACTTGTTCCTCTGAAAATCGTAACTTCGAAAGGAAAATTAATAAAAGCACAATAAAATAAATTCTACATTGTTGGCTTTTAATTTCCACCATAATTCTTTCAACCGTCTAAAGTGAAAAGCCAGCTATTCACGGAATGCTCACGTGGTCCTCTGTATTTCCTCATCTGGAAAGTTTTCAGTATAATCATGTACTATATTTATTATTAGTAGAATGACTACACGGTTTCTCTCATTTACAAAGGAGTTTTATCAGCGACTACAAATCAAAGGAGTTTGCCATGAATTCATTTATCAAGACATACTTTTTCTCTTTCCATGCATATCAAGTGCAGAAAACCCCACGCAAAGAAATCCTTTGTGATAAAGTGACACTATCAGTCTCAAAGAAATTCAGTTCGGAAATAAGAAAGCACTGCGTGAAAACCTTCGTAAGGAATGTAACACTATACCTATCAGAAACATGGCATTGGGAAAGTGGGCCAAAAAGACCGGGAGATTCTAAAGGTGTTGATGGGGAGGATTAATTACAATCAAGTGGACGGACAAAGTGAGAAATGAGGAAATACACTGTGGAGTAAAGGAGTATAAGACATAAAAGAACAAACACGCCAAGGAAAATTAAAACCAGACGAATTGCTCAAGCAATGAGAAATAATTTATATATAAGGAGTATGGTAAAAGACATTGACTGACATCCTAACTCAAAATATCGCGCAACAAAATGCTTAGAAAGTACCGAAATTTGTAAGTAAAAGGGAGCCATCATGAGATAAAGGCATTAAAATAGAATAGGGAGCAATGTATTTTTTGTGCTTATCGGAAGGTTTAGGGGGAAATGAAAGAATTTATTTCGCCTTCTTCTAAATGAAAAAATAACGAATTAATGCTTTTTCCAAAATATTTTAGGGGTCTATTTAGTACATTATAACTTCTACATCTACATCTACATAATACCCCGCAAGCCGCCGCAAGGGCGTGTGGCGGGGGGTATTAGGTCACCAACCGTAAAAAAGAAAAATACCACATGCAAAAAAACAACACGGAAAATTACACCCACAGCAGCGCACACACTCATGCAAAAATCCCTTCATCCAATACTCATGCAAACACATGTACCGCAAAACAACTAAAAAACTGCACCCCATGATGCAGCACGAAAGCCATCCTACAACACGGAAGCCAGGACACAACAAGCAAGAAATTGAAACACCACATGAAAATGCACCACGAAACACTCTACCCCCAAAGAGTCTCTAAAAGGCAGGGAATGCGACCCAACGTTGCAGGTAGCAGGAATTTGCCCCCGCGGAGAGGGACGAGGGATTGAAAGGGAAACTTTAAAACAGATGAACAGAACATGAATGAGGTCATTCGGAAAGAATGGGTTATTATAGCAAAACACATAAGGTTAGTGGAAGAGCATGCATTTAAATACAACTAATTATTTTTTAGACGCTGAGGGTGGCAAGTGGAATTTTTGCTATCTATAACCCTGCAGTTGCTATCCCGTATTTTCCGTGGGAAGAAGGAGTCCTTGAGTCGTGTGGGTATAACTCTTCTCTTAAGTTTCAACTTCGACCTCAGCGACATTTAATAATGAAAACGAATGTTTTCAAATAAGTATTTCTCAGCAATTGAAATCATTTTGTACTTCTGAATGCTGCGCCGTAGATATGTCTTGTTCTTGCCATTCATGTACTTTCCCTGAGAGTGGAATATCCATGCATTAGTAATTTATTGACATCAACATAAATACACTGCGATCCACGAAAAAGGTGTGTAGCAGGAAGCACCATGTGGGAAGGGTGAATGATAGGGGCAAATGGCCGCATTAACTCAACTCAGTAATGAGTGAAAGTCGCGATGGTTAGGAGGGAATTCGTATATTTCATATCGTAGAAAAGTATTTAGAGTGATTACCAGTTTCTCATATTTTCATAGAATAAGAACAAATTTCTTAGTCATTTAAAGGAGAAAGATAATGCAGGTATATTTAAAACGTACAAAACGAAGAAGTTATCAAGCCTTCATAGTTTTTTTCGCTTTTGGTTTTTGACTTTCTTTGCCCTCTTGCGAGTATTAAACTTGAATGATCATCTGCATAGTTTCTCATTGGTAAGTAGGGCCACTTTCAGGAAAAAATTTATCTTTCCCTTGTCTTTCGTTCTCAATCATCGGCTGTTTCCTAGGTAGGAACATATAATATAATGCTACTGAAAGAGAATAAGATAGTAGAGATTAATTGAATGGGTATATTGGAGAAATTGGGTTAGGAATCCCTTGATTCACGAAGAGAGCAGGCAAAAAACTTGGGCTTTTAATAAGGTAGGGGACACTTGAGTTTTTAAGCGACTCAGAGGATATTATATGACACCAAATTACATTGATACATTCGACCACCAAGATACAATAAGAGATATAGAAACCGTTACTTAAATATTCAAGCATTCGTTCTTTCCTCGCCCGATACACCATCATCACAAAATGGAACCTAAGAACCCGAATATATTGACTTAAGAACAAACTTTTAATAATATAATCAATGATTTCGTGGCGCATATAGGCAGGTGTGCGAACGAGTGTTTTTGTATGTGAGCGAATATAAATGTTTATTCAAAGTTATGTCTGAACTATTATTATTGTATGCATGGCTAGTGTCCTAACAACCCCCGTTACATGCCCTTGCGGTGGCTTGTGGGGTATTGTGTAGATGTGTAGCCTCGCAAGGCGGCACCAAAACGATCATTTTTTTTAGAATATGGTAAATGGAGGGAAAAGATAATGTACAGGTACTTTAAAATATCCAGTTAGAGATCCCTGACTTCTGATTCTTACGACTTAATCGATTAGTGTCAGAGATACAAACTATCCACTCTGATAACATGCAAAATATCAAACTTAGATGGAAACAATTGTTACGAGTAGTCCTTAGAATAATGCATATAGTGTTCCTAGAAAGAAGAGAAAAACCATATCCATAAACCATATAAGGAGCATTCTCTTAAGTTCCTTATTAAAGTCACCGAAGAAAACGAAGGTTATACAAAAACTAAAGGCTGGCTTTCAATTCAAATATCAGTCTTAACATCGAAGAAGAAATCAAAAAATAAAATCAGGGAGATCAAGTGTAGAAGCCACAGATCCAAAGTCACTTATTCCGCGAACGGTTAGGGATGAGAATAACTGCAAACCGCGCTGGAAAAAAATATCTTGAAAAGCCAAGTACATTGTAGCAATATAATACAACTCAAATTTTATTGATCTTGTTGCCAGCAGCTCAATCCCGAGTGTAAGGACAAGTATTTTACACTTGGATACTGAAGTAGATTTAGGTAGATTAATCCCTGAATTAAGAGATGCACACTTCTTATACATTCGCAAAAGATAAAAATGTATCTGCGAGATGTTATATTGGGGGCTAAAATCTCGTTTGTGGAAATCGATCTTCTATTTGATGTGTTGATCAAGAAGTTGTTTATCTTATTGTGCCACCATTAAAGAGAGGTTGAGTCCATAATATTAAACTTTCCTCAGGAAGAGCCAAAATGTTGGTCAATCTCTTAGGCTATTATTAAAATAGGAATATCTCAATCTAATGGAAATGAAATAAAGACGATGGCAAGTTAACAACAGGTTTCGAATTACAGGTGCCTAATTAACTAATTCACGCAGTCATATTTAACTCTGCGGAGGGTATCGGGTTAGAATGTTGTCCTATAAACGATTTTATGCTCGTTTGCCACGCAAAATGTCTCAAAGGGCCATATGAATTCAATTCCTACTTCGATCCCATCTTTTGGAATCCGATTACATGGTTTCACTGAATGGTTTAGATATAAGGAAGGCAACTAACTAACCAGTTATGGCACTGTTCTTAAGGAAGAAAAATACTGGTAACAGACTAATTATATTAGGTTGCATTATCGTTTTCTTAAAGGAAGTGTGCCATAAAAATATTAAAAGGCGATGAAGCATGTTGGATACGATTAGCTATCTATGGGAGTCGCAAGCCGAAATTGACAAATTTTCCTCCAGTATTATTAACTAGGTGGATAATTCAACTTCTTCTGCCAGAAAAAATAACGATGACAAACACAGAAAAAGACAAAATAAAATAAGGGCTAGATAAAATAATGGCCACGCACTTCTTTTTGCAAACAAAATTTTTCTTAGCAAAATCCTTTGCAGTTCTGCAAAGATCCTTTATCGTTCGCGGGAAAAATGAAATTTTAAATCTGTCGATTTAATAGTTTATCTCTCAAATTTTATTTTGATTATATCTCCGACTGTAGTAAGACGGAGCTGCTAACACATTTTTAACATTATCTCAATTTAGCTTCCCCTATGATGCCTAAATATTTTGCCTAAATTTGAAATAAACCTGGATAATATTAACAAAATGAAAATTCAACCATCTTTTTCAAGTTTCATTATAATTTATAACTATGATAGTTAATTCGGTAAATTAATTATAAGTCATAAGCTTAATGAAACTATGTTCATCCTTTAAGCTTGAATGAAATAGTCGCATTCAGTTCAAGATTCAGATATTAACTATGATAGAAAATAAAACCCCAAAAATTCTTACCTAATCTTCCAAGCTAGTATTGTAAATTTAAATGTATAGAATATAAACAATAGTTAAATCACTGTCAAAAGTAATTGGCGATTGCAGAAGTTAGAGTCCTGGTCACTACTACTTCAAAGCTTTTCCTTTTATGTTGCAAGAAAAATCTTGTGAAAACCATACGTTTTTCTAGCCATGCTTCACTGACTCTATAAAATAGAAATTCAGATCCCCAGGGACAATTCAAAACGAAGTCGGTCGAAAAACGAGTAAACAGGAAATATGCCCAGGTTCCACTACAGAGGTACCAGTGCGAAGCGCTTAGCAACATAAAAGAGGAAAAAATATTTCGGCTCAACTCTTTTCTTTTTGCACAGGTGTCACTTAAAAACTTCCCTTCATCATTCACACAATATAATATTAGTTTGAATCTGTTTCACCTTTCAAAAACTTCTTGAATCACTAAATTATAAAATGCTTCCGTACAACATTTCCTATAAAACGAAATATTATGTTTATACTTAGCACTTATTCTCTCTCTATATCAGCTGATGCACGGACTTTCCATATGAAATACGATATTTGTTGAATAAATGATGATTTTTTTTCGCCGCTAAAAATGACTGAAAACAGCCCAAATTTGTTGCTGAGAAATAACGCACTGGTGATTTAAATGAAAAATGGGTTTTCCGACTTCGAACAAATAAGGTAATTGAAAATCAAATTAAAACGTCATAAGAATCACATGTGAATATACATCTACTTAATACCCCGCAAGACGCCGCAAGGGCGTGTGACGGAGGGTGATAGGACACCACCCGTAATTTAGAAAAGAAAAAAACCACATGAAAAAGCTACAAATTCATGCATCCACAAAAAAAACATGTCATTGATTCATGCAAGAACACTTACACCCCACAAACATGCAAACACTCAAACTACCAACTAACATATACATGCACCTACAAGTATACCTAACATCTTTGCAATTTTTAATTTTGTTCCGAATTGTAAATTCCATGTTTTTAATATTTCTAAAGTGAGATTATTTGCGTTGCGAAAATATAACACCAGGTTAATTTGAAACATGTTTTGTCTTAAAAAAGGTAGTTTCATGTAGTATCTTTAAATCATTAAAAAACAAAAATAGTGAAAATTAAAAACACGACTCCTCGGTCATCATGAGCTTTTCATTTCTATAATATCAAGAAACAATTTTCTTTGTAACGGCGTTTTTTATTCGCGCAAATACGGTGTTTATATCAACATTTCACCACGCCAATCTTTTCCGCCAATACTTTTTCACGCTCAGTAGAAACTGGGAGGCGGAGAAAAGTCGCTGCATTAACCCACTCCTACAGTCCACTTACCTCCCACCCCCCCGTAAGCTTCATCGCCCTTCCCGTACTCCCTTCTTCATCCCCACTCCTCCTCTCTTTACCCTTTCCATTTTCCTACGCTAACTGCTGCGCATTTGTCCGAGCTATTCACCGCACATCCTTCAAGGTCTCTAGCGACTCCTTCTCTTCCATTCTCTCCCCACTATTGCCCACTTCCCATCCCTCTCCTTCTTTCATCTCATCTCTCTCCCCCCTTTCATTTTTGCACCTCACCCTCCAACCCTCACCCCGTGCTTCCTCATCCCAACATTCCCTGCTCTACCTTCATCCTGGTCCCTCTCTCTCCATCTCCCTCGAGCACCGTCGCACCGCTTGGACACCCCTTCTCGAAACATTAACATCTCCTTCTCTCCCAGTGCCCTAACCCTGTCCTTATACCTGACCCCAGCTCTTTGCGCACTGGTGTTCCCGATGTGATGCACCCCCTGCCAAATACCTTGGAGGTGACCTGCCGGGTATCATGTAGATGTATTTGGCCCTCGTTTCACTGAGAGAAGGACATATGTCACAAGGGAAAGTGTGAATAGAGGGCCAGTTGTTCGATATCTCGAACTCCAGTTAAATACGTTGTTATTTACCGGCCACACCCTCCCATTACGACTCGACGGGAGTGGAGGTATGAAGGAAGACGGGAGTATGAAGGTACCAGCAAACTACCATGGCACATGCATAAGAGTATTTCCTTTCCTGAATTATTGGAGACGGCTTTACTTTATTTCATACGTCTTCTCATTGTACATCTGCAACGTATCCTACGATCTGCAACGAGGGCGTGTGTAAAAGGGTACTAGTTCACCAGGTCAATTCAAAATTTAAATCCCTATTGTGGTCTTGCTAAGTGTGAAGGCAAAATGATACTTCATATTGGTAGGTTCTGCCGCCCGTTCTCCTTTACTTCTCACTGCGATCTTGCCTGCCAGTATAATGAGAATTATTTCTACCGTGTCAACGCTAAAATGGAGTCACTTGCACCTTTTAATAAGTTTTAGCTCTAGCAGTGCAGGCGGCATTGATTTTAAGGATTATTAATGCATAAAGGCAGCAACTAATATGAGAAATGAGAGTGCACTTGCAAGCATACTCACATGCTGTATATACATTTATTAAATAAATACCCAATCGATCGATCGAGTACAAGCTTGGAAAAATATTTTAGGTACTTCGGAAGGCGTGATCATTTCCCGGATACAATAAAGAAAGTAACATGATCATTTGCGACGCGTGAGACTTATGGGTTAGATAATAATAGCGCTTAATAAGAAAATGGCTACATGACTGCGGACAAAAGGTCGTTAAAGGTGGTGACAATTCCGATATCGTTAAAAGTATAGGGATGCTTCCAAAGAAATTGTAATCAGTTCCATTATTTTCCATTTTAGCATTATTGGTAATAATACTAAATGGATTGTTCTGAATAATCGCCAAGATTAATATTAATGAGGGTAGAGTTACCATAAAACCGAGACAAAGTATGTACTAATTATGATATGCAATTAAATTTGAAGCTTTTGCCGTAATGAAGCTCTTAAAAGAGTAGATTTGCCATGAGAACGTACAGTGCATTAGTATAGAATCATTTACTGTCACGTAAGCTGGCGATGGCTTGGGGTTGTAGATTTAGATAACAATGTTATCACTCGCTATCGGGGCGAGGAAATTGCGAGGACCCTCCGACGTGATCGAATCTGTCAAACACTTAGAGTAATCTGTAAAATAATACTTGGTAAATAAATGGACAGTGTTTAATCAGGAGATAGCAGAAAACAAAAGAAGAAAAATTGAATCAACCGATCCCCAAATGCATGCTAAACTACTATCAAAGACAGAAAAAACACGACTCAATTTTTTTCTGCTATCATTTATCACAAGGAGAACGATAACGCCCTCATTTGATGAGGACACTTTTATTTTAGGGGAGATCCGGATTTTTTCGAAAAATTGTTAAACGCTTATTCAGTTGTTTTAGTTCTTGAATAGAGTTCAAATTTATGTTCCTATGGGTCATTACAATGGATTTTGGCCAAGTTCTATGAATTGCTAACAACCCAAAGAACACTTAACGACGGGTTAGAATTCCAGAATGCACGAAGAGGAAAACGGAATAGGGTCCAACTCAAAAGGCAAGACTCGGAAAACATAAAGCCATCAAAGAGCTGAGGAAAAGACAGCGATCACGTCACTAGTTTCTGCGTAGGGTATCTATCTCGTTAAACTTTTTAACTCAAATACAAAGAACATGCCGTCCCGGTTATCCGGTGGGCAGCAAACGTACTCACAAGATTATTCAGAGAAAGCAATCAAGAAACCTGTTTTTTGGAATTGAGGAAAATTTAATTATTTAAATAATTATTTCCAAAAAACTCCATGGTGGGTTTTGACGGCGGATACGTAGTCAAGGGTTTACGGTCATATGCTTTTTGTAGCAAGAATACAAAAAAAAATTGTTATTTCTTGGTGTTGTACGTGCATTTAAATAAAACAAAGGTCTGTAATTTTGTTGCATCGAAAATCAACATATAAACTTGAAAATATCTCTCACACACTATCTTCAATAGTCATATGAAGCATATTTTAATTAATTTTATATTTGCTTCTGTTTTTAATGAAATAAGAGTCTTATTTTAATCTGCATTTTCACCATTACTTTTTTAAATCATGCATTCTTCTAAACAAAATAATATACAATACCACATTTAAAAACGTATTATCTTACATAGGGGCTCAATTTGATTCTTCGCTTGAATGATTTCATAGCTGTATATTTCCTTAACTGATTAGTTCTCACAACCTTATACACATAAGGGAAAAGGGATAGAAAAGAACATAAATAACATAAACGACAAACGCAAGGTAAATGGGGAACGTGGCAGGGGGCAGTTTTCAAGTAAAAACAGTCATATATATATATATATATATATATATATATATATATATATATATATATATATATATATATAGTATTGTAATGTGCATATATTATAGCGGGAGAGGCAAGTACTCCGCGGGCGTCATCTCATAAAACCGTTGCAAAAGAAAACCGACAGCAACAGGAAAAGCACTTAAAAGCACGCATTTATGAAAATCCAAATGAAAATGATGCCGAAATAGTCATGCCGTCGTAATGGACATCCCTTTCATGAAAAATTCTTCAGCCTATAGCATCTACGTGGTGCATCTTAAGTTTACCAGGTGTGTTCTAACACCCCTCGCCACACGCTCTTGTAGCGGCTTGCGGGAAATCGTGTTGGTGTGCATAATACGGATTGGCGTGTGGTGTGGGAATAAGGAGCTACTCCTTCATGCCTTTATTCTTGTAACGTGATGCATTTCCAAGATAATTCTAGTTTTTTCACAGACACGTAACATAGGTTCCGAAAGAGAATATCTTGAAAAACACGATTTGAATTATCAATCCACAGTATCTTCCAATCAAGCTTACCAAGAAAACAAATGAACGCTCTATTCTTAGATTTACAAAAAGTCTGATTAAACTACATTTTAAGCTCTTATACAAACTGCGTTTCCGGGAAATCGAAAGCAGAGATATGAAATGGACTTTTAGAGTCGACTTTCTCAGTTCATTTAATTCGAAATTTTTATTTTTGTTACTGCAATTATATACAATGAGGTAGTTCTTAGGTCGCAAAAATGTTCAACCTGCTCCAAGAATTGGTTCTATATTTGATGTCAGTCTTAGTGTATTCTTTTATCTTTTGTATTAACATTGTTTTGGTCTTTTTTTCTCAATATCCAATACTAAATCTTCAATGGCTTTGGACGATGTTCTGCACATCTTTTTCATGTATTTTCAAAGTCCGCGATTCGTAAAATATGATGTTAAGGGCAGAAGCATTGTATACCTTCCTGCGTACCTGTGTAATCCTTCATATGCCTTCCACACACTTCAATTCCTTTGGTCTTGGGCGCAAGGATGCAGCCTTGTTTCACACATCTAATTTTTCCCTCTTTCTCCCAGTCAATCGAAACTAAACCCATCAAAATTACCAGCCTTTTGTTGGCGCTCAAAAATAAAATTAATACCCTGAGTAACTACTCCGTAATTGATTTCGTATAACAATATATTCGTCTGATGAAATGCAAAACCGTATCACATTTGGGTTTATGGTTGGAAAAAACTGTCCCACTTTCATTATTTCCCTCAAATTTCCTACCAGCATCACCAATAATGAAATTCGTGAACCAATAAGTCTCTGGTCCTGTTCGACTTTCCCAAACGCCCACTGTGACAAAGGTTTCTCTCTATAGAACTACATCGCCTGAGTGTCTCGCATGTCCTCATTCAGGTTTTATCCCACTCTTTTTCCCATCCTGGTCATTATCCATCGCGTATAATACTTCCGCGCACGGAATCCATTGCCGCTAACTCCGGATGAATCAAATGGTAGCTCAAAAGGGGAATGAAAAAAGTGGCTAACTTATGAACGTGATTACCTGTCCTTTTTCCCAGGAAAAGTTTTTTGTGAAGTTTATTGCTGTATTTTCCTCAAAGGTTTCATGCAAAGGTTTTTCTTTATTTTCCTGAGAAATCAACATCAATAATTAAGCGTTATTTCTACTTGGCCTTGATTGAAAATGCAAAGTTTTTCTCAAAAATCTGTTCTTAAAATTTCCTGCAGGTATATCATTTCTCATTGAATTCATTCAAAAAAAAATTAATTAACCCTACAAAGAATTTCGAGAACTTTATCTAAAATGCTGTGAAAACCATTTCTTAATATACTCTAAAAATTGACTAATATATTAGAAAATTGTTTTGTTTATTCGTTGCCTAGCTTATGCAATTAGTGGCTAGGAGTAAAACAGGAAAAGAGAGAACCTAACTTATTTTAAATAAATGATCGTAACAATTTTCCACTAGATAAGTTTCATAGTTAGGCTCCACATCACTCCCGAAACTACTGAACCTGAAACTACTGAACTTATTACAAACGAATATTCGTTACGTGACTTTCACTATGTACGTGTCTGATTGTGTTTGTCATTTCATTGCGATAAAATGTAATCAGGAACATAATGCGCTATTTTTTAAGCATAAGGTGTGTGCAAAGTTATCGTAAATTGATGTTTATTGCTTTCGTTTCATGGCCTCTCACCATTTCACAATTAAGACCACTTTTTCAAATTAATATAAGCTACTTCTCATTAGTAATTTAATCTACAAATGGCATGAAGTGCCGTCTCCAACACTACACTACGCTCAATTGAGCAACGGAAATTTTCGCGTCTTCGTCCAATTCCCGCGACTACAAATCACTTCTACTGCCTCTGTTCTTGCGGGAATCATCTCCAAGTTTTCTTGTAAATTGCAACAGAGTTTTTGAGGATCTTCCAAGTACCTTGGGTTCGAATTCATGCAACCTTCTTTTCGTTTAGTCAAAGGAAGCTTAGTGCATGACTTTCCGTATTTGTATAAAGCCTTTCACGCCGCAAAGAAATGCGTACTGCTGGGCATTCATGTTTAAACTGTCTAGCGATTCCTCCGATGCGTCTTAGAGTTAATATCGTACGCTCTGTTCTATGAATGTACAACTATGAAACTACAAGAATGTGACTTACCCTGCCTTACCTGAAGGAAAATCAAGTGTCAACCCTGCCGATAGCGATCTTCCATTGACCAGAATGTGGATTGAACTACCTTAGGTATCTATTGGGCAATAATTTCAAATTATAATGTGTTTTAATGAACCTAATCATGTCACTCGATCTACTCATTGGAAAGTTTTCCAGTCCTCCAAATGAAATGCAAAAATTCTCCGCATAAAATACGAAACTATTATTTTACCATTCGTTTCTGCCATCTAGTTTGTAGCGATTTTACTTCTCAAGTATGCTATCTGTTAAGACTAAAATAATGCTTTAGTAAATATATCGTTTGCGCAAACATAGAATTCACGAATTTTCATTTAAGTGGGTTTCATTTTCATATATTTTCAGAAATGGATAAATCTAATTCTTCTCTTTTTATTATGCTTCAAGTTATAATTTTTAGTGCGAAATCAAGAAGAATACTATTCTAGGAGGTCAACAAGCATTCGAAGAGTTACATAATTAAAAAGATATAAGTAATGAAGATAACAAACACCTATTCATGCATTATAGTATTTCACTTACGTTTCATGGATGCGCAGGGCGCTGTAAACATTGATTGTCATACAATCATAGCTTTAAACTAGAAATCTTCAGATAAAGATATTATGAAAGAATTATCGCCTGCACGAATTTGAAGGTAAAGAGGTTTGCTCCTAGCCTAGAAAAATAATTTTTAACCCAATCCCAAACATTATATTGGTCTTGTCTTTTTGGCGCTCTGAAATAACTGTGTAAAATAAACTTATTCTAACTTGAATATTAAAACAGCTACAAATAAGTACTTAAAATACCAACGTCAATATTAAATTCATTCAGCATAAATGGATTTTCATCAATGAAAAAGTGACGAAATGATTTGCGCAGACATATATATCCAATTAAATCTATTGCTGAAAATATTTCAGAGCTATAGATAAATATATTCTAAATATTCTACTCCCTCTTCTAAAACGCCATTTCATTTCAGTCGAATGTGAACCGATGCAACTCTTAATTTTACGCTGCATCCAGGTAACCAAATCCTCCTCTATCTTTTTCGCACAATGATTGGATATTCTCAAATTTATTCCTCACGACGAAGTCCCCTCATATCAGAGAGATCAGAATAGGAAAGAAGTTTCCCACGAGTGAAAGTATAGCCAGGAGGAAGCAACGAAATGTAAACAAAGAACAGGAGATGCAAATGAGTTGGCATCGATCTCAACAACTTGCATGCTCGATGGGGAGATTCTTACTTTCGAGTGACTGAGTCATCTGGTGGCTGCATTCGTAAACAAACGAGGAAATGAGTATCGTCTGAAGAAAATTACTTCTAAATGATGAAAATCGTATTTATATGATAATTTTTCAAGCTGAATGCACGGCGAAAATTCGGCTTTCGTTCGTTCAGTGCACAAACTCGAAGTGTCTCTGTCCGCATCGCGCCATGCAACTTACTGCATGAATCAACCGCAGACATTCTGATCTTCGTGGGACACGCCCCAGAAAATCGAGGAAGGGAACGTCGATGTCATGAGAGTGCTTGGACGCTTTAATTTGAGCCACGACATGGACTAGGCGATTCTCAATCGTTTCAAAAAGCAGTAACCTAAAATACAGAGAATTTACCGTGATATTTCTTGGACAATTATCGCCTACGCTTTTAACATGGTAAAAATCTCTGAACTTTCAAATGAACTGATCTGGCATTTGCTCACCAATCTCCAAGAGTTACCAACTAAAGCCGAAGGAGTGTAGAATTTTACAGCAATCATGGGCCATTCCATTGTAAATAAAATGTAGAAATTGAATTTTTAAAACCAAATGTCCTATTTAAGAACGTGATCTTAAGAGAAAATTCATAAAAAGATTCTGTGCTGCCGGATTTTTTTTTATTTTTAGTGACCTACCAAGTATCTATTTAGGTCTTGGATGGTCCCTAAAATTATGCCATACCCTGAATAATTTTCAAACTACACTCCACACACTTTTCTCTCTTCCCTTATCACTTCTTCATTCTGACAAAGCTTCAGTCCCCTATAGTGGTCCAAAATGCTTATTTTTTATTTTGCATATAAAACATTCTTTCTTTTTTTCAGAGGGTTCGACACCCTGCCATCTTTGTTCACGATTCTTGTGCGTGAAGGTAAGGAAAGACGAATTTACTCTTGATTTGCGCATTTTCAACCAACCTAGTGTTTCCATAAGGCCTGCGATCGACTTACACACGTCCCAGACAAACCTGTAGCCTTGATTTTGACTGTCATGGTTTAATGAAAGCCGCGTTATAAACTTTTATGTTCTCCTTGGCAATACTCATGGCCAAGGTTATGGGTCTCTTGCATAATTCATTATTGTTTGCATATATTTTGCTATTTAATGCTCAAGCAGTCAATTGCTTGGAGGCTAGAGCATAAACGTGGCATTCAGCGACAACGCCATCGACTTTCCTCAGAGCTCACGCATTTCAGTATTACATGAAATGGATGAAAATAATGTCGGCCTATCAGTGATTTCCAGTATTTTTGACAAAGTGAAGGTCTCCTCTTCAGAGAATCATTTATGAGACCCACACTTTCATTTAGTATTGCCTTGATTTTACTTTGTTGGCAGATATGCTCAAGTCGAATTAGAAATTCTGCTATGTTCCCTAACGTGTATTCTTTCGATAAAGGATAAAATAGTAATGAGTGAGAAGGGTAAATTTTAACGAAACAGGAGAGTAAAATTAAAAATTTTAAAAATAATAAAATTATTGCCTTTGCTCAAAACCAGAGGTGAAAGGCTTGACGGACGCCTATACTGTTTTTTTAAATACTATCCTTTGTCTGATGATTGTTAGTCGTATTCTCGATTGAGTCTTTGTTACTAGTTGGCTTATTACCAGTTAGTTGATTGTAGATTGATTCTACATTGATTGCCGTAAATGCCTTTGCAGCGGTGGGAAAAAATACAGCGTGACGAATCAGAATTGTAGCCCGCAGCATAATGGTTTATGAGCACAACAATTCCATAATAAATTTCAAACATTTCCAGCCCTCAGTAAACTCTCAACTTTCCGACTTGAAAGCTAGTTATTTTTTTTAAACTCCGCGTTATAGTCGCACACACAAAACTTAAATGCGCACTCGGAAATCTTTTTTCGTGAGAACTGCCGGTATTTTACACAATTGCCTGTCGCCTTTTCCTTCGCTTTTTTTTCTTCCGAGCGCACCGAAAAGTCTCGCCTCGCGATTCCCAGCGCTCGGAGAGCGGGTTGAGTTGTGCGGGGGAAGGTTTGCGGTAGAGAAGGGAGGGGCGGTGGGGAGGAAGGAGGCGCCTCATCGTACTCACCCGCTCCCCTTCCCTTCTCCACGCCCTCTCGCTCCCACCAACCCCCCTCCCCCCGTCCGCCCTCCGGAGAGCCGTTGTTTTTCCCCGCGCTCTCACAGCTGATTCACCGCGGGAGTGTGGCGGAACCGGGTAGAGGGGGAGGGGGAGTGGGGCGTGGGTGGGGAGGGGTGCTGCGAGGGAGGAGAGAGGCGGCGGAGTTTTTCTTCGTTTTTTTATAGTGTGCGATGAAGTGAGGGGGAGGATGCATGGGGACGAGAGAGGGAGGGGGGAAATGGGGATGGGGGCGGAGGTGGGGGAAGGGAGTGGGAGCCTGGGAGGTTGGCGGAAAATAGGGCCACGCGCGAAGCTCCGTTTTGAACGCCGTCCTTCGTTGTTTATCTGGCTGACGTTACAGATGCATTCATGTGCCGAATTCCCAGAATTGCATTTAATATGATTCGTGTAAGCATCAATATTACGCCTCGGATTATCAAAAACTACTAGACCAGGAATCTGGATTTTCACCAAGAGATTCGAATATCACGGCGGACATAGATTAATGTCCTAATGTGTTGGCACATTATGGACTCGGAGGAGAGTAGGAATCATTTCAAAGACTTTCAGAATGATTAACCTGAACCATGACAGTTTTGATGCGCAGAGGGGCTAAATGTATTAAGGATTAGCACATTTTTGAATCGTATGAGCGTCTTTATCTTACATCTAATTAATCGTGCTGAGAAAGATCAAATTAATGGATGATGATCCCTTTCCTTATTAGCGCCAGGATGGAATCACCGTGACTTGAATAGAATCAATGGACAAAAATTAATGCAATATATAGGTAGAAGTGGAATATAATTTATATTACAGATTCAGGTGTGATGTGGTGGAACTGTTCCATAATAACAGAGATGAAGACTACAACAATTTTCCACCAAATAAATTACTAAATAATTATTTAGTGGAAAATTGTAGTAGTCTTCATCTCTGTTAATATGGAATATTATTGTTCATTGCTCTCGCCGCTTGTCATTACATTAAGTAAATGAGTAAAAGTCATTAATATTTTCTAACTTAGGGAAACCATCTGGCGCCCTTGCATTTGCACACGAGCTCAGGGCCGGTCCTAGGCGTGGTCGACAAACTATCGCTGCCTCTAGTGAGAAGCCATCGTTTCGGAATTGAGACTCGGTTTCCTATCCCACCCAATCCCATAGTTCCCACTATACATTTTCAACTGCTCTCTTACGAGTTGCACTAATATAGTCTTTAAAGCCAATCGACAATATACTGTCAATTTTAATCTGCATTACATAATATCCTGATAATCACCCCATGACAGTGTGTGTAGGGTGTTTGAAGAAGAGCTTTTATTTTGTAGTGGAGAAAATATTTAATGTCTTCGTTCAAGGAATAACGGATAACTTTAATGTTTTTCGGTTACGGCCGGGCCCTGAATGCACCGCGAGTTCGGGATCCTCGCACCGTCTCTTATTACTAATAAAAACTGACTTTAGGAATTAAATGATATCCACTTTACAGAGATCTGGCCAATTTGAATCAGATGTGCAATGAAACTGGTATCTCTCCTCCTCTCTCATGGATCACATCACACACATATACCATCGTCAACATCAAAATTTAGCTACACAGCGTATGGTTATTCCGCATAGCGTGTGGGTAGGCTTTTAGAAAGCTACAGGACAACTGAATTTTACTGCAATATCGAGAGAATTACTGTGGGAATACTTTGTATTGTTAGGTTGGTCCACAGTGATAAAATATGCATCACGGCATCGTCACGGACAAATTCAAATACTCGTTCTTCCTCGGACGATGCGGAATCAACCAAATCGAACTGACGTGCCCGAATGTAGTAACTTAAAGACTAAAATTTAATGATTTTGTCAAACGCACAAATTATTGCATGATGTATATTAGCATTTATGTGTGTATGCCCTCGAATATTTTTTACACATTAGCTATTCATATCCAAATGCATGTATGAACTAATAAATAAGCATATATGGCTGGTACCCTGACAAACTCCTCCAAACGCCCTTTCGGCAGCTTGCGGGGTATTTTGTAGGTGTTCGTTGAACCGTATTGCAATCAGCCTCTGCTTGGGCTACGACAATAAGCGCAAGAAACAAAATATTCCTTCATTCGTGAAATATGCGGGCCCTGCATCGTGAAAATCAGCTAAAAAAGTCAAATTCCTCCATACTGCTCATCAGGTGGTGGAAATTACTGTTGGCTTTTCGTGGTTCCCTCCACCTACGGTTTGTCGTACCCATGCTCATAGTTAAAGTAAAATAAATAAAATATGCATCATCAAATGCCTGGACTCTTATCCCAGTTCGGCGAGCTTAAGAAGCAGAAAATATCGACGACGGTTAAAAAAAATGAGTGGGAGTTCGAGAAAAGGAACTAAGAAGTCGGGAATGGGGCGATGGGGGTGAGGGGAGAGGAAAAGAGTGTTGGTGTTGGCTGGAGCGTGTTGTGGAAAGGGGGAGAAATGGTGGGAGGAGTATGTGGAGAGGGGGAGGAAAGAAGGGGGATGGAGAGACAAGAGTGATGGGAGGGGAGGAAGCCTAGTGATAGCGAGAGGGGGAGAGAGAGAGAGACAAAGAGTGAAGCAGAGAGAGAGACATCGCACGAACCGTTTCCCACTCTTCCCTCCTACGATGACGTCAGCAGCGCATGCGCTGTCTTCGCACCATTCCGCTTCTCTTTTTTTGTTCTCTTCAACTACTCACTCGATCCCGCGGTGCAAACAATTAACTCCTTTCTCCCTCAACCCCATCCCCTTCCTATCATCCCATTCTTACACTTCCCTCACTTCAGCCTAGAACGGTCTTTTTTCCCGTCGCCTACTGCTCACCTCGTTCTCGCCCCTCTGTTTGTTCTCTTTGCGACTCTGTTTTTTGTCCCAAAGATATATAATTGGTTTTTTCTTCTTACCGCGTAAGACAGTAGCAGCTACTTCTCGGAATCCCACTATTTATTACAAAAAGGAAGAAAAAATAATTATGCATTTCACCTTAAGATGCATTGGTATTTACAGAAGAAGAAATTATTTTTCACTGTCGATTTATGGTAGCTTAATGTGTTCTTTCAATTGAATGGGTGTTTACGAGGGTCTCATATTATTTTACAGCCGGAAAAGTATTAAGCTACACATGGCAAACATGCGAATCGACGAGGATACCTTTGAAAATGGGGAAGCATTGCGTTATTTCTCTCGAATAAAATCTTTCCGCTTGATCGCAAACATTTTATGCAAGGACATGCTTCCGTTAATTCCACTCGTTAATCGCCATCAAATCAATCCTAGTATTTTTTCCTTGCACTTCTACACTTGATTCTCATTTGCTATCTTCTAATCTCATCATGTGTTCATGGTTCGTTTTCATGTCTATAAATACCTGTTGCGTGTATCGCATTGGGGATCTGTACTCATAACCGTTCACTTTGAATTGCACAATTGTTTTCTCAGCCTATCGTACTTCAAAATTTGGTAGAGTTTATCTCTATGCTGTCCATTACATATATCAAGAGTATACCCTACTAGCTGCCACGGAGTAACGTGCCGGGGTAGTAGGAAGGAGGCATTTTGTTTTGTAACCCCGGATAAATGTTAGCAAACCAATGGTAATATTTTCAATTGACGTTTTCTTTCGCTGTTTACCTCTCTTCATAATGCATATTTTATCTTTATTGGATTCATCCTGTTGTTTTCATGATTGCTTTCATTACGCTACCTTATCTTGGGTTGTAGTTTTCTGCTAACGAAAAACTTCTTGCATTGTTTACTTCTGGTGACGCAATCAATCTATTTCAGTACTTCTAGATTTTGTTTATCCAATTTTATGCTTGTTTTTCTCTCCGCTCTTTTGTGTTTGGCTTTCAAACCATATTAATTTTTAACTCATGGATTATATCATCTTCTTCCACATTTCCAAGTAAATATAACCCCGGTTAAGTAACATAAATTCCTTTTTTAAGTGGGGTTTTCCTTCTACAAATACTGGCATTTACCAGTCCCGTTGTATCGTTTGTGAATCGAAATATGTTGATATTTTCAGCATGAATACGAATGCATGCAGCAATACATTTATCTCAATTATAACCGCCTCGAAAGTATGGAGGTACATGAGAAAGTGACCAATAAAGGTGTTACTCCTCTTCACTCTTTTCCTTATTCTTATTCTTCACTGTAAGTCGGATATAATTAAATATTTTCATTCAAGTTGTGAAAAAGTCTTTCGGCAACTCTAAGAGACTCACTCCAATGCCCGTCAAAATATGTACGAGTATTTTCCAATCAAGTGTGGCCATAAATATTTTTCGACTAATTTTTTGGTCAAAAATTTAATTGAATTTAAGAGGTATAAGTTTCACCGATTTGACCCCAGTATTGAGTCAGCTTAGCTGTTGCAAGTTGAAATATGTTCATTTTGCCTACGACAACGATGGAGGCAACATGCGGCGCTATATTGAAATTTTGTTTTCGCCTTTCAAGATATCCTCAACAACTGCCAATGTAATGCTAGAGGAGGCTAAGCATAGCCTGTTATTTTCTATATTACGGCTAGAAGATGGTTTAAAATGTTTAAGGAGGGCAACATTTCCAAAGGAAAGTGTACCCTGAGCTCAAGTCACTGATCTTACGAAAGTAAATGCCAACACTGCTTCTGCCATTGTGAATGATAATCGTCTAATCATGTTAAAATTACTATTAGAGACATTGAAAATGTCATTGGGTGCCACCCACACGGTGGCAACAGAATAATCCCACCAGAGGCGTGTTTGAGCGCGATGGGCTCCGCGATTTAACCATTCTCTTGCAAAGGTCGGGTAAAATATGTTTCTCATCTTCTCTATAGTCCGAACCTAACCCCATGTGAATTTCTCCTACTCAGATGTAAATAAACACCTATCATAGAAAATGTTTCTCACCTTAAGAAGCAGGCGTAGGCAAAAATAACCTGTTTAAACTTGAAACGACTACCGCTGACCCAAGGCTAGAATCAAATCATTGGTACCATAGAAAACTTTTGCGAAGTACACAATTGGGATGAATATTTGATGGCCATTTTCTAGTCCTTTCAATGTAAGATACTTTTAAGGTAAAATATCTTCCATCTGAAAATAATTTACTTGATTCCAACTGATGCCCACCTCTTTGCTCATAATTCATCATTTGAAATGAACCTTGATGAGATTTAAAATACATGCATTTCCAGAATGTTAGTAAAAAAATTATTTGAAAGAAATTCTTACTTTTGAAAGTACAAGTAGAGGAGAGTACTTCCTTCTTTTGAAAGTACAAGTGTGTTTCATTCATTGAGGTGCCGCAGAGAGATCGACACCATGTATTTAAAGTCTAATTTCCAACACTTTTGTTTATGTCCAAATTAAAATCATTGGATTTCGGGAGCTTTTTTCTAATTATGTCCTCTCTAATTACAACAAAGAAAATGCTAGTCTCAGTGTATTATCTACATTATTTTAGCTTTCATAATTTTTCTCTCCGATTTTCTGCCTTTTTTTTGGAACTTGGCTTTCCATTTCCGTCTTTAAGCTATGCTCTATACATGTTTCAAGTGCTAGTTAATATCTCCTCAATTTACTTTTGTCTATTAGTTTGACCTTTCTCATTCCGTTTCCAATGTGTCCCTTGAGCAGTTTCTCATTAATCCATTCTATGCCTAAACCATTCTTGAATGTATTTGTTTTTTAACCATATAAATTCTTCAAACGTAATTCTCCAGACTTTCCTTACACTTCAGGCAACCAAATTTAAAATCATTTCATGCCACGAGTAAATTAACTTTCAGTTTTCGAATGATTGCACATTCTTCGGTCGGTTCTAGTTCTTCTTTCATAAACCAAAGCTTCTTCTTGACTGGTTTCTATCAGCCTAAGACTTCCTTTGAAGTTTATTATTTCACTTTTATTATTCCATCTCCTTTCCTCTTCTGAACCACTGTCAATTTTTATTGTCATGTTTGTTTCAAGGGCAAGTTTGCTAACCTTTGTTTTTCTTCATTATTTTCTTTTATCATCTGTTTTTTTTCTTGAAGATTAATGAATTTAACATGGCACTCGTTCAGAATTCACCGTAAGTTGTAGTCACTCTCGATGTCTACATCCGGGAATTCTTGCAATCTTGGTCCTGGTTTCGGTATCTTAAGTTAAATGATTCACAGAGATGAAGTCAACAAGATTGTGATCCTAAGTCTCCAGGAATTTTCCAGGCATAAACTTCTTTGATATTAATATACAAGTATAACCTTTTCCATAAGAACTGTATATTTCGGGTAAAACTACAATAGCCATTATTCTCTTTCGTTCCGTTTTACCATTCCTCTTTTCCAATTTCTTCCTTCCTGGCATTGTTCAATCATTGCAGCCCAATCTACCATTGCTATCATGTTTTCTTTTTCTTTTGATATTTTTATTTTTTATGCTTTTTAATAATTTTCATTTTATATTTACCGCAAATCATCGTAGGTTGTCATAAGCGTGTAGGAACACCTTTGATGATGGAATGCCAAAGGTTCCATCCCTATCTCCATCGTTACGATCCTTTCATTCTACTTCAGAAGCTATTCACTCATAATCCAGTAACCTCCGAGGAGATCATCGCCAAACCTTCATTTCCGTCCGAAAATCATTTCAGAATAGCCACGTGCTTTCCACTCCGAAATTCTTCTTACGTATATTCATTTCATTTCATAGATTTGAGGAGTATCGAGGCCAATATTTTGCATTTGTCATTGATGGCATGTTTTCCGGTTTTTCGCCGGTGTGAAGTGATGTTACGCCAATCGTTCCATTCCTAAATCACTTTTCGGACTTGACACATTTATGCACATTGACACTCATCTGTATCTCGTAGGTGTGTTTGTGTACATGAGCAAATTTAAATGTACACGAAAGTATAAATCAATTTTTGTGCATAGTGTCCTAAAACTCACCGCCACGCGCCCTCGCGCCAGTTTGCGGAGACTTAAGTAGAATTAGTCAGAAGGCATTCCTGGAGCGGTCTCCGCTGGAAGATCTGAGTGAGAAAATTGTTTACCCGCGGATTATTCCAAATAAAAAGAATCAACGTGTCTCTTCCTTAAAAGAATCTTAGAGAAAACGATTGATTGATTGTTACCCTTTGGGTTGCATTGATTTTCCACTCCTTAATAAATCGCAGTGTCCAACGTCATTAAAGTAAGTTTGATCACACCTGCCGGTAAATGACTATTGCTTTCCCAACAGATGCGGCGTCCGCCTTCAACAAGGGGATCTGTTACCACCTGCCCAGGGCTACCTGGGGCACCTTGGTTGGCGGCAGTCATTAGCATAGCTACGGCATCTTTGTAGGATTTTGTAGCATTTTCAGGACACACAATCAAATACACGCTCTCCGAGATCCACTGGTCATTGTCCACCTCTGTTAATACATTCATCGAGCAAACGTGCTTATTTCGCACCTAGCCTATACATCTAGCGGTCGAACTACCATTTGCGAACCTGATGGAAAAAACCCAGTAGTTTGAAGACGCGAGCCTAAGTATACCGCATCTATCATCAAAGCGTCCTCGAGGAATATTCTGTGGATACGCTTTTGAAGTTTGTTCTTTATACGCCTACCTTTCACATAAAAACTTAATAGAAGCATTTTATCGGAAACGATCGTATTCATCATTAGTCGGAGTGACGGCGAACCGTCGATTCACCCCTAATGTTTGCTTTTTGTTGTGAGTGAATTATAGCTCGTCCTTACTTTCTCTCTCTCCACCGACGTTTTTGCATACGCGAAATTATTGGCGCGCATTATCCCTCCGCTGGAGTATAGGTAAATGTATTTTTTTATGCATACATTTTTTTAAGTGCAAGGAAAAGGATACCGTGACCTCGATACTGCCGGCAATATCGTCTTTTGTCTGTTTCTCTCGTTCCCCCAGCTTTTCCGCCTACCAACTCTTTAATCTCACCGCCCCGTTCCCCCTTCCTTCCCCTTCCCCACTTTGCACTTAAAGACTCCCCATCCCTTGCCTCCCCTCCTTCGCTCTCGCCTCCCCCCCTCCTCTTACCTAACTTCCCCTCCTCCGCCGCCGCCGTCTCACACGAGGCTCTAATTCTCCTCTGCACGCACCCTGCATGGACCTTGACAGACTGCACAAGCATTATTTCTCCACCTCCCCTTCTCTCTTCTCCCTCGGGGCCCCCGCTGCCACGCCGCCTCGCCACCATTCTTCCTTCGATCCCCACCCTCAGCCCCCGCGTTTACTCGGTTCTCTTTGAATGTCATCTTCCTGACTCGGATTTGCTCCCCAAACAAAGACGGTCCGGTGCAGTGAATTATTGGGCACGCTCGGTTTTCACCGGTTCTCATGATCAAATGTTCGAAAGGATTTCCACGGTTATGTTTCCGACGTTAAATGAAATCTCGGATTCGTAAAATTTTAAAAAATCCAGTTGCCATGGTTGAGAGGTCCAATGAGCCCTTCAAAATGTCTGCGGAAATTTATATCGAGATTAAAACATAAGAAGATGATTAAAACAATGAATTTCACCGTTAAAGTCTTATTTCGAGGGCAACGTCGCTCCAATAGATAAAATTTTCACAAGCGGTGTTAACAAACAATTTTAGTATGTCAAGATTGAGTTCCAATAGATAAAATTTTCACAAGCAGTGTTAACAAACAATTTTAGTATGTCAAGATTGAGTTCCCTTAGGCGAAAATTTAAATCTACATTTACACAAGGCACCATAAGCTGCCGCAAGGGCACCAGGCAAACATGCAGAGTTAATACTTTATATATTTACTTAATTATCTTAGTTCAAGCACAAAAGCTCTCTTGCATTTGCATGAAATTGTATATGTATATACATCAAGCAAAAACCATCGTTTTCGACTAATTTGATAAATTTTAGGGTTTAAGTAACTTTTTCAAGTACTTGGGTTTGATTTTTAATGGCTGCGTATTCTGCAAGGATAAGGCTAATATTTGAATCTGCCTGTGACGGTGTCTATTTCTTTTATTTTATTCGAAGGTTCGAGTCGATCGATATAATTCGGTGTAGTAAAAATACCCCGATTTAGCAAAAAAAACTCATGTTCCCCATATTCCTTTCTGAAAGTCTTACTCTTATCTACTCTCTTCTTGAATCAATGGACGCCCAAACACTAATTCCTTCAGCATACCCATGACGCTTACTCGCTTGGTTTAGTTAGCTCTTATCAGTTTTAGACAAACCCAGCGGATATTCTCTCAATATCATCTAATTCTGTAATTAACGTTTTCTCCCATTGATCCCAAGTACTTTTCATGTAGTCTAAATGTGGCTCAACTAAAGCGTAGTAAAATCTCCTCCTTGCCTTTTCATTCTATTTTCCTGCAACCCGTGTAATGAAGCGTAGCTTCCTTCAGGCTGACCCGCATATTCATATAATGTGTGTGTCCCATGAAGAGTTTGAACTTTCATTTGATGTAGGTGGGTACTTCTTGAACTAAAAAACGGGTGAGGTATGTGATTACCTTTCCAGAAAAGAATGGACATAAAAAATAACGTGCATTTGCTTCTTCACACTACTCGCAGGAAAGTTAACGAGAAACATGTTGATTCTGAGCGGCAGCCGTTGGGAGCCCAGAATTTTCAATTCGCGCCACCCAATCACTGGCTGTCGGAACAAGGCAAGCGGCGAATTCAGTTATGTGCTTTCATGCTTAAAGTAATAATGTGATATACCAAGTACAAGAAGGAGCTCGTCTATTTTTAAATTGAGAGTCGAAAGTTCAGCAGTTCTACCTGCTCTAAGATACTTCCTCGCATCTAACAACCTTGGTCTAAATTCGTAGCTTAATCATCATATCATACCATTTTCACATCACTGAATTGCGTGGAGAGCATTACATCGTTCATGAATGAATTTTAAATTTAATTACTATTTCAACGCGACTAATAAATATTTTACCCATGGAGTGTAAACGTCAAAATCTTTCGCGTGGGAACCCTAAGGTGTTCTTCTCATTCCTCACATTCTTGCGTAACACTATTACCAAACTCACTGAAAATTATGGCGGGAATCCATGAGATTCGGCAGTCATCGCGGAGACTGATTTGAAATCATAATTCAAATGAAGGTACCAAAAATTTAACTGTGCAAGAAAAGTCTCACAAAAATAAAATAAATTGAAAAAAATGATGTCCGTTATGTCTTGGATATATTTTATCAATATGAATTATGGAGAGTGAAAATATATATATATATTTATTTGTAAAATATCAATATAAAACTTACTATTAATTAAAATCATTCTGAATGGCTTAGTTAGCGACTTGCTATACAATGAGACATTAAGGCAGAAGCAAGTCATTGACGTGGATACTAATGCAATACACGTGCTATACTTGTTATATTTCGTTAATGTCTCTTTCTAGCTATGTATTCTTCTGGGGCTAGTAGTATTTATTAAATCGGGTGCTTTCACGGTCATCAACTGCTTTGTAAGATCACTGTGAGTTGGCCCCTGTTTCATTCGATAAAAATAGCAACGAGAAGATTTTTGTTGGAGGAATCAGGTTGGGAGCCCTATGAGTCGCGAAGAGAGCAGGCAAGACTCAGACTTTTCGAAAGGTGCAGGAACCCGAGTTTGTTTGCAACAACGAGGGCATTATGATTGCCCTTTAATTATATTAGTGAACTCGACCAGAAGGCTAAAATTAGAGAGGTAGACACCACAACCGACAGATTTAAGTACTTATTCTTTCATCTCATAAAGTGTACCCTTAAAAAATTGAACATAACCACCTGAATATGTTCATTTAAAAAGAAGAATTTAACGATTTCCACGAACGAATTCATTAAGTATGCGTATGTGCTTTTTTGTTTATTTGCATATGCCTGTTAATTCTTAGTGCTGCATACGGAAATACCTATGCATGAATGGCTGGTCCCTTAATGCCCCCGCCACGCACTCTCGCGGCGGTTGCGTGGCGTTGTGTAGATGTCTTAGTCTTAGTCTATAACTTCCTTCCTTAACTTAGGCTATAAAATTCTTTACTTCATTTCTGATACTTTAATCTAACCTGTTCTAATAACACCGTCCTATGCACCAATGCATTTCTGCATGTGGAATTAAATCATATTTCTTTATTCCATAAAAAAAAATTCGACTTCCTGGATATCATTGATGAGAGTCTATAAAATATCCTTTAAATCTTTAATTTCAAGCAGCTTAACCCTTCAATGTATACAGCGATTCAGTAAATACATGACACGAAGGGGGAATTAAGACCCAAATAATTGGCCAGAATAAACATTTAAATTCCGACCCCGGCGGTGGCGGGGTAGCGTCCTCGTCTGCCATTCCAAGGGTAGCGGGTTCGATTCCCGCCTGGGCGGGTTTTCCTCCACCTAGGGCTTGGGTGTTTGAAGAAGTGACCATTTTCAATAGTCCGATGTAAAAGCCAAAATATGCTGTTTTCGCACAAATGCTGAATAAATAAAATGAGATAAATAAAAAATAATAATCCTACAAATTGCTATTGTCATATTGATATTCACCAGTATATATAAGTTGAGTGCTGAACCTAGATTTCTTCGCTCTTCTCTCCCATCTTCCTCTGGCTATCATGGGAAGAGAACAACATGATTTTACTTCCATCTTTAATATCACTAACAATCCCTGTAAAAAAAAAGTTATACCTTACGCAAGAGTCGTGAGTATAACAATATTTTTGGGGTAATATAGTTCACAATTCGTTCACATCCTCAGGAGGATGAAACATATCATACTAAGCAATTGTTTATATGTATAAGTCAATAATATTTTAATTACTCTAGTTTATAACGCTGCATCTTGAGCTGTCATTATCACATGGGCCGATAATCTCTTAATACTCCGCAGCAAAATATAAAAAGAAATTATGAAACGGAGTACATTTGAGATAAGAATGCAGGCATTATCTCCCTCCAATCGCATTTCTATCCTCGCAAACACTTCAATTAGTCTTCGCTCAAGTCATATCTTTAAAGCATTAATCTGTTCTCCACAAAACAAGGCCTTGGTAGTCTTACTTTTCTCGAAAAATCCTCACAAAAGTCTCATTACTCTCAAATTTTTATCCCATGTTTAAATTAATATATTTACAAATTAGAGCCTTCTGAACTATGAAAATTAATTACTTACTCTCAAAATATTGTGACTAATAAGTTACCTTCATGCAATTAACAGAAACAAGAAATGTTCAACAAAAATAGTCATAACTCCGTAGTCATTCAAAATGGAGGACTGACGAAATAATGAGATTCTAAATGTACCCACGTTAATTACGAGCTTACTCCCCCTTCGCCTATAAAGCAGAGCTAAAGACAAGAAGGCAAAGATGGCTCCTCGGCTCTCTACAGAATAAGCAAGCGATGCACTTCGACGAGAACTGACGAATGAGATATAGTGACATTTATTTAATGGTTTGGGAATGTATTCTAACAATCTCACGAAAAGTGAACGATGGCCACGTTTTGATATCCTCCAGTTTTAGAGAATAGGTTTTTCATCTTTGTGTTTCTTGTGAAATGAAACACGTTAAATCGTTCTGTGTCTGAGAGAGAATTCCGTTCTTTTTTCACGGAAATTTTTATTACTCCTATAGCATCTCTACCGGGCCACTTACACTCGAAACACCACCACCGGTGGATCTCCGTACACATTCTAATAACCGCTCTCCTCGTGACAAGAGACGCGAGATCTCAGAAGAGAGTCCGTGCGGAGAATTGTATTCGTCCTCGAGAGAGGAGTGCAGTAGTGTTGTGCGACACTCGGTCACTCAGAGGACCACTGAGAACAAAACACACTCGGAGGCGCAAGCGTTTTCCAACAGCCACCTCTCCACCAAAAACCTGGAACTGGGTCAAGGGTCAGACGTGCTCCGTTAAGGGCTGGATAGTTGGGTGCCGGTAGAAGGTGACAGGGGTAGACCATGACCCCTCCCACTAGATTTTTTGGCGCTCCACCATAAAATTTTAAAATCACATTTATCTAGTCAATCCAGATATTTATACCTATCAAGAGCATGCTCTGAGAGAAAAAGTCATTTCTGAATGAGCGGGGCACGTGATATAATGAATAATAATTAGAGAGGAAGACTCATTTGTCTTTCGTCTCCTTCCTAATGTTCTTTCTATTTGGGTTCATGATTTGAAAGAACGAACGAAAGAATTCTCAGGGGAAAAATCATAAATATGAAACCGAGGTAGGGGGAAGAAATTTCAATTCCATTTCTTATTCTGTTTAAAAATGAAATCGAGACGGAAAATGGGGAAATTCCCTGTCTTTCATTAGGCAAAATAACTGCTTATGTCACTCCAGACTATAGAAAATTGAATTGCTTGATTTGAAGCCGACGCCATCATCATACAACATAATCTCATGAATATTTGTGGCACACTGTAATATAATCAACATCTACAAAATATCCCTTAAGGGTGTGTGGAGGGCCATTCATGAAGAAATATTATTTCATACGCTAGTTAGTATGCTAAACACTCTTTCACACACATACCTATATACACCATCCAATAATTGGTGTATCTGATTAATTCATTAGATATGGAACACCTGAAAATTCAAAATTTTCTACCACCCATCTGAAGATACCTAGCTTACTGACCCGCATATTTTTCTGATGCGTGTGTGTGTACCTTATGAAAGGTTTTATGTCCTAATGTCTGCGTCTCACTTCATTCCCATATGATCACTATGACAAATCATGATCTAAAATTATAGTTCTCTCAATTTTTTCTTTTGTGATCGCAATTTTTCTGAGAATTCTAAGTTGTTTTCTGATCCATTTATTGCCTTACAATCGCATGTCAATATTTCAATGAATTTTTCAGATGATAAGTCGAATGATACTTTGTTCATACATACCATTTAAGATTCGTCGTAACCATATGAATATCAATATTCAAGGATATCCCCATTTGAAGATAACCGTTTCTAACATATTGGTGAAAACTTACTGAAATCCTTCAATGCCATATTGTTTTGGGCTAATGGTAGTGGACGAGGTGAAATCCCGATAAGATTTTGTGCGACATTGATTCCCAAGGGGCAGGATTATCGGAGTCTTCACCATTTCTATTTTCAAGAACGTTACCGAAACCATTAGCAATCGGCATGTTGGCCCGTCAGCATCAAGTGAGTCCAGATCAAGAATACTGAGATTAAGAATAATTAATATCAACAATTGTCGGAGTAAATATTTTTCCTGAATTTATTGCAAATAAATTATGAGAATTTTGGTCATAAATGCAACTTCTTCAATTTAATTTATTGCGGTCCCCTCAATGAATATACAATTTAACGGATCAGTTTGTAAGAGATATACGCGTACGCTTGATGACATCATGGAGACAAAGCAAACATGATTCTGAGAAAACCAGGGACGGCGGAATGAAGACAACCACAGTTGGTTATGCAACTGACGTGATGGAGGAGAAGGAAACTGTGAAGCCCCGGGGCATCCCAAAGGAAAAGGGAGGACGTTTGCATTAGAAATCTCACTGGCGATCAGCGCGTGAACAGGAACCGAAGGTAGCTAACATCTTTATTATAACATCTTTCAAGATTTTATACTATGACTCAAAATGAACTTTATGACTTCAAAATAATTTAATGCAGTGAACACCGATTTACTTCTTCTCTTTAAAAATAATAATTACATGCATAATAAAAAAAAATTAATTCTTGAAATGGGCATTGTATGGAATAATAAATAGGCGAATAGTCTAAATGGCAGTGATATTTATTCTTAGTTAATAAAATGATGTTACAACATCCTGTGCTGATCGCGTTTAATTAATAATTAAGGATTATTGTGTTATTATAAGGTATGATATACCGGATAAGATAGGTTTTTGGATGGACACAACTACCAAATAAACATTTTGTGACTCCTAAAAAAATACAAAATTCAGCAACCTACACAACATCAGGTCCCTCTTCATCTCCGAGTACTTCCTTCCTCCCTTCATCCCGTCCAACATTCCTATTCTGTTCCTTAACTTTCCTCGTTTGCCTAACGTTCTCCCCTCCATTACAGCCTTCAACATCCCACTGCAGACGAATATGACCTTCATCCATTTTTTCCTTAGGATTTCTCCCAACAAACCCTTTTCCTCGCCCACCATGCCTTATACTTTCTCATTTGGTTTCGTTTCGGTCCATTTCACCTTCTCCATTCTTCTCCACACCCACATTTCAAAAGCCCCCTATTTACTTCTATCATCCTGCTTCAGTGACCACGTTTCCGCACCGTGTATAACTACGTTCCATATCAAAGTTGTAACCAATCTTTTCTTAACATCCTTACTCAATGTCCCTGTCATTAAATCCCTCCTCCTCGTGAATGCCTCTTTCCCTAGCGCAATTCTTTTTCTTACGTCCCTATTACTTTGACCGTGTTGGTCCAAAACGCTTCCGAGATACGTAAACTGTTCTACCTACTCTAGTTTTTGTCCTCCCATTTCAATGTTTAGCTTGGCCTTTTTCTTTCTAGAAAATCGCATAACCTTTGTTTTATTAATATTGATTCTCATCCCATACCTGTCGCACTGTATTTCCAATTCACTAAGCAATACTTGCAGCCCCTTGGCTGACTGACAAACTAAAGCTTGGTCATCAGCAAACCTAACTGATTTTACGAATTCCCCGCCGACTTTCATTCCTACCTCCAGTTCTTCCCATTCGTCTTTGATCATATCCTCAGCATATACGTTGAACAACAACGGTGATAATGGGCAACCCTTCCTCACACCCTCTCATGATAAACAATTTTAAAGAAATAGAATTCCAGCGCCCGAGTATTTTTCAACCAAAAGTTACCGATAGAGTTCAAAACACCAATTCTTATATGATATCTACTGGAATGTAAGTGCTCGGCTTTCCTTGTATACTTGTATTAGCAAATACGGTATATGATCCGCACACACAAACACCAGTCAATTCAAACCTTTGCTAGGCTGTTATAATCGTATATAGATGTAAAATAGCTCTTTTCATTATCATCATCATTATCAGTAGTACTCTGCATTGTCGGGTTTCACCGCGTCGTTGTATGATTCAGACAACAGTTTCGCCGAAGTTGCATTCGGCGTCTTCAGGTCGAAGATAAGGGACTCGGAATTTTGCCACCCTTATATAGGTGGTCCCGTCTAGTGGCTGCTCCCTGATTGGTCCGTTCCCGGAGAACTCTCTTCCACGCGTTGTGGAGATGGTAGCCTTCATCCCTGTTAATGTTCTCCGGGTTTTTTGTGATCTCAATTGCTTCCCTAATTAAACGCGGGTAGTATCTACTCTCCTTGGCTATGATGTTTGCTTTTTGGAATGAAATCTCGTGAGATCCAAGATGTCCAATCCATCTAGTTTTTTTTCTGTAGAGCTCTCCTTATGGTCCTTTCCTCTTCTGCTCTCCTGCACGTATATACTTCATCGTTCCTCACTTTGTCTGTCCATTTTATCTTCAGCATTTTCCTACAACACCTTGTTTCAAATGCTTCTATTCTTCGTTGGCCCACTTTTCCAATATTCCATGTCTCTGATCCGTAGAGTGCCATGCTAAATACGAACATTTTGACGAACTGCTTCCTTGTCTGCATTCTTATGCCCTTAGAACATAGCAGTTGCCTCTTTTTAATGAACGCCTTCTTTGCTTGGGCTATTCTCCGCTTGATGACGGTCGAGCTTCTTCCATCCCAAGTTATATTGCTGCCCAGGTAGATGAAGGATTCCGCTTGCTCTAGTTTAACTCCTCGAATTGTGTAATATGCATTCAGCTTCTATCTTCCACACGCAAGGGTTTTTCTTGTCTTCTCTTTGATCCCCATATATTCTCTCAGTACTTGGTTCATAGTATTCAGGTTTGCCAGCAGGTCCTCTCGCGTCTCTGCTACTACTGTTATGTCGTCTGCGAATCGCAGCATGTTAATTTCTTCGCCATTCACCTTGACTCCTTTGATGCCCAATTCCAGTGCTTCCTTTATTGCCTCTCCTAGATATACGTTGAATAGCGCTGGTGAGAGGTTGCATCCTTGTCGAACTCCTTTTTTTTTGCTTCTATTTTCCTTCCGTTTTTCATTTGCATGGTTGTTACCAGATTCTTGTGGAGGTGATGGATTATTACTTTTCTGTCGTTGTAGTCCATTTCAAGCGCTTCTAGTATCTTGAACATTTTGTTCCATTCGATATTGTCAAAGGCCTTCTCCAAGTCCACGAATGCCACTTATGATGGCTTGTTTACATGGATCAATTTTTCGGCCCCTACCCTCAAGCTGGGTATTGCCTCTCTTGCTCCTCGGTTTTTCCTGAATCCGAATTGGTTTTTCGAGAAGCTTTCTTCTACCTTTCATTCTATTCGTCCGCTGAATATCCGAGCAAGTATTTTCGATGCGTGAGAAGTCAGGCTCAAATTTCTGTATTGTTCTCGTATATCTCTTCTAGGTTTCTTCAGTATTGCAATCATTACACTCTTCTCGAAGTCCTCAGGTAATCTGCCACTGTCGTAGTTATCTTTCATTATTTCAAATAGGGTATCCTTTGCGTTGACTCCGAGTGCTTTGATAATTTCTCTGTTTATTTTATAAACTCCCGGTGCCATGTTGTCCTTCAGGTCTCTCAATGCTAGGTCAAATTCACTTCTCAGTATCTCCGGGCCCCGTTCGTCTTCTTTTATCTCGCTTTCTTCTTTTAGTAAGTCACCTACAAGTGGTCGGGGCCATTGATAGAAATCTAGAATGTATTCCTTCCATCTCTTCCCAATATCTTCATCTTCTGTCAGTACCTTTCCGTTAGCATCTCGGACGTTGTGGGATTTTGTTTTTCTTACTCCGAATTGTCTTCACCAGTTTAAAAGCAGTTTCACTGCTTCCATTCCTTATGTATTCATTCATTTCCTCACAGAAGCTTTCTATCCACTCTTCTATGGCCTTCTTACACTCTCGCATGACTTCGTTCCGAAAATTCTTGTATAGGCCTTCTTCAGTTTCATTTCTTTCATCCTTGTATTTTCTTTTTTCCTCCATGAGGTATCTTATTTGAGCTGTTATCCAAGGCCGTTTGGTTGGAACCGTCTTACTCACGTGTTGTTCATCTGCTACTTCGGTAATGATATTCTACGTTTTCTTCCATCGTCCCTCTATGCTAACCGCTTTTATTCCTCCTATTTTTCTGTCAATGGTCGTGGTGAACTTTTCTCTTGCCTGCTTTTCCTCCAGCATTTTTGTGTCCCATCTGGGTTCCTGTGTCACTTTCTTAATTTTCTTGTATCGCAGTTGGTTGTCCATGACCACCAGATTGTGATCGCTATTATATCTGCGCTGGGGTAAATCTTGCATTGCTTAACTTGGTTTCTGTATCTCGCTCTCACGAGAATTCGGTTAATTTCTTTTCAATATGATAGAGACAATTAAATTATAACTAAGTCATGAAATAAAAGATATGTACAGGTACCTGTATGCTCTATTGCTCGAAAATTTCAAACCAGGGAGTTTCACATTTTAATCCAATTTGGCATGGTCATTAGTTTTCAAATATAATTCCTATTGCTAACTCAGGCAGGAGTAAATAAAAATAAATTGAATTTCCAGCAAAATTATAATTGAAAACTTAATGGATACTATTTGCACAATCAATTAGCGTATGAATCTCAGTGCCAGATGGCAGCACTGGCACGTTGCAAAACAATCATAAATGCAGCGTACTCGGGCAAGAAAACGAAAGTGTGGATGTCCCACGATATCTTGCCAAGATTTTGAATCTGAGTGGCATAATAACCTTCTGTTAATTGCACTCAGTAATTATCTTTTACACCCGGACATTCCTATGAGGACTCGTTTCTACTGCATGGGAATTAAGTATTATTAAACAACTTACATAATTTACTTAAGATATTTTGTTGTACACAATGGGCAAGAGTACTATTTTTTGCTTTTTCATGATGTAAAAAAACAGCAAAAAGGTAATTTTCATTCATATAAAGATAAAGAGACACTTCTGCATAATTCCAGCAGGCAATAGGTCTCGGCGTAAATATCACATTTTTGTGTACTTCAAGATTCTCTAGCAATGCAATGCGCAAGTGACAATTGATGTATTCGTACATTTTTGTGTTGATGTGGATGAAGTAATGAAAATATTTTGTATGTGCATACTCTTACTAATTATAAAGTGTAGGTCACATCAATCATTATGACTGGCATGCCAGACAGTCTGGAACTTGATTCCACATTCAAAAGTAATAAATGAAAAGAAGGAAGTTGGTGATACAACGCGATAAGAGTACGTGGTCCAACAGAATTTTGGATTCAACTTATTCCTAATTGGAGGCGTTGTATTTCCCCGCAGAACTTAGAATGTCACCATCACCGACCGTAAATCATACCATCCTCAAGGTCTTCTGTCACCCTGTCTCTTGGAAATGACTTCATGCTAACGTCGATGTTTCTATAACAAAATGAGAACCTGTAAACCATCGCAAATAGTTTGTGACAGAATTCTATGAAAATTTGTAATAGTTTTAATCCAAATATCATCTTTTCTCAGGGCGTAGCAGGGTAGATTTTGACTTTTTGGTGTGCTTAATCCTGCTCTTGCTTGAATTTTTATTTTACGGAGGGACGAAAAGAAGAAATATTTCAATGTCAAGACGATTCCTTCTCTCCCACTACCATACATAGACTATCGTATTGAATTAAGACAAATGAAAAGTATCAATCAAATTCAAGCGTTCAAATCACGTCGGAGTCATTCATTTTTGCGATCATCTTTTAGTTTAAGAATAAATTTCACTGCAAAACTGCGGCACTGTTCTGATGCAAATATTTCTAAATTATTTTAAAATGCTAATGTGAGATTAGATTATTAAATAAAGTTATATAATCAATCCATGATATGAATATACACCCCCTAGCGGCGTATTTTTTTAAAGGTAATCTACCGGTTATGGTAGGTTTTTGGATGGACTCAGATTTTTTTTTTAAGGTAATCTACCGGTTAAGGTAGGTTTTTGGATGGACACAACTACCAAACAAATATTTTACTACTCCTACAAAACACAAAATCCATCATCCTACTCTACATCAGGCCCCTCTTCATCTCTGAATACTTTCTTCCACCCTTCATCCCGTCCAACATCCCTATCCTGTTCCTTCCCTTTCCTCTTTTGCCCAACATTCTACCCTCTATCACAGTCTTCAACATCCCACTGCCGGTCAACACCCCCTTCATCCACTTTTCCTGCCTCCATAGGATTGCTCCCAACAAACCCCTCCCTTCGCCCACCATACCAAGTACTTCCTCATTTGTTTTCTTCTCTGTCCATCTCACCTTCTCCATTCTTCTCCACACCCACATTTCAAAAGCCTCCAGTATACGTCTATCCTCCTGCTTCAATTACCACGTTTCCGCGACGCCCAGAGCTACGCTAAATATCAAAGTTTTTACAAGACTTTTCTTAATATCCATACTCAACGTCCTTGTCATCAACTTCCTCCTCATTGTGAAAGCCTCTTTGCCTAGCGCATTCTTCTACTTACGTCCGCACTACTTTGACCGTGTTCCTCCAAAACACTTCCGAGATACGTAAACTGTTCTACCTGTTCTAGTTTTTGCCCAGTTATTTTAATGTTTAGCTTAGCCTTTTTCTTTCTAGAAAATCGTATAACCTTTGTTTTATTAATATTAATTCTCATCCCATACCTGTCACACTGAATTTTCAATACACTCAGCAATGCTTGCTACACTTTGGCTGACTGACAAACTAAAGCTTAGTCCTCAGCAAACCTAACTGATTTTACGAATTCCCCGCCCACTTTCATTCCTACCTCCAGTTCTTCCCATGCCTCTTCAATCATTTACTCTGCATACAGGTTGAACAACAACGATGATAATGGGCAACCCTGCCTTACACCCCTTTCTAACACTGCCCATCCGGACTCCCCGTCCCGCACTCGCACCTGAGAAGTCTGAGATATGTTCAGGTTAGGGAATAGCCTCCTTTCACTCCAATCTATTTATATTTTCTTTAATATACTCATTAGTTTTTCCCAATTCACACAATCAAAAGCTTTTTCGAAATCTACGAAACAGGCAAATACCTCCTGGTTGTGTTCTATATTCCTCTCGATTAATAATCTCATCACTGCAATGGCATCACGCGTACCTCTCCCCTTTCTAAACCCAAACTAATCATCCCCTAAAAAATCATTTGCCCTACTCTCTATCGTTTTTTTATGATCCTGAGAACATCTTTAGCTGCGTGGGATATCAAACTAATCGTCCGGTAGTCCTCACATGATGTAGCCTTAACCTTTTTCGGAATAGGAACTAAAACTGATCTCACAAAGTCCTCCGGCCTGATCCCTCCCTCATAGGTACTACGAATCAGCCCATATAGCCTATTCCTCCAACTTTTTCCTAAACATTTCAATAGTTCCGCGGGAATGTTATCCACCCCCACGGCCTTATTTAGTTTCATCTCCCTTAATGCCCTTTCTATCTCATTGTCTAGTATGCCTGGAGCTAAGCTGTCTTCCTCTACGTCATCCTCCTTTTCAATGTCTAACTTTGTTGGTCTGAGTTCTTTACTATACAGTTCTTCCGTATATTCCTTCCATCTCTCTTGGATCTTTCCTGTATCAACTATTATCTTACTCGCCTATTCCCTAACTCTTATCATAGATCTTCCCTTCTTACTTCCCGATAAAGATTTAACTTTGCTGTACAGCGCACCGATTTCACCCTTCCTCTGCAGACTTTCCATATCCTCGCACTGCGTCTTCCACCATGCTTCTATTGCTTTATTTGTTTCCCGCCTCAATTTATTGTTTAATTTTTTGTACTTCATTTTGCCTAATTCTGTATTTACATTCTTCCATTTTCGCCGCTCGTCCATCTTTGTAATCATCTCATCCGAGATCCATGGTTTCCTAGTCCTTTTAGCGTTAACGGTTCCAATAGTGTCTTTTGCGACTTTGGGCAACTCTTCCTTGATACTTTTCCATTTTTCTTCGATAGTACTTAACTCTTTGCCATCCTCCATGATTTCCTCTACCGCCTGTTTGTATTCCTTCCTTTTCAACCATTTAGTGCTTCTACATTCCATTTTCTAACTCGCCGCCCCTGCCTTACTTTTTTGAAACGGACTCTACATTTCATAACAACTAAATTGTGGTCAGAGTCCACATCCGCTCCCGGAAAGCTGTGGGAATTTATCACACTGTTCCTAAACCTGTGTCTAACCAGAATATAATCTAGCTGATATCTTCCTGAGTCACCTGGCATTTTCCATGTATACCTGCGTCTTTTGTTGTGTCTAGACCAAGTGTTGGTGATGACTAACCCCTGTCTCCTGCAGAACTCAACTGCTTTCTCCCCGCGGTCATTCCTCGTGCCTAAACCGTAGTCCCCTACCTCATCACCATCTCTTCCTTCGCCTACCGACGCATTCCAATTCCCCATCACTATCAAATGTTTCCCTGCAGGAACACACGCGATTACGTCCTCTAACTGGTCGTATATCCTATCGACCTCTTCTTCTTTATGGTTGCTCGGTGGCATGTATAACTGAATAATAATCAAGTTCGTCGGTTCTGCTTTTATCTCTAGTAGTAATAATCTATCCGTTACCTGCTCTATGTTGACTCCGCTTCTTCCTACCTCTTCATTTAATACTATGGTAACCGCTCGTTGGCTGTCGCCCCTGCCGCTATTTATAATTCTACGAATTCTCGTATAATTATCACTCCAGTATTCCCCGCTATCTTTGCATCTCACCTCGCATAGGCCTAAAATATCTATATTTCCCCTTTCCATTTCTCGCTAAACATTCTCCAATTTCCCTCCTAACATTACACGTTCCTATTCTAACCAATTTGGCCCTCTTCTCCTGCGTCTTCTGTCCTGCTGCTGCTGGTTTTCCCTTGGAAGGGTTTCGTGGGATGACGACCGCGAAAGCCTTGCCTCCCCCGCTGCCGGGCACGACACACGGTCGATTGGGCCGAGCCTTGTAGTTGCCAGGACTCATATTCTTTGTAGAGACCATCATATTCACCTTGGGAATGATAATTGAGGTAGTTTACTGTTGCCTTCCTCAATAGGGTTTTTAACGTGACACCATCACTTCCTGGCCGCCCCACTGGGGTCAGACGCTATAGCAGCCGCCTCACTGAGGAACAGACGCTGCGTGGACTACCTTTCGTCTGGCTCCTAACCTTCGACCTATCTGGTGGCATGGGTGACCCTACCAGGAGCAATTATTATTTCTCCCGCAAGTACAGCTCTCTAGGGGTCATGGGAACGCAGATGCCCTTCCACCACTCCAGGTTGTCGTCCGTTATATATATATATATATATATATATATATATATATATATATATATATATATATATATATATATATATATATATATATATACACACGAGGGTCATCCGGAAAGTAGTACCCGTTCGTGCCGCATGAAGTGCTGACGACGCGAGTAGCCGCTGGACGAGGTCAGATAGCTTCAGTGGCTTGTCTGCCTTCTCTGAGCCAAGTTGCGTGACGCTAGCATTGCCTGTGTTGTTTCTGTGATTGTTTACAATGTTTAAAAAAATTGAGAACGCCGCCAGTTGTGAAGTGAGGGCAGTGCTTAAATTCCTCAATGCAAGAAACGTTCGCCCATGTGATATTCATCGCCAATTAAAGGAGGTGTATGGAGACAATGTAATGGACGAGTCGTCTGTTCGGCGGTGGTGTCGCAACTTCAACATGGGGAGGGGGAACACACACGACGATGAGCGTTCGGGGAGACCGTCTGTCATTACAGACCAACTGGTGAGCTCAGTTGACGAATTCGTGAGGAACGATCGGCGCGTCACAATTGATGACATCTGTGAGCATTTTCCCAATGTTTCTCGAACAATTGTTCATGAAATTGTTAAACACCATCTGCATTATGCAAAAATTTGTGCAAGATGGGTCCCTCGCGTATCTCAATGAGCTGGCGGCGAAGGACTATGCAGCAGGAATACAGAAACTTGTCACACGTTATGACAAATGCCTTAATTTGCTTGGAGATTATGTTGAGAAGTAGTTTAAAGTATCCTCTTTCAAATAAAATTTTTTATGTTTGTTAATATTTACTTTTGTGTCTTTATTTCACGAACGGGTACTACTTTCCGGATGACCCTCGTGTGTATATATATATATTTTTTTTTTAAGGTAATCTACCGGTTAAGGTAGGTTTTTGGATGGACACAACTACCAAACAAATATTTTTTTACTCCTAACAAAACACAAAATCCATCATCCTACTCTATATCAGGTCCCTCTTTATCTCTGAGTACTTTCTTCCTCCCTTCATCCCGTCCAACATCCCTATCCTGTTCCTTCCCTTTCCTCGTTTGCCTAACATTCTACCCTCTATCACAGTCTTCAACATCCCACTGCCGGTCAACACCCCCTTCATCCACTTTTCCTGCCTCCATAGGATTGCTTTCGACAAACCCCTCTCTTCGCCCAAAGTCACTGTCATCAACTTCCTCCTCCTTGTGAAAGCCCCTTTGCCTAGCGCAATTCTTCTCCTTACGTCCCTACTACTTTGACCGTGTTGGTCCAAAACACTACCGAGATACGTAAACTGTTCTACCTGCTCTATTTTTTGCCCACCTATTTTAATGTTAAGCTTGGCATTTTTCTTTCTAGAAAAAGGCCTTTCGCACTGAATTTCCAATTCACTAAGCAATGCTTGCAGCCCCTTGGCTGACTGACAAACTAAAGCTTGGTCATCATCGAACCTAACTGATTTTACGAATTTCCCGCCCACTTTCATTCCTACCTCGAGTTCTTCCCATGCCTCTTTGATCATTTCCTCTGCATAAAGGTTGAACAGCGACGGTGATAATGGGCAACCTTGCCTTACACCCCTTCCTAACACTGACCATCCTGACTCCCCGTTTCCCACCCGCACCTGAGCAGTCTGAGACATGTACAGGTTGCGGATTAGCCTCCTTTCCCTCCAATCTATTCCTATTTTCTGCAATATACTCATTAGTTTTTCCCAGTTCACCCTATCAAACGCTTTTTCGAAATCTACGAAACAGGCAAATACCTCCTGGTTGTGTTCTATATTCCTCTCGATTAATAATCTCATTACTGCAATGGCATCACGCGTACCTCTCCCCTTCCTAAACCCAAACTGATCATCCCCTAAGTAATCATCTGCCCTACTCTCTATCCTTTTGTTTATGATCCTGAGAACAACTTGAGCTGCGTGGGATCGTTATATATATATATATATATATATATATATATATATATATATATATATATATATATATATATATATATATATATATATATATGTATACATATATATATATGTACATATATATATATATATATATATATTTATTTATTTATATATATATATATACATTTACATACATATATATATATACATATAAATATACACACACACACACATATATATATATATATATATGAAAGCCAACAGGTAAATATCTGAACTAATTTCCAATGTGAATCATGCATACTTAAGAGGATAGGAAATTTTGAGAGATTGTGGATTTAGAATAATCATGGGCCTCATAACTACTATAATTTCCCCCTTCTTGCTTTCCAGTTCTGCATGATCAGACATGATTTTTAGGTCTATCGCATAAGTAGTTGTGGCTCATTTGGACTTCTTACTCTTTAATATACCCGGGAACTTCTGTAGTGGGTAAAGTTTACACTCTTTTGAAACTAAGTTTTCCGCTAAGATGCGCATGGGTTTGCCCCACCATGTCCGTCTTTTCAGGGATTTAAAGGTGTGGCTTCTTTCCCGTTTATAACCCTCAAAACACGCTCCCCCTATGCCTCATCCCTGGCCCTTTCCAAATGGTGCGTTCAAACCTTGGAGAATAACTCTTTGGTGGATCGCAGGGCATTTTTATTGGTGCAAATGTATTTTGAAGGCCCTCATAATGGCAAGTAGGAAGATTGGCTGCGGAACCTTGTTTAGAGAAATGTTTCCCTTTGCTAATATTCACAAAAGCAGGAGAAATAAATTAAGACTGACTGATTTTTCCAGAGTACTATTATTTTATAAACGACAAATACCATATACCACGCAATTGTGGCGGCTTGTAGGATGAAATGCATAACTGGAATATTGTATCTTTTAATTAAATATAAAAGGCTTTATTCGACAGTTATATCGTCTTTCTCCATGCATATGGAAATGATGTGGGACTTTTGTAAAACAACAATGCTTTCCAAGCTAAATGTTTATTACGGAACTCCACCGGTTTGGAAAAAAATCGTAAACATCCATATTCTTGGCTTCGGCCATACTAAAATAGATGCCACGAATTTTTTAAAAAACCGACCCAACACATGTGTGGTGCAGTAATTAATCCACATCCGTGTAGATCACTTCAACATTGTTCGTTTTGATGAAACTTTCCCTTCAACGCGATTGGGGAACAAACGCGCGGATCTTGCGTGGCCATTTATTAAATCTCCACCTCCATTTCCTGGCACAAGTGATGCGAATGCAAGCGAGATCCGAGCGCCCTCCTTCAGCAACATGCGCAACCGCGCCCCGATCGCCGATGCACACGAGGAGAGGCCGCATCCTCTAAGTATAGAATGTTTATCCAGGAAAAGGAGCATTGGGGTGGAAGCGGGACAGTTGGGGGGGGGGGAGCGCAACACAGGGAATGGGGTCGGCGGAAAGGGGATGGAGATGGGGGGTGTGGAAGGAGGGTGAATGGGCGCATGAAAGGAATTGCGGGATAAATTGGGAGAAGCACAGAAAGAGAGGTCCTGGAGAGACAGAGAGAGAGATGGAGGTGACCGGAGGTTAGGCGCACCACACCGAAGGAGAGTAAGGAAATGAGTGCTCGATGCTAGAATATAAATAAACCATCTCCTTCTAAGTCCACGAACTATAACTCTTATCTTCCTCTTCTAATTGCTCAGCCTTGTTCCCCTTCAACTTAGGAGTAATTAAAACTAATATATTTATCTCTCGGACGGATTTCCTCCTTCCAATTGCCTTAACAAGATTTAAATATTTGTCTCCTTGCAAAGAGAAATCGGTCACGGTGCAGCGGGAAATCCCGTTCGCCCTATAACACAAAAGTTATTTTCAATTGACACATCTATAGTCGACATAAATCAAGCTGTAATTTATTTCGGTTCATGAAAATGTATATTTATGCCAAATATCCATACGCGGACTCTGATTGACGATTAACCAAATATCTCAGAAATATTTCTGCTGGCGAAATCTTGTGCCGAATCATTTTTAGACTCCATCCTTACGACCCTGAGCATGCAAGAAAAGTGCACGATATTGTAAATACGAATGAGCATTTGAAGATGGATCAGGTTCGTGAGTTTGAATTAGACGCACAGAAAACAGACTAATCAAAAACATGACAATTTCAAGGAAGTTGAGCAACGAAATATAGCATATTTATTTTTTTTAATTATGAAATCCATTTATGGTGAAAATTTTAAATCTAAAAAATACATGCCTACATGCCAAAAGCGTAATGAGAGTTTACTTTTCACATAAGTCAAGCATAACACAATTCTGTATAGCTCTTCTCAACCTGAACTGTAAAATGAGAAATGAAGGTTGCAGTTTTCCCTTAATTAAGGCTTTCTCACGAATTACTTCCATTCTTTTACATAAAATTCAAGGAATTTAAGGTTGTTATGCAGGTTGCGTATGTATTCACACAGAAGTCGCGAAAGATGAAGGGATTAACCCAGAAGTGTCACCAGAGGAGAAACCGGTTGAGTCCAAGTGGCTAATAAATGGGAAAACAAAGAAATGAATTGTGCTTGGAAGAGGTTAGGGAGGTTATTAAACAATGGTAACAGACCTGTATAATATATTCGAAGGAGTGATCGTTTTCGGTTGAATCACAAAATGTGAAATGTTACATTATTCAGGGATTTTCTACGCCCCGTGGTCTGCTTCGAACTCTCTTTTCGTAGTAAAGAGGTCTCTTCGTGAACTGAGTTTCATCTAATATGAAGTGGTGATAAAACCATAAGATTTGGTCCTTTTAATAATCCCTTGCCGTGCTAGAACTTCAAAATGATAATGAGTACTAGTTTTTGATCATAGTTCGTTGCCCTAATCAACACAATGCATTCGTTGTTCAAATTACAGGCTATTTTTCGTAGTTGGAGTTAAGAACAGCTAGCATTAAGGGTAGAACTGATTTTGAATTGGGAGGTATATTTTCATCCAAGTTTCCGATTGAAACCTCGAGTTTGACGTCTTACAATAGAACATTATTGGGGATAGAGGTAATATTGAATATCGATATCTGCTAAAATCAAGGAAATAATTTAGATATATACACAATATCATTTTAACAACTCTACGATAAACACAGATATTAAGCAAATACTTAATGCATAGTGGCTCAGTGAAAGTCATCTCCCAACCTAAAGGTTTTTCTGTCAATTTCAGCTACTTTCGAGCTGACGTAAAGGAGAATTCCTTAAAAACACTAATATTCCGTCTAATTAATAGCTCAAAAATTTGATTTGTAGCTTTTTGACCCAATTTTCATTTTCATATTTTCCCTCGCTCAGTGGCAGCTAAGAATTAGCTAAGGCACGACGAATACAGAGGCGCCGGACTTCTTCCCTTAATAGGTGTCCCCGACTCGAGGTCAAATGCTTTCCCAAATTACCAACATCCTTATTCGCACTCCTTTTGCTCCTTCCATCAGCCACCCTTTTTCTTACCCCCGTCCGTTGCCCCCTCTTGCACCGAGAGACGAAATTATGTCCTTCATTATTCACTCATCCCACGGACTCAAGCTGCCATTAGACCCTGCTTAAAAGAGGCTCCAAGATTCACCACCCCCCGTCGATTCCTTTAGCTTTAGACCTGGAGGGAAACCGATGTCGATACGTGACTAAGGCCTCCCTTCACCGAAACCCTAATGGCATTCCAGGAAATTCTAGGTATTTTCTCGGGAAAGGTCTTCGGGGCAGAATCTCCTTGAATGTGTCCTTTCCTCCCTTCCCTCAGACGCCACCGCCCCCTTTGGCCGCAACCTCGACCACGACGCGAAAAATTCCACAGGAACAGACATAACAAAGCAGCAGAATTCTAATGGTGTCGCAACGAAAATGAGAACAAGAGGTCCCAGTGGTGCGAGTTCTTTTCTGGCTTTCCCTTATAATTTAAAGCTCCACAGACTGAATATAACTGATTTATTCTGAATACATTATTCGAATGCATACAAAATTCAAATAAGTTTAAGAATGCACGATTTCTAAATACCTATTTTCTAAATCATGTACGACATATTTGTGCCTCAATAATCACGACATGAAATTTTGTGAAATGAAATCTTGCAGATACTTCTGCTAGTACTAGAGATTCTTTATCAAGAATATGCGTCCGACAATTCTTTGCAAACCACATTGCAAATCGTGTGTATGAAATTGCATTAAGTGAAAATGATTTCCCACATTTTAATTTAAATAAAGGAATTTTATTGAGCCATATGACCAAAACTTAAGGAGGTTAAATCCCTAGGACACTCCAGGAGACTTACCATCTGGGCAACCACCACACAAGAATAATCAAGGATTCTAGGGACACTCGGTCCACTAGAGACATCTACGTCTCTAGTGGACCGAGTCTCTAGTACAGGAGCATAAAGATCAATTAGCTATTTGTACTAAATTCCTTACGGAATATCCCTCAGTTATTGTTTCCTGCATTCGTAGTTTGTCAATTACAATTTCCAATGGAAAAAGTAAAATGATATTGAGATTGTGAGGGTTATATATATAAATATATATATATATATATATATATATATATATATATATATATATATATATATATATATATATATATATATATAATATATGTGTGTGTGTGTGTGGGTGTGTGTATATATATATATACACATATGTGTATATACATATGTATGTGGGTCGCCGTAGTCCAGGGGGTAGAGCTATGGACTGCTGACCGGAGGGGCCCGGATTCGACTCCCAGGCAAGGCACTCTGGGCACCTGCAGCTCCACCCAAGCTATGTCATTTTCGGGTACCAGGTCTTCCTGGGAAACCATAGCGGGTTCAGGGAAAGGAACTGGCCCACCTATCCTGATATGTGAATTTCACACGCCGTCGGGCTTAGTACTGGGTGAACTCTACCATCACCTACCAAACCGACCTTCAGATTGATTGCTGTGTTTATGGTTTATATATAACTTAGACTGCAACAAACAATACATGAACACTTAAAAAGAACACTCACACGTTATTTCTTAATAATTTAGACGGAATTTAGCTCCGTCTTCCTCGGAAGAAACAGTAGTACTGGAGGATATCTTTGTGCCGAACTTTAATATTGAGAGCTATCAAACTGGATGCCCGAAAGTTCGCTAAACACGCATGTATTTAATTAGTCTGAATCTGCCATGTTGCCTTTCTCAATTCCCCGAATAGAAATATGTCGAAAAATGTTCTTTTGGCGACGCTGTCAGCAGCACTCGCCAACATTTGAAGTCCACAGACTTCATCAGTTACACGATGACCTTTCCTCAAGTGATCCTTATGACCCGCGGATTTCGTGATCTGAACTCATGAAATTCTCTCACGTCCCAAAATATACGAGCGACTCTCGATGAGGGTCACCAGAGACCCGCCACCTTGTTCACTTTTTAATGTATTCACTCCGTCAAAGATAGATTGTGACGATTTTTCCAAGTATTTGTATGAGAAACGTTTTTAAGTGCGAGCATGGTTTCACACTTTGAAAAAAAAATTCGAAAAAAATAGTAACCATAATGCTATGGCTAAGCCACAATTAAATCTGTATCAATAGCCTCAGTGCACTACTAGGTTTTCAGTGTATAAAGATTTCCTTCCAAAGTAGTTCGCATGTCGATATTTTATAACCCCAGTTATGCCTTTGGGAACAATTCCATCAAAAATTCATCAATTCCATGGGTTGGTTCACGCGTCCATACTGCTGGACATGTTAAAATATCATTCTTTTCAGTATTTTATAAATAGTCAATTACGTCCTTTTATATCATGCGCAATCTCTAGTGAGTATATTATTAAATTCCCGGACTTTTCTGGATCTACATCTAGATAAATACCCCGCGACCCACCAAAATGGTGTGTGACAGGGGGTGCAAGGACTAAGTGGGATGGGTAAGAGGTAGGAGGACATGGGAGAGGAAGGTAAAAAGGGAAATAAGAGATCAACTCTATGTAGATTCACACATATTAATAATCACCACATTGTTTTAATAGCCTCCCCTCCTCCTCACTCATTGGGCATTAGGGCGCCCTGGCCGCTTCCCTTATCCATCTCGGTCTTGCTAATTCGCCCTCGGGGATTTTCCACCTCTTCCCTTATCTGCGGCTGCCTCCCACTCCACTTCTCACGCCCTCCCGTCACTAATCCGCGCGATGCCCACTGCGCTCATCATTCCTCCCTCGCCACCTCCTCGACTTCCCCACAGCCTCCTTAACCTCTTCCCCCCCGAGGAACATTTCAGCGCTCACCCTCCATCACACTTCATGATCCTCACCGACTGACAAGAGTCGTGCACGGCGCACACGACCATGCGCCGAGCACGCCTGCACTTTCGTCGGTCTCTTTCTCGTGACGTAGAACCCCTAGTGATCGGATAAGTCTGGAGTGGGAAATTCTCCGACTGTCACACATTTTTTTAGCAATTTTCCCCGACTTAGGAGAACTAGTGAAAGATTTTTAATTAATTTATCGATTGGTATGAAGCGCGTCACCTCCCATTGCATCGCTCTAACTTATAAAATCTAATTGCATCATGCATTCATTATGAATGTGGAGATCTACGTCAACATAACATGCAAAATTATGCATATGCAACATATTTAGTAGTAGATGAAAATTTGTTTACAAAAATAATGCATCTAACTTATTCACTGCCATAAAAAAGAAAAAGGGAGTCTCGTCTAAAGTTCTATTTTTCAGATACCTACCTTGCCCTCTAAGGTTTCCAATATTTCTGATACTACTCTCGAAAATCTCTCACTTTGGCAATAAAAATGTTAACGATTAGCACAGCAAGGTCAGTGACTTACTCGTAAGTTCAAATCTACAGAAGACCACGCAAGTCTCGCAAGGGGTGTGGCGATGGTAGTTCACGGACCAGCCATACAAGCAAAAATATTAGTATCCACACTTGAATATGTGTTAGCATACAAAAAACTCTCGGACACATGCATGCCTGGGTATATCATTCATTCATTGTTGCGCTCGAATAATTCTTCATATCCTAGTTCTTCAAATAATTTAAATTTTTTAATTAAAAAATAATTAAAATTGTAATAATTAAAATTAATAATAGTAAAAGATCGAAGTCTTATTTATTTGTGGAGGTGGTGGTAGACCGAAGGTAGCGTGTCTGACTATGGAGTAAATTTCGCTGGTTCGTATCCCCTGGTCGGCCATCATCCATCAGGTAAGTTAAATGTTTTTTCGTTTTCGTTATTGGGTTTCGTTTTAAAGTTATTTTTACTAAGTTAAAGGTTTTTCGGAATGGGGTAACCACACATCAACAGAAAAAACACCACAATGGTAATTCGGAACGAGAAAACGAGAAAAATACCACTAAAAAGCTACCCTGAACCCATGATGAAAGGCTGCAGTTATACCATTAGGTGGCGCAGGCCGAGTTGGTCGGCCCGGCATCAGCTGCAACAGCTGCGGGGGAGAGTCAAGTTCACGGTATCGGCCGCAGTACTGCGATGAGGAAGGAAAGGTTCAATCGCCACATTATTCTCCCTAGAATATGCAGCTATATATATATATATATATATATATATATATATATATATATATATATATATATATATATATATATATATATATATATATATATATATATTGTCTTGCATTCAATTACAGTAGACTTTAGTAGCTGCAGCAAACCAATCCTAGGATTGAAATATTGATGATGAGTAAAAATGTAAAAAAATGGAATTACAAGCAAGACCAAGATTAAGGCTGCGTAGACGTATCTCGCGTTCGTGTGTGCTTATATATTTTAGTTACTGTAATGTCTTTTAATGTGTGTTAGTTAAAATAAGTCGTGCGTATGCTTGGGTGTACGTTAGCATGTACTTTGTTTTGCGCGTAGTTTCACTCTATTTTACGGGTAGTGTCAAAACACCCCCCACCACCCGCCCTTACGGCGATTCGCGGGGTATTGTTTTCCTAAAGCATTACGTAGGCCTCGGTTGACGATTTCCTCAAAGAAAATCGAAATTTTAATGTAGCATATTGTTCGTTCCGTGTTACCCCCATCGCAATCGTAGGACTGGATTGGACACATTTCACCTTGCAACGGTTGCCGCTGACGAAATACTGGAGCCTAATCAATAAAACTTTTACCGCATATACATTGAACATTAAGCGAAAAAACTAATGTAAAATTCTGAGAGCACTCGAATACATTATGCGTACAAAAGATTTATGATCATTCCAAATTGTGAATCCCTCGTATTAAATATTTCTCCAATTAAAAAAATTAAAAGGCTTTAAAGCAACAAATAGCAGTAATTTTTAAATAGTCCAAATTTTCCTTACGTGATGTTATATCTTGTGGCTTAGACGCCTTAGCGACATCTTCAATGCTTGCATTGTTATCAGAGTGGTTCCGTCCAGAGGATGCATTTTCAATAGCAGGAACTCAATGTCCTAGTACGAAGAAAATTTTAAAGTTTATGAGAATCATGAAACCCGAAATTTAATTTTCACACGACGATATATCATATTAATTTTGTTTGGTGCTTTTTTCATTTGATAATTTTATTTTCAGATGGGAGAAAAGAGAAAGAGTCGGAAAAGTAAAAATATATACTCGTATATATAATTGTCAAAATCCGATTTCGATAAAAATTGTATAGATCTTTTTTTAAGAATGTATTCTTTTTTTCTCTATTTAGTTTATTGAGATGACTGATCTTCATATTAGAAAAATGGTGGATTACAAGTTTAAATTCTTCCATATCTAATGCAACTTCTCGTATACGCTAAGGGTTATTCACTTTTACTCATGATTTTATTTCACCCCCCAGTTTGAATCCTGATCTTCCATCTTGGATGTATAATTCAACTTTTCTACCATATCAATTGTTTCTAAGTGTTTCTAAACCATCTGGTTTCATTTTTCCTTTCGATCAATTTTTTTCCGTTTCTCCCTAATGACTTCTCCACTTTCATTCATCTGAAATTTTTTCATTTTACCTGTTCATTTTGTTTTTATTATATACGTTCCGCACGAATTTATGGGGTTCCTATTCTTCCCTGGTCTGATTTTGCAATGGTTAGTTCCCGTTTCTGGTCCATAGAGTGCGACACTCCACTAGAATGTTTTAACGTGCCTCATTCCTCTTCGCTAATCCTCTTACGACCAAATAACTTTTCCGTCTTACATCTCTCTTTATTTGACCTAAATACTTGTCCCTTGGTCTTCCTCATGTGACCTTTCATTTTATTACGTTCCCAACAGATCCGTTGTTTCTCAAGGTATGCGCAATGCACATGGTTCTTTTCCCTATTGCGTCCCATATTGCCTTTCCTTCTTTTTCTGTTCTGAATACTTCCTCATTTCTCATTTCATACCACCATTTTATATTCAAAACCTGCTAAGTTTTTACTCTTAATTATATATACTTCTACAATATTTTCTTTCATTCAAACTTACTCGAATATGTCCCAGCAATGTTTACGGGTATTTTCTAAAACACCCCCCGCCAAACATAAGAGAGACAGGCACCATCACAATCACATTCAAGCACTCCTACCTTCGCACGATACGGAATCATAGCTAAATCGAGCCAATTTGTCTGAATATTTAAAGTAAAATACTAAAATTAAATAAGTTAGTCTAACACACCAATCATTGCATGTATGTATGTGTGTATATATATATATATATATATATATATATATATATATATATATATACACACATACATATATGCACACATACATATATACACACATACATATATACATATATATATACATACATATATACACACATACATATATATATGTATGTGTGTGTATATATATATATATATATATATATATATATATATATATACACACATATACACATATACACACATATATATATACACATATATATACATACATATTACACACATACATATATATATATGTATGTGTGTATATATATATATATATCCCTCCCCGGACTACAACCTTGACGTGGTGGAAGGGCTTGTGCGTTCCGATGACCCCTAGAGCTGTACTGGCGGGAGTAATAAAAATTGCTCCTGGTAGGGTCACCCATGCCAGATAGGTCGAAGGTTAGGAGCCAGACGAAAGGTAGTCCACGCAGCGTCTGTTCCTCAGTGAGGCGGCTGCAATGGCGTCTGACCCCAGTGGGGCGGCCAGTAAGTGATGGTGTCACGTTAAAAACACTATTGAGGAAGGCAACGGGAAACCACCTCAATTATCATTCCCTAGAAAATTATGATGGACAATAGAGATATTTTGAGTCCTGGCAACCACGGGGCTCGGCCCAATCGGCCGTGTGTCGTGCCCGGCAGCGGGGGAGGCAAGGCTTCCGCGGTCGTCATCCCACGAAACCCTTGCAAGGGAAAACCAGCAGCAGCAGGACAGAAGACGCAGGAGAAGAAGACCAAATTAGTTAGAATAGGAACGTGGAATGTTAGGACAATGATGAGGACGGGGAAATTGGAGAATGTTAAGCGTGAGATGGAAAGGGGAAATATAGATATTTTAGGTCTATGCGAGGTGAGATGGAAAGATAGCGGGGATTACTGGAGTGATAAGTATAGAATAATATACAGCGGTGGGGACGAGAGCCAACGAGGGGTTGCCATAGTATTAAATGAAGAGGTAGGAAGAAGCGTAGTCAGCATAGAGCAGGTAACGGATAGAATACTACTAGTGGAGATAAAAGCAGAACCGACGAACTTAGTTATTATCCAGGTATACATGCCACCGAGCAACCATAAGGAAGAAGAGGTCGATAGGATATACGATCAGTTAGAGGACATGATTGCATGTGTTCCTGCAGGGAAACATTTGATAGTGATGGGGGATTGGAATGCGACAGTAGGCGAAGGAAGAGATGGTGAGGAGGTGGGGGACTACGGTTTAGGCACGAGGAATGACCGCGGGGAGAAAGCAGTTGAGTTCTGCAGGAGACAGGGCTTAGTTATCACCAACACTTGGTTCAGACACCACAAAAGACGCAGGTATACATGGAAAATGCCAGGTGACTCGGGAAGATATCAGCTAGATTATATCCTGGTTAGACACAGGTTTAGGAACAGTGTGATAAATTCCCACAGCTTCCCGGGAGCGGATGCGGACTCAGACCACAATTTAGTTGTTATGAAATGTAGCGTACGTTTTAAAAAGATAAGGCAGGAGCGGCGAGTTAGAAAATGGAACGTAGAAGCACTAAATGTTTTGTATAGGAAGGAATACAAACAGGCGGTAGAGAAAATCATGGAGGACGGTAAAGAGCTAAGTACTATTGAAGAAAAATGGGAATGTATCAAGAAAGGGTTGTCTAAAGCGGCAAAAGACACTATTGGAACCGTTAACGCTAAAAGGACTCGTAAACCATGGATCACGGATGAGATGATTACAAAAATGGATGAGCGGCGAAAATGGAAGAATATAAATACAGAATTAGGCAAAATGAAGTACAAAGAATTGAACAATAAATTGAGGCGGGCAACAAATAAAGCAAAGGAAGCATGGTGGAAGACGCAGTGCGAGAATATGGAAAGTCTGCAGAGGAAGGGGGAAATCGGTGCGCTTTACAGCATAGTTAAATCTTTATCGGGAAGTAAGAAAGGGAGATCAACGATAGCAGTTAGAGATAAGGCCGGTAAGGTAATAGTTGACGCAGGAAAGATCCAAGAGAGATGGAAGGAATATGTAGAAGACCTGTATAGTAAAGAGCTTAGACCAACAAAGTTAGACATTGAAAAGGAACATGACGTAGAGGAAGATAGCTTAGGTCCAGGCATACTAGACAATGAGATAGAAAGGGCATTAAGGGAGATGAAACTAAATAAGGCCGTGGGGGTAGATAACATTCCCGTGGAACTTTTGAAATGCTTGGGAAAATGTGGGAGGAAGAGGCTATATGGGCTGATCCGTAGTATTTATGAGGAGGGAATCTGGCCGGACGACTTTGTGAGATCAGTTTTAGTTCCTATTCCGAAAAAGGTAAAGGCCACGTCATGTGAGGACTATAGGACAATTAGTTTGATATCCCACGCAGCTAAGGTTGTTCTCAGGATCATAAACAAAAGGATAGAGAGTAGGGCAAATGATTACTTAGGGGATGATCAGTTTGGGTTTAGGAAGGGGAGAGGTACGCGGGATGCCATTGCAGTAATGAGGTTATTAATCGAGAGGAATATAGAACACAACCAGGAGGTATTTGCCTGTTTCGTAGATTTCGAAAAAGCGTTTGATAGAGTGAATTGGGAAAAACTAATGAGTATATTGCAGAAAATAGGAATAGATTGGAGGGAAAGGAGGCTAATCCGCAACCTGTACATGTCTCAGACTGCTCAGGTGCGGGTGGGAAACGGGGAGTCAGGATGGGCAGTGTTAGGAAGGGGTGTAAGGCAGGGTTGCCCATTATCACCGTTGCTGTTCAACCTGTACGCAGAAGAAATGATCAAAGAGGCATGGGAAGAACTCGAGGTAGGAATGAAAGTGGGCGGGGAATTCGTAAAATCAGTTAGGTTTGCTGATGACCAAGCTTTAGTTTGTCAGTCAGCCAAGGGGCTGCAAGCATTGCTTAGTGAATTGGAAATTCAGTGCGACAGGTATGGGATGAGAATCAATATTAATAAAACAAAGGTTATGCGATTTTCTAGAAAGAAAAAGGCCAAGCTTAACATTAAAATAGGAGGGCAAAAGCTAGAGCAGGTAGACCAGTTTACGTATCTCGGTAGTGTTTTGGACCAACACGGTCAAAGTAGTAGGGACGTAAGGAGAAGAATTGCGCTAGGCAAAGAGGCTTTCACAAGGAGGAGGGAGTTGATGACGGGGACTTTGAGTAAGGATGTTAAGAAAAGACTCGTAAAAACTTTGATATGGAGCGTAGCTATGTACGGCGCGGAAACGTGGTCATTGAAGCAGGAGGATAGACGTAGACTGGAGGCTTTTGAAATGTGGGTGTGGAGAAGAATGGAGAAGGTGAGATGGACAGAGAAGAAAACAAATGAGGAAGTACTTGGTATGGTGGGCGAAGAGAGGGGTTTGTTGGGAGCAATCCTATGGAGGCAGGAAAAGTGGATGAAGGGGGTGTTGACCGGCAGTGGGATGTTGAAGACTGTGATAGAGGGTAGAATGTTGGGCAAAAGAGGAAAGGGAAGGAACAGGATAGGGATGTTGGACGGGATGAAGGGAGGAAGAAAGTACTCAGAGATGAAGAGGGACCTGATATAGAGTAGGATGATGGATTTTGTGTTTTGTTAGGAGTAATAAAATATTTGTTTGGTGGTTGTGTCAGTCCAAAAACCTACCTTAACCGGTAGATTACTTAAAAAAAAAAAAATATATATATATATATATATATATATATTTTTTAATATAAAAACAGATAAAAGGAAAAGGGGTAGGAACACACACAAAGGACGAAAGGCCGTAACACTCCCCGCCATGTCACCTTACGGTGAGTCGCGAGGTATTGTGCAGATGTAGATTAATCCAATTGGTTTTCTTAATCTTGGCCTTGAAGTTTTCCTTCTATCATTAGGTTAAATATTTGAGCTCGTGTTTTGGTTCCATGTGACTCAACAGTCAAATGTTCGGTGCTTCTCACATCCTACGATATTCGTTTTCTTGGGTATTGCAAACACCACTTATCGTAGTCCTTCGGAGATTTTCCACTTTCGTAGATATACATGTGTAACATGTTTTTAGCTTTATATGCTAGCGCCCTGATAATTTCTTCGTCCGTTTCCTGTTCTGGGTGTTTCATTTCCTCGCGAATTTCCCTGCTCGATATTGACAAATTCATTTCTCCTCATGTATAATAATAATTCCCTTGTTTGTTCCTCGACTTCATTCATAGCTTTCTCATAACCAGCTCCCTAGTTCTCGTTCCAAAGTGAATAATTCGCTATTCACAAAGATGAATGATTTTCCAATGTTTCCCTCATAATTTCATCTACATTTAAACAAAACTTCAAAAGCCTACGCAAAGGTGTGTAGTGGGGTAAATTAGGCCACCAGCCACATATAAAGCAATTTTCATGCATACATTTCAATACTTATTAGCACAGATAACAAGAAATTCGTGCACATAAACACATGAATACCAAAATAAAGCATGCAATAATTGATCAGTGTAAATTATTAAATTTTGGTCTTCAAAGTAATATATTAGGGAGCTTGGGATCCCTTTTATTATGGTTGTGTATCGTACGAGAGAAGACCCAGTACTTGAATCTGCATTTGACGATGTCTATTTCCCCTATTTTATCCCGCTGGACGAGTCTACCAATACAATTTTGCCAATAATTAACTCGGTGTCGCAAGAAAACTCAGGTGCCATACACCTTTCTAAAGGACTTACATAAGACCCTGTAAGTTTTTCCTGCCCTCTTCGTTTAATCAAGGGGCAGCAGCATGATTCCTCCAACATAATTCTCACGCTTATTCTCTTTTCTTTGCAATATTTTAATATCCGAATAGATGTAGATAGATGTAATTTCTCGGATTTTCTTTGATTCTTGTCCAATTCTTGAATTAACATTTTCTCCCATGAATCCCAAATGCTTGCCGTCTCTTCTAATTGCGGCCTAGATAAAGCGTAGTGACGCTCTTACTTTTTCATTACGTTTTCCTACAAACCGTTTGATGAATCAAAGCCTAAATGAGTCTGACTCGCTTGATATTCTTCATTATTCTAACCTGTATCTCCCATGCCACTCTTGCTGGGTTCTTTTTTTGCGCCATGTGCCGTATTTCAAAGGCCTTTAGCAGAGGTTTTCTCGCCAATTTCAATACATTACCACATTTCATTGCATATCACACTAACGTGATGAAACCACGCACAGATATTCCCATTTAATGAACGAAATGTATTGATTCAAATTCTCAAATCACTTGTAATACTGTCTTTTAAAATATATTTTCACGAAGTTCAGCCTAAGAAAATAAAATTCATCCAGATTATGCGAAATTTCAAATGTATGCTTACGAAACACTTATTTAAAAACTGCTAGGAGAAGAGAAAGCCATTAGCTTAGAAAAAGCCATCAAGCTCCTTCCACGGTGTTTCTTCTCAATGCCTGCAAAAGCCATCCGAACACTAAGAACATTTTCAACGACCGATGCCCAACAGTAATTATTTAGTATCATAGCACAGAATTCCACCAAAAAAATTAATCCAGGAAAATATCCAGTCTCGATTAAAGAACTGCCGGGGTATCAAACGATAACAATGGATGTATCACCATATAAGGATATAATATTGAATGAATATTTAACCGATATCATAGTTGCCATTAATGAGAAATAAGCAACTATTTCATCTAGGTTTTATAACGGCGGAAGAGAAGAATCCTATTTCTCTGACATTCATTCCGTTTAAGATATTTGAATACGTACTTAATTTTTTCGATTACAGGACATCTCGATTATCCTGAGTTGTTCATAAATAATCAGTATGGCTTCCGAAAAGATAGATCTTGTGATATCCAATCTTTCATCATATTTTAGTCTCGGATGAATACCATTCTCCAGTGGATATGATAAGTTAGATTTCAGAATAGTATAAAATAAGGTGCCTAAAGACAAATTGGTCGTAAACTTGTAAATCAATGGGGAGAATAACATTAGTGTGTTATATTTACGAGGTTAAGTTCAAAATCAAACATAACCTTTTTTTAAAACTACATACTTAGACCAGGGAGTTGAAACTTCTATTACATCTCAATACAACCTCCTTGTAGACGCACCCGCATTTCACAATGTCGATGTTTCACTATGAACTCATGGCTACTGGGAATGCTTTCTATAGAATGGCTCCCTTTTGCTCACTAGAAAAGCCGGCTGGTCAGTAGACGAGGCTTATTGGGTGCGTTATCAAGAGACGTCCGGCCCTCTTTGAACTGTCACGCCCACGAACGCGCATTTTTCACGTTTATAACACCATTAATGCACGTCTCAGTGAATTGACGATGAATTTCAATGGATGTTACACCGCATAAGTGGAGGAAACAGATTCAATGTTAATTCGTATATTCGGACACTTGGGTTTATACTTTGTTATGATTGCGTATTGTACGAGGGAAGACTAGAACTTGAATCTGTCTATGACAGCGTCTATCTCTCTTATTTTATATCGGTGGTCGAAGATAACAATTTATAATTTAGTGTCATAAATTTTACTCGGTGCCGCAAAGAAAACTCAGATGTCCTTTCCCTTTCTACATCCATGTAATATCCCGCAATCCAATAACATAATTAACATAATGAGCACGTAATCGAAAGAAAATCATGAAATATCTCGATTCTCAGACTTTACTTACAAAAAGCCAATACGATCAGATCACCAGCATAAAATTAGGAAGATTGATAGTTGAACGGATAAATTTCAAATTTCATTTTTTCCTCGTGCCATTTGAGAACAAAAGAGATATTCAGGCAATCGCAAATGAGATAATTAGAATTGGCGATATTTTGTCGATATTCCGCGTGTTCTTTTCTTCATGTTATTTCTTTAATTTAATAGACCCATCTTTCATCAGTTCTACAGCATGATTTGAAAATGCGTATCCTATTATTGAATATTGTTCTTGACTTCTTTCGTGTGATTAAGTTTTTTCGATTGAATGGTCAAACTAATATTTGTGTAGCGGTGACATGAATAGGATTATACATGCTTGGTCCTTGCGGCGGGTTGTGGGGTATTGTGTAGATGTAGATGCAAGTGCAAGGGTAGTTTTTTAAATATTAGTTGACATATATTCATAGGTATGTATTTTCTTATATTTCTGCATATATGCCTTGTGACCTAACACCCCCTCATACGGTCAATGCGCCCAACACACCCAATACGCCCATGCGGCGGCTCTCAGGGTGTTATAGATAGTATAGTTGTAGATATAATACTGTAAACAGGTTTTCCTTTCTTAAATCCTCACAGTTCCTTCAACTTTCTGCATAGCACGCATATTTTGCCTTCTCACCCTTAACTTTCCATATCCTCGGACTAATTTTCCCTATTTCCTATTTTTTTTGCCTCGGTTATTCTTTCGATTTTCGCACTATGTACTAAAATTTGTGCTGTCATGTTCTTCCATTTCCTTCTTCTTAATCCTGTATTCTGTAATTACTTTCTACTTACTGTTCATATTGTTTCGTTAGCCACTTTCTTTATTTATTTAATAAGATATTACAATTTTTTTTCACCATCATCCTTCGCCTAATCTTCGCTTAGAATGCTATCAACTGCAACCTGGTTCTTCTTCCTTTTTGCCTCAGTTACGTCTTCCGCCTTCTATTTTCTTATACTCCTTCCCTTCCTCATTCTCTTAAATTCAACATTACACTATCTACTATATACTGACTATCGATCCAGTTATTCCCGTTATTTTCCTAACTCACCTTACACGGGCCTTACGCATCCATATTCCCTCTTTCCAACGGTGGTTTCCGGTTTTCCAACTTTCTTATCCTCAGTATCATCCTAACATCCAAAGACGTGCTATCCTCTAACATCCAAACATTCCCATTATCTATTTTCAAATTGTTGTTATACTCCTGTGCCTAATTTTCTGATGTTATCAGCTTCGCAAGGATTCCTGTGAGTCTTATGATGACGGCTGTCGACACATTGCCTCTTTTACTGACATGCACGATGATCAACCCTTATGAGCCGAGTCCTGTAGTTGCCAGGAATCATATTCATGTTTAGATGCATCATATTTTCTTGGACCAAACAGCTGAGGTTTCTCTTTGCCTTCCTAAATAGAGTTTTTAATATGACTGATTGATATCACTTAAATGGCCTTATCGCAGGGGCCTTTGCAGCAACTTCACCGAGGAAGATGCTGCGGGTGACTAACTTTTGTCTGGCTGCTACCCTTCAACCTATTTGTCTTGGAGGGACCTACTGGGACATATAAGTATTGCTCTAACCAGGTCAGGGTGTGAATGTACCTTGGAATTCTCATCCTCCTATAAATTTTAGCAACTGTTGACATAGAGGAAAAACTTAACATAATTCGAGGTAATTAATTTTTAAACTAAGACAATAAATTATTTTCCTGCAACAAATAACAAAATCAGAAACTCGCGATCAGTCCTAAAATGTAATGAAATTACTAAATATTTTCTGTTCCGAGGAGAACGTCAATGGTAACTTCAAGGGCTCAAAATTTTCCCGTCCATATTAACCAATGCATAATAACCCAGTATTATTTACGTAAGTATTTGAGTTTGTATTTGCCTTTACGTATCTCAAAGGTAATCCTTTTTAAAAACGTTCTCTGTCGTTCTGTGTGAAGTAATGCTGCCCTTGCCCTAACATTGAACCTCCCTCCACATGCAAAGCACGTTGCGCTATTAAAATTTTACTTTGAGAAGCGCTAACGCCCACGGGGAATATGCTTGCTGCATAACGCCTCCCGAACCCAGCACGTGCACTCCGTTCACGGACGTGGCAATGATTTGCCGGTTAAAATTGATGCAGGTATTTTCGGTCGCAACCCGCCAGTCCATCGTGGAGGTTTATTAAAAGCATAGTTCAAACTCGAATTTCATGCATGGCGGTTTGCTGATCATTATTTTTTCTTTCCCGAGCCGAGGAGAAGGAAAAATATTGTTGAAATGAAAAAATCGACGTAAAGATTTCTACGAAAATAAGTGTTGAGAGGACCCTCGCAAATGTTTTGGCCATTTTCCCGATACCTGTCTATGCGTGGGCATGCGCATATATAAAAAAAGGTTTCATGTGAATGAGAATTCGTGGAAACGATATATTTAAAACTCTTAACCTGATAAACACGAAATCTTATATTTAAAATTTCTATGAAGAGTGTAAGTCCTGATTCAGTTTGATCCTAAATTTAATTACCGAAAGAAACTGTTTCCCGAGAGTAGCCTCTTTTCTAGTCAAATTTCTCAGTGAAGGCTTGATAAAATAATAAAATGATCTATTCCTGGGCACAATTTGTATTAAGAAGCAATATTGAACCTTTCCTATAAATGTAATGCTCAATCACTTTTTTTAATGAAATTCTTCCTTAAGCTTATAATTGAAAAAATTCTCCCGTATGCCAGTTATGTGAAAACAAAATCCTTTACATTTGCTGAGGAAATATTTATGAAACATATATTTGAATTCCTACAGTCTTCCTGTATGTCTTTTAATCCATCTCGGCTGATATCTCAAATTCGTCACCCAATTCTTACATCTCAAATTCACTCTAACACAATTACACTCCACCCAATGTGTAATTGGATACCCGTGGTTTGGAAATATTGTTTGACTTTTTCAACTAGTGCCTACATTTACATCTGCATCTACATAATATTCCGAAAGCCGCTACAATGATGTGTCATAAGAGTAGTGTATAAATTAAAAAAATATAAAGTTCCATTTTCCAACTTGATTCTGATATTTAAATATCCAATGACAGTTATTTCTTCAAATAGAAGAAGCATACATTGTTTAATATAATTGTTTCCAAGAAACTAAGTGATTACTCGGGTGCAAGTACTCCAAGCAAATAGCATTTGCAATATCAACAACATCTGTTATGCACGTTGCACTTATTAAGCGAGATTAGGTCGTGCCAGTCCGTATGTGAAAGGAGACATTATCTGCAATTACTGGGATGAAATAAAACCACTGATTTCATTTTATTGGGCAGCTGTCGAAAAAGTAGGAAACATTTAGCAAATATTCGTTTATAAGCGTGCAAGCAGTCATCTAGAAGATTAGATATCATTGACCAAACCATCATTCTACATGGCATTAATGCTATGCGTGGTCATTAAGAAACAACGATATAGATTCAATATTGCTTGTTTTTGGCAAGATAATGAATACATCATAATCACGGGAAGAGTATTATTCATATGGTCAAAATTTTTAACAGAAATACAAGACGCGTGGAGAAATTAGCGTGCTGACCTCATTCATTTCGTTTCATTTTTCTTTTGATTCACTCATCTACCAATCAATTCGGAAGTGATGAGCAATTATTTTTCATCTCCAAAAGCAGTGAAACAAAAGTATCACTAACGAAAAGATCGTTGCCCATTCGTCGTCCTCTGGGCGATTTTTTTCCTCCCCTCCTTCCTAAGATGTATAGAATTAAGTCCACGGTTTGCTGTTCCACCCAGAGAAAGTGTGCGTGTTGTTACACTCCTTATTGAATTATTTAGTGCGTGCGAGTGCACGCGGTACGACCTCGGAGTGGCTCTTCGAAAGAGCTTAAAAGGCTATCTCGCATTGATTGTTTACAACCTCCCGTCCTCCTCCTAACCCCCCACCCCATACAATCCATCCATCCATTCCACATGTCTCGCCCCTCCCCCTCCCGCAGAACCTCTCTCCCCTCCTCCCCCTCCCACCACCACCACCCCTTATATACCATCTCACTCCCCTTCCCCTCTCGCTGCATTCCCCGAGTCAGCTGAGAGTGGCACTTGCCAGGAAATGTTCCGCGAGTGACCTTGGGGAGGAGAGAGAGAGAAGGAGAAAGAAAGGTCTCTCTCTCTCTATCTCCCTCCCCCTCACCTCCCCGCCCTCTTTCTCTCTCTCTCTCTTTTGCCGCTTCCGGATACACTCCCTACTTGCCTTTCCTCCTTCTCCCTCCTTCCCACCTCCCCCTCCCTATCCCATAGATCCACCACCGCACAACCATCCCCTCGTCCACCTCTTTCCCGCTCCCCATCGTACCAAACCACACGCACACACGAGTATGTATTCCCCTCCCTTCTCACTCCCTCCACACACCCCCTCACTAAGCTTTCCGATCCATCGGATCCGAAACATCCCTCTCTTCCTTTCCCCGTCCCCTTATCTCTCTCCCTCTCTGACAATGCATCTACCTACGTCCTTCCCTCTCGAGTCCACCCCTGCCCTCTTCCGGATCGGTCGTGTGTGAGGTGCTGCAAAAATGTTTGTAGTCTCTCTACGTCATTCGCCCGGACGTTACGTCATGCCAGACCATAGGACGCATAAGCCGAATGTCTCAGGTTCGGATCCAGATGGCGGAAGGCACGCGTGGCATTGATGTTGCGCCGCCGTTTTCAGATTGCGGACACCCATGATGCGACCTCAGTCAACTAAGTATTATGCCTCGAATGAATGAAAAAATTCCCCACCACCGTTACAAGGGAATGTAACTGGGTGCGTTGCGACAAGGAGGGCCTGAATGACTTCGGAGGCATATGCAGGCTTGGCCGAAATTACCACATTGGGTTCTTACACAGGCAATGGACGCAATGGCGCATTTATTGACTTCTGAGATAAGAGCAGATAAATTTTTCATGGGCACAAGTTCTTTCGAGCACGGAATTGACAAGAATTAGTCTTTGGCACTTGATTTGCTGTGGCTTTTGGCAGCCGCAGATCCAACTGAATTCCATACATTCGCAGCAAGTATGGTCTCCAGATACGCTGTTGTTTACATGGGAGGACCGGGACCAGCCTAGGATACAGTTCAAATCCTCCCTCCTCTGGGGAAGGCTCCCTCCCCTTATTAAAGCGTAAAATCTCTTAGACGGGAACAAATTTTGAAATTTTATCCTTTCCACAATAAGAGGAGAACATCTTATTAATGACTATATAATTAAGAACAAGTCAAAGCAAGTGGGGAAAGAGGTAAAATACTTACATTTAGTAGGAGCAATATTTCCATTAATTTAGTAATAAAGCTATAAATTACGTTTTAATCATTAGCTATCGTTTGCTTCTGGTCGTTGAGATAATTCGCTTTATAATCTCTAAAAAAAACCTCAAAAACGAAATTGTTTTGAATATTTTACGTTTCGGCAATAAGCAATATTAAGTGTTCGCAATAGCTTCTCGAAGCTTGCCGGAGGTTTCAGCTATTTAAAATGCGAATTAAACAATGAAAATAATTGTCATTGTCGATAATCATTCGTTAAGGGGGAATGGAGGCCATTATACAGGGTGCGTTCCGACAGTAATGTAATTCATCCACTACCACATCTACTTAATACCCCGCAAGCCGCCGCGAGGGCATGTGGCGGGGGGTGTTAGGACACCACCCGTAATTTCGAAAATACAAAAAACCGCATGCAAAAACCACAAATTCATGCATCCACAAAAACACATGGCATACATTCATACAAGAACATTTTCATGCAAATTGAATTTCCCGCGCCTCTCCTATTGGTCGGAGTGGGATTGAACCACTTGTAGTAGGTGCGAGAAATGCTAAGCATTGCCACAAAACCAGTCTTAGTGCTCACCAAGCTGCTGAAGCGGCAGGACTTCAGTTATTGTAAACCTCTGGACGCTAACCGTGTCACGAAAAAATGGAATCGACGATCGAGCAACGTTACGCGATTAAGTTTTGTGCTAAACTAAAAAAATCTCCTGAGGAGACAAACAAAATGATTCGTGAGGCTTACGGGGGCTCTGTCCTACTCACAAGTTTCGAAGTGGTTAAAGGCCTTTAAGGAGGGCCGGGAAGAGGCAAAGCCCAAAAAGGCAAGAATGGTCATTGTCTTTTTTGACAGTAAAGGAGTGGTTCATGAGGAGTTTGTACCTTAAAGACAGACAGTTAACGCTACCTACTACGTAGATGTGCTGGAAAGACTCCGAAATAAAGTTATCAGGACGAGAAAAGACATCTCCGCTACCTGGCAACTCCATCACGACAACTAACCTTGCCACAACGCGCTACGAGTCCGCGAATTCCTGGCCAAACACTAGGTGCCAACGCTACCCCAACCCGCCTATAGTCCTGACGTAGCCCCAGCAGACTTCTTTTTGTTCCCTCGGATTAAGGCAGCCCTGAAATGAACCCGTTTTTTGTCCATAGAAGAGATCCAATCAGCCGTGACGAAGGCCTTGCGAGAGGTCCCCGAAGACGCCTTTCAGGACGCGTATCGGTCATGCCAGTGTCGCTGGAAAAAATATTTGGATGCCCAAGGCCAGTACTTTGAAGGATTTTGTTTGAAGGAAGGAAGTGTTTTGCAAATCTGTTCAATAAATTACTTTAAAAAATAATTGTATTACTTTCGGAACGCACCCTGTTTAGTGTAATTGAATCTTCGTCAATTAACGATGCCTTTGATCTTCGTGGCCCCGCTAAGCTGTTAATTTTTCTCATTCAGTTTACTAATGTTCTCGTTTCTATATACAGGGTTCGTCCGGAAAATAAGTGTACTGAGCTCAGGAAAAAAAATGTATTACACTTTTACAAATCTTAAGCTAATATTCCTCAAAATAGGACCCTTGTGAGTCGATACACTTGTTACAGCGGCGTTCCCATTCCTGGAACGCTCCCGCGAAGGCATCATCGGGAACCTCTCGAAGACTCGTCGTCGACCTCTTCTCTGCCCTCCACGAACATCTTGTGCCACCGAAAGATCATGTTTCTGGACATGGCTGACTCCCCGTAAGCCTGGTTAATCATACCGACAGTTTCGGTAGACGATTTCCCAAGCTTTACCGCAAATTTGATGGAATAACGCTGCTCCAAAAACTTCGGCATCGCGTTCCGTGACGTGGGTCGAGCGTGGAGGTTCGCGTTAACAGAGCTCCTCACTACACCACAGCTCAGAGCCGACTGCCTTTTTCAGCGTCGCTTGCCAACATACCCCCCTCCAATCGCAGCCCGTCAGAGCGGTGCTGGGCGCGCCTGGAGCGGCGCGCCCAGCCCAGGAGTCAGTACACTTATTTTCCGGACGAACCCTGTATTGTTTCCCACTTTTAATGGTTTCTAGAATGCATCTGAGAAGTGTACCCGTTTAAGTGAGTGATTGTAATTAAATCATTGGGAAATTTGCTGGAAATTCTTATTTCAGTACATATAAAAAGTTTTCTGTCTGTAAATGATTCATTGTGTCAATCTTCCACCGCATGTTCTCCCCTTTTTGCAAAACGATGAGTAATAGTTGCTGACTATTTATTTTCATGCTCTATGTCTATCCATAAAATTGAGATCTGATGTGAAACTATTAATTGTCATATCAGTCTTTCATCCACGCTAAGTGGTCTCAACTTTTCCCATACTGCCTTGCGTGGATTCACTTCCTGCCACACACCATTACGACGCGTGCCGGATATCATTTGGGTGTAAATTTTCTGCAAGATTAACTTATGAACGAAGTTATAATCCAGGTGGAATGTAATGTTTATAGAACCCGATGGACCAACAAAAAACAAATACCGTATTTGAAAGACATTTGGTATATTTAAAATGTATGTGTTCGCAATTTCTTTATTGTCTTACTACAGAGCTACTAAGTTCCTTAGTTTTTTTTTGGTAGGTGGGTTGGAAAAAATTTTCACTACGATCAGTGCGATATGATACATAAAACGGGCTGAACAATTGCTAAGATTGAGAAAGTACGTACCATGAGCAACAAAAAACGCAATAATGCATTTGTGTGGATTCAGATGTACCTTTCAAGCATTCACTAATTGCATAGTGGATTATCAGTGCAGTTAAAGATGGAAAATCTATTTCATGTGGCGACTTTTTTCCTAGAGCTTTACTTTACGGTTGTTGTAAGCAGTAAAATGAATTATTTTTAATGAGAGAACGGTTTCATCATGCGAAAGAACTTGCGTTTCACTCGGATTAATATGTGCGGGGAATGTGCGCCTCTTTCTTAAAGTATTACCACTAGCTCTTCCCGTGCACTATGCCCCTTTGATCCCCCACTCCATCTCTCCCACCCACTCCTTTCACCCCTCTCCTTCTTCGCGGTGCATCGCTCATTAATTCATTTCTCCTCACACTCCCTCCTCATTCCCCGAGCTTCCTTTAGCCTCCTCCAGCGAGTACCAGCTTCGACCGAGTTCTAACCTCTGACCGAAGCACAAGTGTCTTAGAAATCTACCAATTGCAGCAGTCTTTATGGCATGGTTGTTATCTCCATGCAATTGTTAAGCTTCGACTCCTAATCGATGTGCGGACAGTGATGGTATCCGGGGAAATTCGCCCGCACAATAGCTACTCACAGAAGATAAAAACTTCTAAGAAATATCGTGTTTAAGTGGTTATTAGTTAGGTATAAGGCAGATGCATTAAGACAGGGCGCTGAATTTTTTCCTTCTTTTGCTCTGCCGTTGGAATCAATTTTTATCGTACGTATTTAAGGTTCTTTTGCACAAATTTCCCAAACAAAATATGAGTCACTCTTAAGGCACTACTTTTCATTGGCAGAAAAATGAAAGTTAGAGCATCTATGAGCATAATAGTCAGGATTGTGGCTAGCTAGACATAAAGCCAAATGAATAAATTACATTAGGGTACCGACTCAAAAAAAAAAGGCTGAGAAGATAACTCCCGAAATTAAAGTTTAATTATGAAGCAAGTTATCTTGACTTGGGAATTAGATGAATTTCGCTAGATTGTTGAAAAAAAGGTTACGAAAAAAAATTAAGCGTACTAGGGTTACCAGAAGAACTGGTATCGGAATTCAATAATCCACTCCGATGCGGCGCGCCGGAGCTAGTAGCTACAAATTTCACGGGACGGTCCGTACAGATATACAAATGAGGTAAGTCAAACCTAAAATTAACTCAAACCCAAAAAAAATTTCCTCGGAAGAGGTGTCTCCATAAACCACAATTTTCGGTGGAAATGGAGTGGGCAAAGCGTTTGCACTACCATTTAACGAATGGAAGACATTTTTTTACGGGAATACACACACGTACTATATTCGTGGTGGCTTTCACATAGTTACCAACTATGAACTACGAATCATATTTGAAATGTAAGGGCCATTTTTTTATATTTAAATATTGACGGTACATGCAACGCCATCTACTGATTGTTTCCAAAGCACTTAAGTTATTGTTGTTATTCGGTAGTTGTTTGCCTGCCGGTGAATTCAGATATTAATGCCCAAAAAAATTGTTGCTCCTGCCAGTTGCAAAGTGCGTGCTGTGATTCAAATTTTGTCCGCGAAAGGATCATAGGCTTTCCGAATTCTTCGAGAGTTGTGCTCAGTTTATGAGCCTGCACTAATTAGAGATGGAAACGTGGACAATGGCGTCGAGACTTCATCAATGACGCACAAATGAGCATGATGAAGAGCTGAGTGGCAGACACGGTATCCAGACCGATCAAATCGTTCAACTAGTGGACCATCAAAGCGATCTGATTGACGATTAGTGCTCCGACTGATAAATTTCCTCTTGCTGTAAGCACCATTTTTTACATGATTGTCATAGAAAATCTCGGATATCACAAATTGTGTGAACGGTGAGAAACGAAAATGCTTACCAAAAAACAAAAGGAGCAAAGAATATTGATTGAGTGAACGAGCGTTTATGAGCTCCACCCTACAGTCCTGGCTACGCGCCTAGCGGCTATTTCTTCTCCTTGTATTTGAAACTGGCTGGGTGGGCAATGGTTGGGAGACGACGAGGGACTCAAGACCGCCGTTGTCAATTGGTTCAATTCCCAGGTGGCGAACTTATATTCTGAGGGATTGAAGAACCCGGCGCAGCGTTACGAAGGGTTCTGTGGATGGCGGGAAGTGAATGGTGATTAATTCGAAAAGTGAAACAGGTTTGTGAGAAATTAAAACCATCAATAAAAAACGTTATCTATAAAATATTTTTTTTTAATAAAACGGGCTAAAATTAAAAAAATTAACCTGTTAATGTTTGTGCATGTATGGGCTGGGCCCCAACACCCCCATGAAATACCACAAGCCCTTGCGTCGACTTACGGGGAATTATGAAGATGCAGGTCAAAATTCTATGTGCAGACTGATAGTATTTCACCATGTTATAAGTACTATATCTCTCTATGTATTTGGCGTAACATTATGTTAGGCCAAAAGATATTTCATGCATCCTATAATGATATTGTTTACTTATGAATAATCATACAGGCTCTTTGAATTTCGAAGAAGATCTTCCACTGACTAGAATCTCATTTTTCTGTTTCTAATCTTAGAAATATAGCAACATTTTTAATATTTGATGTGTTATTACGACGACTGTTCTTTAGCATATGGACAAAATAAGTCTTTCTTCGGGTTTTCAACAATTTCGAATTTTTTGTTTATTTCCTATCAGACCGAGTCTTTGAGCTGCGGAGATTATTAACAGCATATATTTAAACATGGAGGACTAAAACAAAATGCCATTGGTAATCAAGATGACTATAGCTAATACATTGCAATACGTAATTTTTCAATCTGCTCAAGGAGCCTAACCTTACGGGGCAAAATACATTCTAACTACTATGTATTACTGAAAACATGCAGGGTGTGTAGGAAAAACGCTTCGTGAATTGTGAGCGGCAGTAACTCATGGAATATTTTAAGGAAAAGTACCATTCTAGTTAATGGAAATTATTATTTACCCAAAATCCGATGAGTTCATAACAATTAAGCAGTAATAGACCATTAAATATTTTCAATAAATCAAAAAAGCTTCCAGGCTTGGATTCATGAATACCGCTTTGTCCTACCAAACAATGGAAGATGAGAAATGCGTGGTCATAGTCAAGAGGGCAGAGAGGCTCATTCATAAGATTATACTAGTGATATATCCTAAGAAACGTAAACCGCAAATCCACAGCACTTACACTACGCTGCCCTAAATGGCTATTTTCAGAACAGATTTTCAGTGGAATACTGCTTGCGCCAGTGATAGCCATAGGGAGTTGGGCGAGTAAAAAGAAGATTAAAGAAAGACACGGGGAGGTGGAAGAAAGATAAATCGACTGAAAGTCTCGTGACTCAAGGATGAATCAAGGAGAGGGAGAGAAAGAGACGTCGCACGAGCGTCGGACAGATGGCGGGAGTCGTCGAAACGGGCGACGAAGGAAGGGAGGAAGAGTGGTGGAGGAAAATAGACAAAGGTAGCATTCGATGAGGCAGAGCGTAGGAGTGAGCAGAGAACGAAAGAGTGAAAGCTTATTTCATGCCTTTTCCTCTATGAACTACGTCAGCGTCTCATAATCCGGTACATCCGGCGGAAAGGCTATTGGCAGCAGGTGGAGTACTTGGGCGCTGTCGCTCAATACCGCCATGTCCCAAAAAAGACATTCTCTAATGCAATCTACTTAATATTTTAACGGTTATTAAACGTTATGCCTAATGGGAATGATGTCTCCGACCGTGAGGAGAACACTACTAGGTAAAGCCGATGGATGGGGATGGGAAGAAATAATCGAATTGGATTACTAAAATAGCAGAAAGGGACAATAAGAGCGAGAAAAAAAGAAAGAAAATACACCGCCGCAAAACAAAGGTCACGCCGTGCACAATGAGTGAAGGAAGGAGTATTCTTTGGCTCTCGTGACGATCGAAGAAGCGGGTTGGGCGAGCGGCTGAATTATCCGTGACGTCACAGTAGATTACAGCACATTAAATAACTCGCCGTTGCTCTGCCACTCAATCGAAACTGGTCCTGATAGTGCAAATGTTACTTTGAAGAAGGTCCAACTATCAGCGCGACATTTCGGTATTAGAATGGAAGAGGTGTGTATGGAAAAGGTACAGTATTAGTATGGAAAAGTTAACAAGAAAGGAAAACAAGCGAAGAATTGCTAGGCGTGGTGGGGGAAGGGAGGGGATTCTTGTAAAAAATCCAAAGGAGGCCGGAAAGATGAACGCTGAGCATTTTGATGGACGATAGGATTTTGAAGACTGTGATAGAGGGGAGAATATTAGGCAAGCGAGGTAAGTAAAGGAAAAGAATAGGCCTGCCGGACGGCATGCAGGAAGGAAGGAAATATGGGGAAATGGAGAAGAGTTATTTTCAGTGTTAAATATCAGGCTGTATTTTGTTAGGAGACGCAGAGAAAATATCTTCGCATAGTCTGCGTGCACCCAAAACCCATTTCAAATGGTTAAATATCAATAATAATACATATTGCACAAGTAAATATGTGCGTGTACCACACATAGACACATGTACCACGGATTAAAAAGATTACATGGAATCGTTCTCCCTCCCGCCGCGCTCCCAATCCACGACCCTCCGAGTACTCTTTCCCTCTTAGCGCTCTACCCCCTTGTGTCCATACCCCCCTTCCCCTCCCGGAGCTGGTCTACACATATTCTTCAATGATTTATCATCCAACTTATTCAACTCGTCTTCACTAAAAATGCATTCAGCTACAACCATGAATTTTATTTACAAAGAAAAGGCACCACAATACGTACGCGTATGGCTCCTACATACCCTAATCTTTATATGCGCAAACTCGAGCACAACTTTCTTCAACACTAAGCCCTCAAACCACTCTCTTCGGCCCACTACGAGCAAGTACATTGTTGATGCTTGTACAGATGCTTATACATTTCTCCTATCTTCCTCCTTTGGCCCCGTGGAAATGAAACTTAATCCTCCTTCATTTCCTCTCTTAACAACTCTTGCTCCTGTTTTTCTCTTCATCTTAATCTGACTCAACCATTAATTTCCTCTATGTCAACATTAACTTCCAAAATAACGCATTTAACACATAGGTCCACATTAAACCGACCAACTACCCATCAGCAATAACTTAATTTCAACAGCTGCCACACTTCACACGCAAAACGCTTCATCTCTTTTTGATTATCAGCCTGTGGCCTCTGTCTCTGCAACAATACTCCCTTCCAACATAAATACATGGACTACCTACTCAATTCTCTCAAGACAAGGGTACTCGGAAAATCTACCCAGCAATAAAATCCTCAAACCTTCTGCCCAACAAACTCCTCGTCCAAAAACAGACCACCCAAAATGCCATAACCTAATAACTACTGCCACATTATCCCCCGGAATCTGCAGAATCTGATGAATAAAACGCAAACTCAACCTCATTATACAGAGCAAAAAGTTCACATCACTCCTATTCTCACATCACCCCCAGTCTCATTGTAACGCCCGTCCAACTTGAGCTACATTTTCAAATCTCGTATTTGGGCACCTGAGCGACACCCCGTCTCTTCTCCGCCGCTTTCTGCACCTTGTAACCACCCACGCACTACTCACTTAACTTCGTCGCATTAATTAATAATTTTTCTCCCTTAGCTTTGATTGATTGTACCAATTTCCCCTTATTTATTCCTGTCAGTAATTTCACCATCCTGTGTAGCGCACCAATTTTACCCTTCACTTGTAAACTTTCCATGTAATCATGCTGCATCTTCCACCATACTTCCTCGACCCAATTGGTTTCCTGCCACTTTATTATTCAACTCTTTACACTTCCTTCTACCTGACTCTGTTCGCGATCTTCCAATTCCTTCTACCTTCTATCTTCATAATCATTTAGTTAGTAATCCATGTTTTTCTTGTGCTTTTTCTATACACTGCACCTATTTTATCCTTTGTAGTATTAAAAATACATTTTTGATATGCTCCCAATTTGCTCTAATAGTACCCCGCTCACTTTCATCACTCATGGTTACCTCTAAAGCCTGCTGGTATTCATTTCTTATCGTTCCAGTTAATACTTCCCCATTCCATTTTCTAAACCGTTTTCCCTGTGTCATCTTCTTGAATCTGGCGTCACACTTCATTAGTACTTAATTATGAGCTGGTTCCACATCCGCTCCCGGGATTCTTAGAATTAACCACGTTGTTCCCAAATCTATACCTAACTCATATATTTCTGAATCCATGGGCATTTTCCATGCATACCCATGCCTATTTTATGTGTGTGTATAGGTGTGTATGTATGTATATATGTATATATATATGTATATACATATATACATATTATATTATATACATATCTGTATAAACATATATATATATATATATATATATATATATATATATATATATATATATATATATATATATATATTTGCTTTTCCTTACGATATTTAATATTTTGGCTATTTAACATCTGGTGACACTAGCGTTCACTTCTCCTTTATGAATAAGAATGTGTAAATCTAATCAGTTAAGAATTTAGGGGAGAATTAATAATGAAGTAGTAGTTGTTTTATAGGAGGCGATCGACAGCTGAGGTTATTTTCGCCATTAGAGATGGATGGGAAAGGAAAGGTGGAGAGAAACCCGACGTCGGCATTAGTCTACTCTTGTCGAAAGGCGCCAAGGGGTCCGCAGTTTATCGTCCCATCCGACGGAGGCGTACTCACTCAAAGTGCCCTCAACATAGCACATCAATTAGTATACTGCTGAAAAATATCTGCCATCTCCAGGATTCGTACCCGTGCCCTCGCGGTAGGGAGCCAGTACGTAAGCCACCGCAACATCTTATCCCCACGAATTAATAATGTTTGAGAGTTAGAAATTAATTAATTGCATGATGGTAAGAAATTTGTAATACATGTGAATATATATTCTCAGTTGGTGAATAAAACGTTATTTTTTTGAAGTAGTTTATCACGCATTGAATTATGGTGTATCACAAAAACCGTCCAGTATTCATTTCTGTCACTACCATTTTCTGGAAGCAACAACATAGCCTTCTCGATTTTTGGAAAAATATTGCAAAACTTAAAAACTTTGAATGTGAAAGTTTGATAGGGTATCCTTTCACATTAAGCATAAGTCGTGGCTGTTTTCTTTAATAAGTAAAAGGAGCAAATGTGAGAAATATCAATATATGGTTAACTTCCTGTAAAATAAACTTCACACTCAAACAAACGACAGTGAAATTAAAAAGATTTTCTTCGGTCATCTAAGACCAAAGTGTTTGAAAGTACCCACCCGTTGTGTGCTGCTAATCACACTTACCCATAATTACTTCAAAATGACCTTGAATTTTCTTTCCCTACAGCAACAATAATGTTATTCCAAGGCACAATCGCCTTCGGGGTACACCATTAAAAGATTTTCTATTGTTTTTTTTTCAATTCATCCATCTCTCCTAAATCATATAAATCACCAGAAACGATTCAAATGCGCGGAAAAAATCTTGACAAACGCATCGGCAATTTCCGGTAAAGAGTAGAATTGGCAACCTTTCTTGGTCATTTTCCTGGTTCGAGTAAAAGAATCAGAAGTCTACGTTACAATCTTTGTGAAATAAAATACAACAATATATATCCACATGCAAAATGTATTTCTTCTGCCAAAGGTGCCCTACAAGTCATTTACATTGAAAAAGCGAAATTTCGTGTCTATTTCAACTTTTCATTCACATTTTCCCTAAGAATATCTATCTCCGATTGCAACTTTCTCTTTGAAAGCTCATTTTGATTTCATTAATTACTTTAAGGCAACAAGCGGTCCAAGTTAACTCTTCAATATTTTATGCCTCAAAATCTAATCCCGATCCTCTTTCTACCTTCTGACACTGATACAAAAATTCCTCTTCCCACGTCAGAAGCATAGACGAGGACCAGACATTGGTGGGATGCCAAAGAATAGATGAAACGGATAGTGTTGACGTAATTCATCATCCTCATTCACTGTAACACTTGCATTTAAGGCGCACTGAAATCACATTCTAACAACTTAATATCGAAGTTTCCACAATTTCATTCATTTAATACATTACAAATTTTCGGAATTAGCTCTAAATTCTTTTTAAATACTCGACGTTTCGCTCCCCGTAAGAGGAGCGAAGATTCAAGTATTCGAGAAAAAGGACGCAGATAACCCTGAAAATGAGTATTGGCGCGCATATTTTCACATGTATGACAGTGGGAAGTATTTAGCAGGTAAATAATTTAACATTTCCCATCCCTTAAAGTTCTTTTAGTCGCAAAACATACGAATATGTCAAACGGTGTCTCCAGTTTCCAAATTAGATGAGCATCCACTTAAGGTACGAGTACATCCGAGTTAATGCTGCTGTAATTACTGGGCTATCACATAATTTGCGAATTATCTTCTAAAATGGTTTGATGCCTGTGAAAAGAGTTTGCTACATCCTCTTCTGGGCAAAAGGCTCTCTCGCTTGTTTCTTGATGGCGCTTTTCCTTGATTCTTCTTTAAATCTAGGCTCATCCCAGATTACGTGTAACCTAAGTATTATTCATTTATTCCCATCAAAATTCCAAACCACAAGTAAATGATTTTTATTCACTACACACCAACAAGCCCGGGGAATACCCAGAACCCGTGCGATACCACGGGCAAGTTTCCCTCGACACTTTCCTCCTCCAACCAGTCTCCTTTTCACGATCAACTTAATTGATAAATGTGCCCTGAGGAAAACTTTGCGGACAGATTTAGCCATCGCCTGTATTGACGAAGTCACTATCACCAAGCCGCAAGTGTGTGTAGCAGTTATCGATTCCAGACCGTCCATCCACCATGAACATTACACATATCTTAATAAATAGTTAAGGAGTAACTATAAAGGTCAAAATAAAACAGTTTCTAGCGTCACTTGGTGGAAATTCTTCATATTGTAAGTATATTTAAAACACTTCGCTTTTCCACATAAAAAACTTATATAAACGACCTAGGTTTCGTTATGGTATAACATCGAGTCACGGGTCGTAAATATAAGGTTTTTTATGTGGAAAAGCGAAGTGTTTTAAATTTAATTTCAATATAAAGGTCTGCATATAATTCAAACGATGGAATACTCGTACGCGTTCGAGGAGTTTCAAACTAAATGGTTTGAATGTGAGACGAGTTCCTAATAGTGGTTATAATATAACAGGAGCTAAGAAAAACACTAGGCTAAGTAGCGACTATGATAACAATCATTTCCTTTCATGGGATAATTTTTACTTATTTTTCACTAGGAAATGTTATTTTAAACGCTTCACGCCAACGGTTTATCTCTTTTATCTCATATTCATGATTCTCTTAGGGAGGTACGACAAGGGTAGCAATACGTTTTTTTAATCTTCACGAAAGATACCTACTCGTACTTCCAATCAATGCAAGAGAAGTTCTTCCAACAAGCAAATCTAAGCGATGGAAATTCCCGGAAGCAGCATGGAAAATTTAGCCACACCTAATGTATAGTTTTTATAGCAATGTTTTATAAATCCATCAGCTCTTTGCTAAACTAAGAGGAACTCTGGAATCGAGCCGATGAAGTTGAGTATTCATTTACTATCACCGTATCGCTAGTGACTCCAGCATATGGGAAGGTAACCTATTAATATTACAGTCAAATTTTCCTTGTATTTATGATGCATCTCTTTTCCTAAGATCTTTCAATAGAAAATTCCATTTTCAGCACTTTTTTTTAAGATCGAAAATTCCATGTAGCCTGCAGAAATTGAATATAGTACATTTTAAGTTACATTTACTGGCCTACCGAAGTCTTGAGGAGTCCACTCTTTCTTCCGAAACACTTTTTCAAATGCTTCTCAGCCCTTCCAAACTCAAAGCTTCTCACACTTTGTGTACTTCTCCGAATATTCGTTTCCCTGATCTCCTATTAATAAGTTTTTAACTGTTCCGAGGATTCAGTTGGTGCAAACCAACTCTCGCCCCCACTATGCGGAAAGGAGGAGTGCGATTCATGTGCTCCAGCATGAAATATCCCCATATGAATTTAAAATGAAGTGTATCTTACTTTCAGGATGATTTACGTGTAGGAGAGGTATCGTGCAAGCCGCCTGAGTTCACATTCTGTTGGCTTTGAATTTTCCAGTAGCATTTCCATCAACACAGGGGTATTGAGTGGGAACCCTCCGTACAGAGTTCATCGCTTCACAAAGGATGACTATGCGTGGTTCCCTTGGCGCACAATCCACGAGATTCCAAGGCAGTCGTTTCTCATCCATTTCTTAATTCCTATATTTCTATGCTATTCTGATTTATTTACCCACCGCAAACGACGGATGACGCCTGCCATTCATGAATAACTATAAGTTGGTGCATCGTATTTCAGTTCAAAGACGTAAACAAAGGAAAAATCTGAGGATGAACATAAAAGTAAGGGAAAAAGAGTAACATTTTTGTGAGACCTAAAAGGAAGCGAATGGAATTTAGGAATGATGGGAGAGGGAAGAAGAAAAAAGATCTGACAAAGAAGAATCAAGATACAGATCAACTGACAGAAAATTAATTTAGCTGCAAATGACAAAATTCAGGACTGTTTGAGAAAGAGGGACAAATTGGTTTCGTAGAAATGAATGTAGACTTGAGAACGCCAAACTGCCATGCTGGTAAGGCTTAAAAAAGCTACATTCCATGAGTCGGGTTTTAGGAAAATGGAATGAAAAGATGAAAGTCTCAGATTTATAGGAAAGCACAGGACACCTGAGTTAACTTGCGGCAACGAGGAAACGACTATTATGGTTCAAAATAATTACATTCGACCACCGAGATAAAATTAGAGAGATAGACACCGTCCCTGACAGTTAGTAGCATTCGTTCCATCAGCGTCCAACAGGCAATTATGACAAAACCGAACCCAAGCACCCGTGTTTATTTACTTAAAGACAAGCATTTGATGATTCAGTTAATTATTGCATGATAGTAGGTATGTGTGTGCACGAGTCTTGTAGAAAATGAGCTAATATACGTATATTCACATGTATGTTCGCTTATATACACCCTACCGCCCCCCGCCAACGCCCTTGCGGCTTCTTGCGTAGTATTGAGTATATGTAGATGGGCTAATGGATGACGAAGGGGGAAGTTGTGGGAAGTAGGGCACGTATGTTTGGATCCATTGCAGTCTTAACGCAGTAGACAGAGCGTATCGTCCAATACCTACCAACCAATGATTTTTACCGCAAGAGCTTATTCTGGTGGTTTGCTGAGGACTCTGAGGGGTGGGGGAAGATGTTTCTTTTTCTTCTTCCTAGCTCGAAAACGTTCCTCATTTCCAACCCCTCTCTTTCTCTCTCTGCATCTCTTTCACCCACAATCCTCCATCCCATCCCCTCACCGCTCCTCTCCCTCCCCCTGTAGCTGCACCTTCTCTCCGCGGCAGCCGCTGCAATGCATGCGTGCAGCGGACAGCGGCTCATTGTTCCAAAGAGTGACTTGCCAATTCTTCATCCGACCTTGAGCAGAGGGAACAAGATGAGTCTTTCCCCTCCGCGCACTTTTTCCTCCTCCCCCGTCATCCCGTTCCCTCCATCTCTATACCCTTCCCCCATCATGTCCTTGCCCCTCCCAGTGCCTCCCCACTCATCCCCCGCACAACTAACCGTAGTAAAACTTCCCATTTCTCCTCTTTTATAACATCCTTCTCCTCTTCCTTCCTGCTCCTACTCTATCCTCTCTCTCCCTCCCCCTACTCGCGTTTTCGACGCTACGAGTCGGAAGAAGAGTTAATTACAACCTTTAAAGGCTCAACTCTTTCGATTCTTCACGTTCAGAGGGGTGACCTTTTCCTTCTGCAAAAGACGCGAGCGCGCGCGTGTTTCGAGTTCTAGCGAAGTAAGTGATCACCGCCGGGATGGTTGAATTGCGATGAACCACAGGAGGGCTGTGGGTATGCAATACAAATTGCTTTACAGTGGCCGTTAAAGTTCGCGTGGGAGTGTTTTTGGATCAATGATTAACATTTTAAATCTCCTTTGTCTTGCGCGTCAAGCATTAAATTATTTTTTCTTCTTTGTTTCTCATTTTTTTGGGTTTATTCTCAAGTTGTAATGACTAAATAAACTCAAAGGCGCATTTTCACGGAAAACACAACGCTCCACGACAGCAAAGAGTACCTATCTATCTTGACTCATCCTATTCCATCTCTATTAGCACTCTCCCATCCTTTTATCCTCCTAACGCCTTACTCATTCTTACCTCGTAGCAACCAGCCCCCAATATTAGAATTTCATAAAAGTTTTCCACTTTACGAAAGGTTGCCCTTTGCGCTCATTAAATGTTGCCATGCTGTCATAGTAACGTTAATAATGAGTGTTCATTGTTGAATATTTCAAGGAAATGGTAAGATTCAAGTTCAAAGAAGTATGTGATATTGTCGTTATAAACAATGGTTTGGGAATCAAAAATCCTTTCGAAGTTATTTCTCGATCAAAATAATTTTAAGTCATTCAATGAAACTATAGGTGCGACCAAACTGATAATATTTTTGAAATGATAACGCCTAAGTTTCGGCATCGGAAATTTGTCCTGGGATTTGAAACAAGAGGTTATTACTTTTCCGGTATTTCATGCTCTTAGTTAAAGTAATAACCGCTAGAGGCTGCTAGAAAACCTACCAATAAATATGTAGAATATCGTTTATGAATGTACCAAGAACCTACTACGACAGCAGAAGCTTTATCAAATGATCAATTTAAAAACAATGGCATAAAAAATGTCTCAATCCTCCAGACAATAAATGGTTAGTAACTATTATTTACTTTCATATGTTATTATTCGTTCGCCTTTAAAAGTCATCGCAGACAAAGAATGTGACTCACGAGTGAGTTTGAAAGGCGCGAAATTTGCGTTGGGTCTCAAGATTTCACATATTTTACTGCAGTTCTTAGAAACGTAGTCTTCGGGTAGTCACTAAATCCGTTACACACGACGGCAAATAGTTATATGAAGCCATTCTAAGCAAAGTTATCGGGGAACTCCCTTCTTCATACAATCCAAGGCCATCTTTCAGCAAGCGCTATTCCTCCAGTAAAATTCCCCTTGCGCTTGGTGCTTCCATGCACCAAGCGCAATTATAATATATGAGTCAGTAGATAATTTCCTATAAACTGGCAATCAATTAAAAACTTACGTTTCTTATTCGGTATTTCAATCACTCCGAATATAAGCATAATCAGTAGCATCCCAACCAACACTCGAGTAAATGAGTTTTCGCGTTGTTTGGTTTAGTTGCCATTCTTATAAGATCTTATCATGTGATATGCCTTCAAATATTTCCATGCCGTTTGAATTAAATTTTGAACTGAGAGAAACAAGGAATTCATATGGTGTAAATTTGCATTAATATTCTCGTTACACTCGGATCTGTTAACTGCAAGAATTCCAAAATGGTAAACCTTATTACCGGGCATCTGAAAATATCATTATAAAAATCGAGAAAAGGCACATATTTTGGAATTAAGGTCGTTAATTAATGTAATTTACAATGAAAACTAGGAAAAATAAATTATGGGAAGCTGGAAGGCAAATTAAAGCAAAGGCATCTATAAAGTGTCTGTACATAATACTCGAACTATATCTGAAAACAATATAATTTCATTAGCCCTTAAATATCTATTTGCAGGCAGAAACGTAAACAGAACAACGTGATAAATAAAGATTAATAAAGATATTATATTTTAAAAATTATAACTAGTAACAAGTTTTATGCATCCGCTGTTTCAATTTTTTCTTTCTCATTATATGTGCCAAATATTTCACCGCAAGACTATGACACAGATGTTCAGCAAGTAGGAACTCATCTTACAAAAGAGCTAAGGGTAACAGAGGACTGTTTCGAGGACAGAATAGGTGCCGAGTTTATCTGGTTGAGGACGCCCGACGCGTTATGGCTATCTCATTAACCCTCCGCGCTATATTTTCTATTTTTAACGACTTAAATGTGTCATAAATCATACCTTATTCGGAATTAATAAAATCATTGTGACAAAATGAAATATTAAATCTTTAAGGACGATACTTTGATATTAAATCGGCAATTCATAAGGGAGCAACAGTGTTCAAAACCCTACGGAATTCCTTTTGAATCAGAGATGTATTTAAAACGTAGGGGAAAGTGCAAATGATCTCTCATGTTGTTCCAAACACCGTGCTCTACTTTTGAAACTCAGAAGAACGCGGCGCCACTTGTGGCGTCGCATGCCCCATGAGTAGCGCCGCTCTGGCATCTGGGAATGCGATTTCGGATAAGAGTGAGGAGGGAGATTTTTTTTTCGAGTGAAGGATGCATGCAGGAAGGCGAGATGGCAGGAATGGGAGTAAATAACTAAGTTGGAAGCGACAAAGGGGAGGAACGGACCGAGGACGGAAGGAGGACACGGGGGGAGGGGAGGGGTTGGTGAGGAGAGAGGTGAGGGGGAAAGGGAGGGGCGGGGCGGAAAGTGGGGGAAGTAGATTCCGAGCGACGGAAGAGACCGAACCAGGCGCCTTACCCATTAGCCGACTTTGGTATCTCTTGGATCCATAAGCTGAAATATTTTTAAAGTCAATTTTCACCAGGGAAAAAATATACAATATTTACGCGTGAGATATGTGAATTATTAATCCAGCCTTTCGAAGAAAACGAAAATTATAGGAAAATTCGAAAATATGCAATTTTCCTTTGACTCCGTTCAAAATTTGATACAATCAATAACGATATCGCACGATTGATAGTTGCACTATAACGTTACTTTCCCTTAAACGATTAATAAATAATCTGTTAGAAGAATAGTACATCCAACAAGTAAATGATTTTTTTTCAAATTATGTCGGCGCCGAAATATTTAATGCAAATTTGAACTGAAAGTTTTATTGAGTTTATGTCGGTATATTATTATTTCTTACTAATTTAACTATAAAATTTAATTTTAAGACTCGTTATAATTTTTCTATCTAAGATAAGAGCTTCTGACGCTTGGAAATCAAGTTTCCAATTAGTACAATTTCCTTTCACCTTGGTTGGAAATAAAAAGAGCTATCATTGGGATCTCAATCAGCCAATTTTTTGCGTGAAAGCTGAAAGACACACTTGCTACATATTTCCGTCAAGGAACGCTTGGATAATGATCATGACCAAATAATTGCACCTCACTGCTTATTTGTCCAATAGCACCGGTCTGCACACTTGGCAAGATTTACTTGAGAGCATGAGTGGTCCAACTACGCCTTAGGACCCTGAGGTTCTGAGCGGGGAACGATCCGTGTAACGTTTTCACTAATCGTATTTTACGTGATCACTGCTTAATTACCATCATGCAGCCTTAACGACCTCATAAAAAAATTGAGTCCCACAACGCTTCCAAGTCATTCACGTGCGGCTTGCTGGCTCATGTCTATATGATCACCCCTGGTCTGTGAGTGGGTGATACAAGAAAGCCCTGGCGAGAACAAGACAGAGAAAGGTGTTGTAATAAGAATAATTTAAGGAGAGAACATGAAAGAGTGGTTTGAAATAAGTAGGGAAGGATTGGAGAAGGGGATAGAGGCGGGTGAGGCGGAATAGAGAACGGGGGGGAAGGGGGAATTATAAAGTCAAAGGGGGGTGAGGGCCGTCGGGTTGCTAGGCAAAGGGAAGCTGCTGGAGGAACAGAGAGGCTGTGGGAGGGAGAGACGCGGGAGAAGAGGAGGGGAAAGAGAGGGGGGAGCGGAATGGGAACGCGTGCTTAAGAAGGTCGAAGAGGAGGAGACGAGAGGGGGAAGGATAGGAGAACCATAGCGCCACCGGAAATAAAAGCGGCCGCTGTGCACTGGAGGGGGAGCTGCGATGGGGTTGAGTGGAGAGGGTGGTTTGAGAGGAGTACGCGAAAGGTGGTGGGAGGGAATGGCAGGACGCGAGGGGAGAAGCGGGAGAACGCGGTGGGGGAGGGAGATCCAAAACATCGAAAGTGGCCAAAACAAATTAATGCAGAACTTTGGGGCTTTTTCCACAAATTTTAAATATACTTCCACGCTCACCCAACTATTCACCACAGGGTGAGTGCCAAGAGAGAAAGAAACACTATTCAGTTAATCCCAAAGCCTTCGTGTAACATAGAAATATGTTGAAATATAGATCAACACATGAAAGATCTTTCGTCGAATATGACACAGAAGAGATTCCTCCCCACCCTGAATTTCGGATCTACAACTATTCTGTCACCTTTCACTTTGTTCCTTCTTGGCCACTGATTATTCCATATTCCCTCCGTCAATATCGCGATATTTTGTGAATCCCTGAGTGATAATCAATTTTGAGTATCTTATAGGGATTCAAACGTAAGGAAAACATTTTTTGTCGAATCACCTCGAACATAATCTTGGAAGCTCGCTTATTTATATTTATTATATTTCTATTGGGATATTTTTGTGATTTCGCCAGTGGCATGAAAATATGATCGAAAGAAGTATTTAAACTTGGCAAAAATAAAGCTAAATGTACTAAAAGCAAATGAGCGACAGAAACTCCTCAGGGCTTGAATTTATGTTTAATTATGTAGATGTTTGGCACTGTACGGAATTTCAATTAGATGAGTTACGATTGATTTTTTCCGGGTAATTCTGCTAAACCCTGTCTGTAATACATTTACTTCAAATTAGTACTGTCCATTATGCAGTGTTTTCTATAGATATCTTGGACAGTAACTTTCATTCATGTAAGATAATATCCAACAGAAAAAAACACAAATGAAATATTCCAAAATAATTATATTTTAGATCGTTTTCCCTGATACTATCACGTTAAAATAGTGCTACGAAAGAGTACATAAAAGCACAGCGGTAAAAAATAGTACATATTTCTTGATATGCATACATGAATATGCATACATCATATATTTATCTTCGGTACCTCAGCCTAAATAAATACAAAAACTGTTTCATGCAACTGCACAATAATATAAATAAGTAGGTGACATAAAACACCTAACAAATATCCATGCTCAAAATCGCGAGGTAAAATGTAATTCACTCTTTCGCAAAAAACTAAAAATCGTCGGTGAAGACGAGTCATCAGTCCCATTTCTCACGAAAGACATATACTGTTCCTTTCAGTTTTGAACTACTTCTTCGTCATGCCTTTCATTTTGTGAACATTCCGTTTTTCATGAAATAGCCAGCGAACAGTATTCGCGCAGTGATTTTTAACATTTTTTTTCGACCATAATAAGCAGGCGATGAAAAATTGTTCAGGCGTAAAATTTTATTCCTGACCTCGGACGGAAAAAAATTGGAAGAAATTAATGAAATATAAACTCAACTTCCGCTTTCTATTATTTCTGCTTGAGAGAGTATAGATTACCCCGAAAAGCATTTTCTGATGATCAACGAGATCCAGAAACTCGGTTGTCGAATTCAAATTTAAAATTTACTGTACTATCATATATCTACCAATTAACAGAGTATAATAGTACTCAAAATCTCTTAATTCCATCTATTCTGTCACATTAACCCTTAAACGTATTTTGGAAGCTCTCTTTGCGCTTAAAATTCTTTTCGGCATGGAAGTATTGAAGTACAAGAAAGATTATTTCGGCAAGGAAACGACGACGCTACAGTGGAACAAATGGTGGATTTATAGTGGTCCAGACGAGGAATGTAAAAAATGAACAGTAATGAGGAGAACGGCGGGAGATGGGGGAAGGAGGTAGAAAGGAAGAGGGAGAAGGAGAGATTAATGAAGAAGGCTTTGCTGCCTAGAGACGCTGGAGCGCCGGGTGCGTAGTTCAGCCGTGTTGTGCGTGCGCATCTATAATAGACTGCAGCGCCCTCTATAAATAGAGACGTCGGCAAAAGCACGTCCCCTCCCTCCTCTTCCCCGCCTCCTACCCTTGCCCTCCTATTCCTCTCCCATCCCCCACATCCTATCACCCCCTCCACTACTCCCTCCCTCCCTTCTCTCCCGACGACCAAAACCTCCCCCACCCGCCCTACTTACCGACTCTCCGCCACATTACAAGTATGCGCTCTCCTTCCCGGCCCAGCCTCGTGCCTCCCACTTTATTCACTCATGTACCACAAGAAAAGCCGACACGTGTACGACAAAAATCCGCACACCTTCTCCTCTCACTCTCCAATTTTCAAAACCTACAAAATCTTCTCTTTCTCTCTCATCCTCCTCTCTATGGAACGTTTCATTCTCCATCTATTCACGCGGTAACATTTTCCACGGATCCTTTCTCCCGTCACTTCTTGAATCTTATATCCAGAAGCACATTTACAACAGGATAAATAGAGATCTTCACGAGAAACACCATCGTTACGGCATAATTTCCAGCCTTAGCTACGTAAGATTTTAGTTAGTTTTTAAATTTTGATTGGTTCTAAACACTTGGCTTTATTTCATCCACAAATAATTTTCTTTCTAATACTCATAATCTACGTTTTGGGCTATCGGTACGCAATACTTATAAATTATCAAATTCTTATCGAACTGTCAAACGAAGGGTAAAGGTTTGAAAACAACCGGACGAAAAAACAAGGATGAATGATTGGAAAATAATTCAGGAACGCTGACGCTTCTAAACGAAATAAGAGAGTTGCTCAGTTACATGGACCAAGCTGGCCGGGACAGGTCGAGACATCATCGAACCACACTCCCTAATGGAGCAGCGCAGCCTGTGCAGCAACCACTGTTACACCTCCAGCTTGACTGAGTTAATTCATCAGGCTTATCCCAATATCTCCCTCACATACACGTCACTCGCGGAGAAACCTTACAAGAAGTTATTCACGTGCGTATGAAATTCCGGGGTTTCAAAATATTAGACGCGCGAATACATCATCCCTAATGATAACATCCTCACACCTTGGTTGATATTTCCCCTGGTTTTCACAATTAACTGTCCTTGTGATTTTTTGCTTAATTTTAAAATAAATTCAGCACGATATAATAATAAACTTAGACAATTTTAACCGCAGCATCTAATACTGTACACAATGTCAATCCTATTCCACCCTTGCAAAGCCTAAAGGGAATGTATTTTTTCCTGTGCGGGTGCATTTAACCTTGTGAAAAAAGCGGATGCTAGTAGCACAGCTTCAAGGGACCGAATTCAGGCGCGGGTTTTTTTAGCTCCATAATTAACGAACAATGCTCGACACCAGGAGACAATTTTTCGGTAAAATTACTCTTTCGAATTTGGAGCGTCGATTAAGAGAGCATTTCAAGTGAATTCCTCAGATGTACGTGATGTGAAACCATTAACATCAACCCTATACAATCGTCATAAAGTTATAGTTGGCGCCGGGTTTTTCTCCTCCCACCATTTTCTCCCCATTTCCTCCTTCCACTTGTGCCCAAATTAACGGCCTATATTTCATGTCGGAAATCGCCAAAGCAGACAGACGCCCTCGGAAACACATGAACCTATTAAATCTTCGAAGACGAGTGCATGAATTCGTAGATCATGAAAAGGCCTGAATGCACATCGCTGCAATATAGGCTAAACCGATCTTGGACGAGTGTATCCTAATGCGGGAGCTACTCCCGCACTCAATCGTACTCCCCTTTCCTCCCTGCAGCCTCTTGTCCCCATCATTTTCCCCTCCTTCCCCTCCTCCATCGCCACCCACTCCGCCAAATACCCCTCACTCTATTCCCAATATAGGTCGCTGTGGGAACCGCTTTTGATCATGGGGAGCCTAGACATCTCCTTTGAGCCCATCCCGTGCATCTTTAATGCTTCAAAAATTTATTCACACCCACATAATATAAACGCACGCATGCTAACACATGCAGACCTGCAAAAATGTAAAAGATGCCGCGAAAGGACAACGGCGAGAGATCATAACTATGCGTGTTTCCTTTCCGAAACGAAATAACATCGGATGCTTGCCTACGGGTTAATCAAGATGTGTGTATTAAATCGTATCGCCATGGCAACGTGGCATCTTCCCATCCGGCATCCGCGGGCCGATTAATTAGAGAGAATTTTGGAAAGCGCAAATGATCTAAAAAATACAGCTGCATCAAGGATACGGTTTTCCCGTGCTGTCTCACAGGGAATGGAGAACCATTCCTGGATTCGAACCAACTGCTTTTTCCTAGGAAGCTAAACATCCTCGCCAAGTTCCACACTAACGGAGAGCTGGCCAAAATTTATTGCGGGAAACGGAGACGAAAGAAAACATGGAAAGAAACACGTGCCGGACGAAACTAATAGGAAGTTTTATCAAAATAATTGACATTTAAATGTTTTACCTTATTCATGCTGTGCTGTTTTATACTAATTAGATTCATTCTGGACTCAAATTACGGATGGTAATTCATATTATCTTCTATAGAAACATTAAAGAGTGCTTGGTTTAATGCACTTGCTTAAACCTTCAAATTCTGAACCGTTATTCCTTCCACTCTATTTATATCATCAATATTATTATTATTACTCTAGCTACTTGTTAAGAAATTGTTTTATTTTCACCATTAATAACTTCTATCGGAAGACAGGTATAATTTGATTAGGATACATTATTATATTATAATTAGTTATAAGGGTGACCAAAAAGAGCGGGGAAATTCTCATATTCGAAAATAGCTAATGTGTACTGGTACAGATCTGTGCACGGTTGCAATTCCGCCGTCGGACATGTTCAAATTAAGCGTTGATACCTAAAAACCCTAAAAATAACTAATATTCGTCAAACCAATCTGGACTACAAGGAGTTGTTTATTCATGTTATCTAGAACAATGGTATTTACTCCTTAGTTTGGTCCTGTACATTTAATTGATAGCTTTTGGAATCCATCGCAAAAAATGAAGAACTGGACAAAATACAGATAAAAGCCGCACGCTACGCTATATAGCACAGATTGTCTAAAGTTATCTGTACATTTTGAGATGAGACCCTCAGTATGAGATATGGCATCCGACAACGAGGAATCAACCAGCGAAAAGGTAATGGTGACGACTTGTTTTTACCAATTCCAATTTGTGATCGAGATAATAACAGGAGAAAGCAGTGACATATGGAACAATATCTCCCTTTTACAAACTCAATGCCCTATTTTGTGGATATTGTCTTGATCCCACAGTCCACTAGGGTGGGCTGAGGAAATATGTTGAGCAGTTATTACAAATGTAAAATATATTTAAAAAATCACTGAGCGATTTCTTTCTTCCTGGAGCAGAAAAAAATCTCTCGTTTCGAAGTTAAATCCATAGCATTTGATAAAAAATGAATATATTCTAGAATCCAAAGAAAAACACATGCTATCATTGCAAGAAGATCAAAAATTTTCTTTGGGCCTCAGGCTATTTTAAAGTTAGCAGCCAATCTAACTACGGATATGCACGTGGGAAAACTAGAACGATATCTAGATAAAAATTATGATCAAAACGTAAATTATTTCATGAGCTCGGATTGTGGAGTAAATTCATTCGACGAATAGTGATGGTGTGCAGAAGGAGGAGTAATAAATAGAAAACAATTATGCATTGAGAAAATGAATTGTTATTCACTTATTTTTTTTAAATTTCGTGACTGGATACATTAATTAAACAAATGAAATAAATACAATATCCTGTTACTTATAGAGGGAAGCTAACATTAAAATAAATTAAGGAATGAGACATTTGAGAAAGTAGGGGCATTTTGCTACTAAGGAAGTACAACCTACATTGAAGTTAGAGGCAAGAAAGTTATAGTGAGTACGAGTACAGCATCGTAAGCAATTGATCGGCAACCATTTAGAAGTTATTATTAAAGTCGACCTTAAATGCTTATGACCATAAACCTATTTGACAAAATACAGCATTTAACTAAAATCCTCAGTTTTTGTTGTATCTAAAACCGTGTCGACTCACAGCGCCCGATCGCTGGCTAGAGAATGTTTCGACTATTGTCATCTGTTGAATGCTGATGGAAATTTCACTGCCTCCGAGTGGCATAAGATAACGGGTGGTCACCGAGGTGCCCGGTAATGGCAGATAGTGAGGAAAAAATGTTATTTAAGGAATAATAAAACAAAGGAAATTGTGAACTTAATTTGTCAAAGTTCTCATCACCGAAGCGAAGCGCTGATACGAACGCTCGTATTTTTCCTCAAAACTCTGCGAAGCTAAATACCAAGCGTTAGCGTGGCGCGGATTGAAGAATCTCGGAATACTTCATTAGCGATTTGACTCCCTGCCAAATAGTGTGATTGACTCACCGTTATGTGTTTAAAACCCCGACGAGTGTTTTCTCCCATTCGATGGTTATAGTTTTATATAAATTATAGATATTATTATTTCATTTTACTACTCCTGTTGTTCTGATTTTCACATTTCAATTATTGTATGAGGTTTAATTTATTAATGCACCTTTCCTTTGTCTTGGTTGCTTTAGTTTCAGTTCTTGTTCAACAAATTTTTAACCGCATATTTTGAGCATAATATACCATTATTTTTTTGTGCAAATGGATTACCCAGGAAGATTTATAGAGCTATTCATTCATTAATTCATTCATTGCAAACGAAAAGGAGAGAGGAAAAAGGGTGTTGCCTGTGTCGTTGATGCAGTATCCTCAAACGCATACCGTAAAATTTAGTACCTTCGTGGATTGGTCCGCTTCCAAATACCCCAAGGACGTAGGACAAGCAAGCTTTCACGAAGACACTTTTAGAACTGAAAACGCGGGCTTCAACTTTTGTGGAATAACTTACTTTCAATTGAAGAATTGACGCCGATCAATTTCAACTCACGTTGGGAGTCTTTCAACGACAACATAAAGACCATAAAGCACGAAGTTTCAATTAATTTATGAGTTTCCACAGGATTTAGCACGACTAGTATATTTTGCTCATTCATCTTCAGCTCTGGAGCGACGCACATGTAGATGTTATCCATAGTGTAACCGATTGAAATAAATCTCTCGATTTCTTCACACAATTCTGATAATAATGAGATTCAAACAACTATAATGAGTAGTGAATAGACGAAAAATTACCCGAGTAAATAATTTTTCGCCTTATATTGGAGATATTAAAGTAAAAACTACAGTGGTTAGCCCGATCTTTGTTTGAACCCGCCCCCAGTTTAGGCCTTTTGGTGCGTGGAATTCAAAAACTCATATTATGGAAGGTAATTCCATTCCCTGTGCCACCGTGCGAACTCCTTTGAAGCGCAGTAACACATAAATCTCAAAGCTTTGGATATTAGATGGTGCTTTTCAAGAGTTTTGTCATCAAGGATTGGAGACCGGAAAACCTCTTGACGGTAGCAGAACGTTCTACCCTCTAGGCTACCATGCCTCCCTTCTTCGACCATAATAGCCGAAAAAATTTTGGTAGAACAAGGATATCTGTATCCGTGAATTAATGGAGTTTATCTCCCTCTTTATTCTTAATGTCTCTGTACAATGTCTGTAGTGTAAGGGTCAGGTGGAAGAAGTGACAATAAGTCTCAACCTCGCCCAATTAAGCCGATAAATAAATAAATACAATGAAATATTAGTTATAAAACAAGTTACTTGCAACCTGCGACGTTCCTCAAAGAAAATTCTGTAACATTAATAAATGCATGATTATACTGCCTTTGAATAGTGCCAAAAGGTGCAAAAGATCACGTGCTATAGCCGTTGGAAAAACACGACGAATCAACCGCAAAATTAAATATTATTTCTTAAATTATCTTCAGTTTAAATTAATGTTACTGGTAAGAACGATGTGATTCGCGAAAACCAACTTTGTCAATTTTCCAGCGTACTCGACAATATGACTACCAGAGACCCCTTGTTTACCATGCTAGATATCTCCTTTATGCCAGTAAAATATACAACATTTGCATTATATATTGGGCATGATAATTTAAAAAAATCCTATCAAGCATTTTCCGTTTATACCAAAAATGGCGTCGCGTATAGTCGTATAGCGTACGTCATAAATTAGCTAATTATTAATGTGATGGTGTCAAAATAAAAATATTTCACAGAAAAGTTTTCCAAGGGCAGTGACTTAAAAGAATTCAGTAATTTTTTATCCAGACAAAGTAAACATGAGTCACCAAGCTATCAGAATTTGGTTTAAATAGCTGGAAGATTAATTTCTCTTTGAACTTTTTCTCGTTCTTTGCAGAGTAGGCACCTCTCAAATACTTCTTCTTTTTTAATCTCATGCCTTGCGGACTCTTTTCCTACAAAGGAATTTCCCGAGAGCGGTGCTTTTCACTGTCTTGCTAACGTGCACCCCGCTTCAGCATCGTGCGACTGTCTTTCAAGTATTACTTGCGGAAAGTTTAAGCTTTTTCCATACGGATTATTCCACGGACTCTTTGAAGGATTTTGTATTGCATCTCCTTTACCACTTGCTGCTCTCCATTACAATATTTTCATATCAGAACGTATTTCATCGTAGGATTGACGTCTTTGTGCAAAGTAGCCGCGCATAAACGGCTGACACAATTACTCTGTTTTCATCCAAAACTTCCCATCCAATTACACAACGATGGTTAACACAATTAATGTATTAAACAATAGCTCTCAGACGAAATGGCTACATAGCAATTAATGCAATGCCTACCCTTGGTCAGCTAGCTGGAGGTAACTGGGGAACAAGGACAGACTCGTGTGAGCACGCATACTTTACCGTTGTTTGTCGTTTCTCGCGCGACGAAACTTTCCCAGTGGACATGCTGCGGACAAAACTATTACACGTGAGATGAAATTTATCTTTCAATGTTTACGCTAAGCATTCATATTTATACAATACATTAAATTACGCTGTTAAAAACGATCAATTTTTACTAAAACTCCTGAATGATTTCTGTTTTTTGCATGAGAATATTCACTGTTTTCTGAAATATTTATTTTTCCATACGTCCTGATAAATAACTTTGGCAACAAACCAAATAGTAAAATTGTCATGCAACCTAGCTCAGGTCAAAGCATGAATATCCTTAGGGTTATGTATACTTCACCCTGACGCCAATGGCGACTGCAACCGTAGTGCTCCACGAAATACCAAATCCGGAAAGTCTTCCGGAAAAGCCATTAGAAAATAATTTAGCTTTAATTAACCTGGATCATTCTTCTTTAATTTAAAATTACACTCATTTTGAGTTGCTATGCGCTCTAGCAAATAATCTGATAACATTCTTCGAAATAGCACCTTTTATCCAGTATGTCACTTAGCTCCCTACTTACTCGTAAGTTTCGTCCAATCTCACGATTTTCCAAGCATACATAGCCTGTAGCCGTCATAAATACCATAGATTCCGCATTCCTGGATTCTTTTCAGAGATAAACACGGGCCTAAGTTGGCATAAGTGAGGTAACATTATTTCCAAAAATATTGTTCTACGGTGTGCCGCAGGAGCTGACGGCAGTCATAATTACGACCTCACCGGAAAAAATATAAAGAATATGAAATCAGCAAAATCTTTATTTGCAACTTTTGCTCATGGTTTGCTCAGTCATCTTAGTACTGTACTTGATTCACTAATCAGCACCAAAGGTGAGCCCCAATTGTCAGACGCAAACAAAGAATACAAGATTAACTCAATACTATATGACATCTATTTCCGATTACTTTTTGATGTCTATCAACACATGATGCTATGAAAAGAGGCTGTAAACCTCTAATATATTCATATCCATTTTAATTAATATAGTGACGTATCTATAGCTAAGAAAATCTACCGTATCATTTTTTAAAGAAATTATCTTCACGTGCATATTGAAAATAACCTTCAAAATTTTCCATGATTTGACCCACTAAAGGCTCGTAACAGTAAATTTCTAAATTCATTTTCAATTTGGAAGTTTAATAATTCTGCAGAGTAACTTCGGTGTGTTCAGTTTATCTCCACGCTGAATGAGAGAAATTACTTGAGAACGTTTTATATTTTTAGTGCTCCACGACTAAATAGGTACTCAAACTTAAGTCGTCTCTCAATCTTATGTGTTTATCAATCTTAAGGTGAGAGCAATCCTGGAACTGACTGAAGTAAATCATTATATTATTCATGACCTGGCATGAAACTCGACGATTCGTTAGTACGGGACATCAGAGTACATATTAAGATATAAATAATTAATTTTAAAACAGACTTTTGCATTTAAATATGGCATATCAATCTGTAAATATGACACAATTAAAAATTGAAATATTTTGATAAAAAATAACCATTACCGGAATATTATTAAAGGAACTACAATAGCAAAAAACATCATGGTGCGCTAAGACCAACAATTCTCACACTTTGGAATAGGTACAGGGAACCCAAAGTTTGCTTATGACATCGAGGGATTACTGTGTTCATAAGTGATATTGGTAGTTTTAAGAACAGGGATAAAATAAGACATTCTGAAGTAAAAAGAGACATCGTCACCTAGCTAACCGTGTCTATCATAAAGATTAAATTATTTTCCTTGCTTTCGTAGGACCTATAATTTCATCCGCAGCCTCGTAACAACAGACAAACAATTTACCATACGAGTACAAAATTTCTGACAACAAAAACGAAGTAAAACGATCACGGACATTTAGAACCATCGTGCTAAACTGTATAAATATTTTGACCTGCGACTTGACCCTCAACTTCATTCGGTGCGTTCGTCCCCATGTTAGGCACAGCACATATGCATAAGCCTATTACCTGTTTGACCTCGAAGCGGCTTGTGCATACCGCGGAATTCCCCTCTCGCCTCCCCTCTCCATTCCCCCATCACCCCTTCCCTGCACACTCCTCCCAGGAAGGACGACAAAAGCGTGAAAAACTGAACGGACGGCCTTCGCGCATACAATTAGCCGCCGCATCCATTTTCTCGATTTTATTTTAAAAAAACGCGCACGCCGACTGATTGAACAGAGAGACGTGCCTGCTGCGTCGCAGGGTGGGGGGAATGTAGAAGGCGACGGTGGTGGTGGTAATGGTTGTGTGGCGGCGTCTAAGGAAGAGGAAAGGGAGGGGACAAACAAAGGTGCAATGCCGAGGCGTTAAAAAGGAGAGAGCTCCATTTAGACAAATGCGTGGGCGTACCCGAAGGGAGGTTCGAAAAGAAGCGGGTGGGTGGACGTGGGGGAGGAGTTAGAAGGTGGAGGAGGAGAGACGAAGGTGAGTGGCGCGGGGGAGGGGAGAGGGAGGGAGGGAGGAGAGTCCGGAGAGCAGCAGTGCGCGCGTGTAAGAACGGGGAGGCCCGCGAGGGGGATGAGCCCCATGAGGCGAGCCGAAGGGAAGGAAGGAAGGAAGAAGAAGGGAGAAGATGATGTGGCAGAGGGGTGGGGGGAGGGTGAGGAAGGGAGGGTCACAGTGAGAGAAGGTTGGTTGGTGGGGGGGTGGGGGGACTCTTACGTAATTCTACTTTTGCCTCTCGCGTTTGGCAAGGTAGCATCGGGAACAGCTGTGCGACTCCTGGAGCGCGCGTCCACACACACACGTGTATACCTGCACTCAGTCACGAAAAGACAACACACAAGGGCACAAAATATTCCGCGGCCTGTTCTCCCCTTGGATTTTAACTGAAGGAAATGTTAAGGGAAACATTAAGGAGAAAGTAACGTTGATGTGCCTCGATCACGTGCGAGTGTTTACCTAAACTAACGAGATACTCCGCTCGATTGTAATGTCTTCGTGTTAATGTAAATCTTGATAATCGTGGGGTAAGATATTGTTTTGGGCATAGCTGCTGAAAAAGCTAGTGTAGAAATCAAAATTTTGATCCTCCTCCCTTTTTCTCATGAGTAAAAATCTCTGATATTCGTTCAATGGCAGCGCAGTATCATCGAGCGGTCTAGACACAATGTCGCCGAGGAAAGTGGATGAGCGTATATGAAGCTCTATCGTAACGGGGGTAAGGAGAAGGATGGGAGACATAGGCTAACTATTCAGAAAGGTAATCAACGAATGGACTGGGAGAAGAAAAGAAGTTGATAGGTGATAATTGAAGAAGATAGAACAAATTAATGACAGACATGTAAGGTGACGCAAAGCTGAAAGACTGGGCAGATGAGATGGAGACATGAGATAAAGTAGCCAATCGAGGAACGGAGACCAGGTATTTTGGATGACATATAAAGGTGAAGCCATTAGGGCCTAATGAAGAAAATAAAGTGAGACAAGAAATATTATTGCAGTATACCATTATTTTATGCTCTTAATAATAATTTTATATTTTTTGAAAGATTCCCATGTAGAATGGGCGTTGTACCGGATATAAAATTCGAATAATGACCGGAGGGTAGACTACCTTATTCTAAATGAGTGAATTTTGCACAAAGTATGACTCGGTGCGTGGTCAGCTCTCATTACACTTATGAAGCCAACTGTCGGATTGTTTGCTGTGGTTTTTTTGTTACATGTGAATTTTTGACGGACTCTTATGACAATTCACATTATTTTAGGATTCTAACGCTTAAGCATAACATGAAGGACATATATCGCAAAATATATCCTTCCTCAGCTTCTTTACGGTATGAGTGCCGATTATATTTTCGTCAATACTCGACAAAATCAGTGTTATCTAGTTAAATACATCGTCTTATAGCCTAGAAAATCAAAATAACCTTTAAAAATAGTAGGTAATTAACATGAGTTAACTAGGAAATCAAATATGTCAGCTACACTCTATATAAACATATAATTGTTTCAAATATACAATACCTATGATTTGGATGTTAAAGATTGAAAATTCATGACTATTAACTAATATTTCACGGCAACATAGATATTTACTACCGTTGTAATTGTTGTGAACAAATATGAAAAAGTCCAGAGATTGAAGGGTCACTATTGACAGGGTGAAACTAGGGGTGCAGAATAATATCTCCAATGGAGTGTTGGCAGTAATGGCGTAATTATCTTTCATCGATATCCAATCTCAAGTAGAATTTTTAACAAATTTATCCTGAATGGCTAAGAAATCTTCAGGCACAAATTATTACTAACCACATTCTCACAACAATTTTATGGGGATCCATTGCAACATCCAAGGGAGTGAGGGATAGACAAAATGAGACGTAATGTTAGGAGTTGGTTCACGGAATGAGCAGGGAAAGTACACGGCAAACTTTATGATTAAGGAAGTGCTCACTGCGCACTACTTCCGCTTCTAAGGGCATGTTGATAGACTAAAACGACGTACGTAAACTCCTCTAACGAAAAGTGCATCATAAAAATCATATAAAATGAATTAAAAATTACTAATTTTATAGTCGCCAATTATCAGGTAGCATCAGTAAAGCTTTTTTATTTGAGACGCGATTTTTATGGTTCTGTTAACTTCATATGTTCGTAACTGTTTTTGAAAAACACCTTCTCACCCCCCAAGTGGTTTATAACCTATTCGAATCAAAACAAAAAATATATTTTTCTAGCTTTTTACGCAAGGGAGTGAACACCCGAGGACTGTTGCCATGAAGACGAAAAATATACAGCCACTGTAAAAAGCAAACAATGTAGAAATGGCTCGGATAACTCTAAATATGTTTGCGATTTTGGGTCATTTGAAGGTGGATGCGATTTCGTCGTCGCCAAATCAACTTCCTTTACCAGGAAAGATGACGAGACACTTAAATCATTTTCGGTTTTTCAAATAATTATGAGTCACAGTTTCTCAAACTATGTAAAGAGAGTTAATATGAGAATGGATTCCATTATAAACTTTCAAGTTTTAAATAATCTGAAATCAATTCTTCCCACATTATGAATATTTTCACTATCTGGCGGAAGTAGACAATACTTCCTAATTAAATTGTTTACTCTTAAATCTATCGAAGTAATCTGTCCATCTTCCCTGAACCTCTCTCGGTAGCACTGTTACATTAATATATTTGAGCGCTTGGTTCGATTTTGTTATGATTAAATACTGGGCGAGGGAAGAACGATTATTTCAATCCCTCGGTGACGATGTCTCATTCTAGTTCAGAAGGTCTTATTTTATCCCTATGCTCTAGACTACCTATATTATTTATGAAAATGCGACACAGTACCCAAGTTTGCTTGTGACACAGACCTCTGTGTCACAAGCAAACTTGGGTATAGTGTGCCTATTTAAAAGTACAAGTCTTGCGTTTTCCTGCATCCCGTCTAATAAAACCTAATTTCTTTAAGGCTAATTCGTACATCTTCTGATGTTCAACCCGTCAAAGGTTTGATGCCAGTACAAACTAAGTATTAAAACTGTTCTGAGAAACTTAATTTGGCCTCGTCTATTTTTTCTAACACTTTACTTCTTCATTTTCTTTTCCTCCATTCAAAAACTCCAGAGCCGCATGTTTTCTAATATCTAATTCTTACCCCAAACCATTTCTTAAGCTACTCTGAAATCTGATCCTAATCGCTAGAGAGTAGCCAGCAATCCGCCACTGTTCCAATTTCTATCTAAATCTCTGTTTCTTCTGCAAATGATATAAGGTTGCAACTAACGAGGGAACCTGGGTTGCCAATATGTATCAAGACGAGTTGGGCCCCACAACTATTCCCTGTGGCAATGGGACCAGAATGTGCCCCATGAACTTGTTCAAGAACATCAACGAAGTAACTATTATAACTGTGTGTGCAAAAGGAACCGACGTCTTCATTCCGAAGATTCCTCTGATTCCCACAGATATGCCGTTCCACATCAAGCTTTTGCAATTTCAAAGTCGCCTAACCTCGGTAATGTTCATTAGCAAAGCGCAAGGGCAGCCATCGGTAGCGGCTAGAGATAAATTTGAAGGACCCCGCTTTCCATCCTGACAACGCCTTTACGTCGCCTCCGCAGGGGCCGGCAATCCTAAAAATATTTGCATTTTTTGCTCGAAGAGTAATAAACATAAATATAATGTTTATAGTAGGTTAGGTACAGTGTATAGTCCAAGGAGAAATCGGAAACCTACATTACGACTTCTGCTAACTGTAATAACTCGAAATAAGTAAGTTATTCGAAATAGCCATTAAAATATTTCACAGGCTGGGATGAGATTAACCTAGACCAGAGTTACTCTTCGGAATTTGTGTGCTACATGCTACTGATTCCTCAAAAGTTGCATTTTGATTTGAAAGCCTAGATTTTATTGTATCCGTGATACCTTAATCATAAAGAAGTGAAGAAATGTGACAATTATATGACTAGACCCGTAAGGTTTGAAGAAAAGACAGGAAGAATATGGATACACATTCCTTTATAAAATGAGTCAAACAAAAGAACCAGTTTCCGTGAGGAGCCTTCAATAATGATTCTAATAGAGTACGCCAATTCCAATCAAGGACTATGAAATGGAGCGAATTATTTGTCGAAAAAATCCATGAGTCCATGGCAACAGTCTCTCTCTCTCTATCCACCCCGATAGACTTTCGTATATCTCCCTCCAACTTCGCCTATCTTGCGCCGTCCTCGGCTTGTTTTCTCCTCCCTCTCTTCCCGTCCCCTCCCTCATACCCAGGAGATCTTCCCCTTGGCTGGTGGAGTTCGCCCTTTCGCTCGCGGACAACATCATGGGTCAAGTGTCGCACCTCTGCTGGAGGGGTCAATCGCGGTGGACGCGGCGCCGAATCCCGAGTGAGCGGGGACGAAGAGGTTATAGATGAAGCACAGAGTGATGAAAGGGCACCAAAGGATTGGATTATTAACTGTTAAGTTGCATTTTTTTTCAATGACCGTCTTTAAGACTCGAGAAAAATTTCCAATCCCGATCGATCCTTCATAAAAATTTAATAAATCCAAAGATCCTGGTGATTTCTTTGCAAATGTTACACAATTTTAAATAAACCAATAAACGGAAACTTTTTAATCATGTACCAATGAATTTTTTATGCTGTCCATCTAATACTGTCTAATGGGACGGATAAAGTCCAATGGCGAATGATCATACGCCAGCATTGATTGTAAAATTAAATAAACAGCCTAGAGAGAAATAGCCTTTTGTATCCAGTGCTGAATAGTTGTACCTTGTTCATAATTTCACCCAAATAGCAATTAAACATAGGTAAAAATCCGAATAAATTTTCTCCATAGGTAAACGAAGTTGTATTAATTGAGTTTCTATCTACCTAGTGGATGCATTCGTTTACGTCCCGTCCATATCATTTGAGGGAGTAAATAGTTATTTTAATTAGACTGTCTAGCTTTTAATATGAACCATTGGATAGCAAAAACTGCATTTTCATGATATATAAACAAAGTTATCGGGTGTTCATGCAGAAAAAGTTAAAATACTCCAATCAACCTTTGATAGGTAAAAAGAGAGATTAATAATATCTCTTAACTATTCAAAAGATATTTGCGCTTATAAACGTCCCCGCCACATACTGAAACAAATATTGAGTGTGTCCACATTGGTTTAAAGCAAGAATTATGGATTCATTATGTAGATCCCTTCAGCTAAAAAACACCTCGAAATTGTGGAAAATATGATTGTATCCACAGTGGGAAAATTATCGGTGATGTTTTTACTAAATTAAATCTAGAGTTAATTCGTTTTCCGTCGGCCTATGCATGTCAACTTCAATTGGTATTTTATGATCTACATTTTGTGCAAAGAAATGACTCCATTTAGTATAAAAAATTATCGTGAATAGCAATGTTATGGAAAGAGATTCTAACATCCGTTTTATGTGCTATAGATATATACTGCCGAAATAAAACGTTTTCATACGATAATTTAATAACTGCATACAAATGCAAACTTGGACAGCTTAACGAAACTTGACAGCCAATTCCGCGATTACTTCCACGGCAGCAAGTAGTTAAAACTAAGTTTTCAGAGCACGAAACAATAAGTAGGCATGGAATGTTCACGGAAATTACAAGCATGCTAAAAAAAGAACAGCACTTGGACACTCCAAGTTCAAATGGCTTCCGTCAAATGAACTCTATAGCTACGGGAGGAAGCAAGTATCGTAGACGCTTGGATAAGTTATCAGATTATCGTAGTAGAGTAAGTAATACCTTATTGCAAATGGTAACTATAACAGTTTCTTGAAAAGTCGATTGGGCCTGTGTCGATATTTTATATTCCTTCCAACTGCATTTCTTAGACCACAGTCCGTTAACAATAAATAAATTATTCCCAGGCTATCAGGAAATGTCGATAGCGGGTGATTAAATTCATAATTCCCTCTGCGTTAATATCGGCGCATATTTCATTTACCGCAATGAACAAAAATACGAACATTACGTATTGGATAGTTTCAGGTGAATAGGCTTAGAAATATGTGGGTTAAAGAGAGACAGAAGAGTGGAGAGACTGGGGGGAGTGGTAGCCGGGGGTCTCCTCGAGCAGGGAGAGGGATGGGAAGGCAAAAAAAAAGAGGCGGTAGGGAGGGAGGGAGGGAGAGAGAGAGAGAGAGATGACGGGGGCGGAGGAAGCGGAAATGGCCGCCACTCCGATGTTTAAAGGGGAGCGCTCGATTGCCTTGTCGCCCGCAACAATGTTCACATCCTCCGCGACCAATACTCTATGTCGCCCCAATGGCGTGGAACCAGAATTCTAACCATAGAATTCCTTCGTACGCCAGACGTTATTAAATTGAACATAATCAGAATTACATAAAATGTGAAACGAAATTTCATTGCTTCCACACTTTTTTACGCTAACTCAAAAATATATCGTATATTCGCAGCCGTCTGTTCTCGGGTTCCTCTTCCCCCTAGTACCAAATCAGCTGTAAGCTCAGCAAGATTATATCCTCAATGCTATGCAATGGGTGATTTAGACATGCGCAACTGCACACCAGAGGTGAGAAACAATAGTCTTATTACCTTGAAAGCGAAATCATTCGAGTGGCAAGTGTCGGAGAAGAATCTATCTGGCACAGGCAGTACACATATCTGGTTTTGATAATTTGCATTCCTTTTCAAGCATTTCCTGTGGATACAAGTGAGGCTTTTGTGCTTATCTCTTACAGTATGGTCAAGTTCACGTACGAAATAAAAACATTTTTTATGAAGGGAACAAATAAAGTCATGGTTTGACTTTAAGTAGCATATTATTTATCTCTATTAATTCAATCATTATGTAAGTAATGTTAATTTCAAATGTTGATTAAGTTTCGAATAACATTTTCGTGTGATCTTACAGTTAATGCCTTACAGTTAATGTTAATGTTAATACACCTGGGGAAATTTTGCGATTGCGATAGCAACAAAATTATCAAATGTATGTTGACAACACGGGAAGTGAATGTTATTTATCTTTATTTGTACACGGACTATGTAAGTCAATTTGATTTTAAAAGTGAATTTTTATGAGCAGTACGCTTCATTTCCGTGTGATATAAGAATTATCAGAATACACCTCGGAGAAAGTTAAAAAAAGTTTTTTTATTGTGATACTAAAGCAACATTTAATAGGCATGATAAAGACGCATTATCAGCATATTATTTCCCTTCATGACTTAAAAGAATTATGTAAGCACCACTGATTTTAAATGTGGGTCATTTTGTTCAAATTCTTCTTAAATACTCAGGGGATATAACAATATTCTAATCATTTACTTTATTCTGTTGCGAATGAAAAAAATTAAGAAAAATGCATTATTCATTTGCATTACGAGATGATAACTAATTAAAGGAAAATTTTATCCGTATGTTTAATTGAGTGTAATTTTAATTAGTTCGGTGACCATGAAAACGAAAAGCTTTAATACACCACTTCAAGTAATATTGCGCCTCATGCGTTGAAGTTATCCAGGCTTTCTTTTGCTAAATTTCTGGCTTACAGTGAAAGATTTTCTACATATTACATATATTAAACTTTCCTTTACAACAAAATGCCAACATCCCAGCCCGTCACATAGCACCTCCAACGACCTCCTCACAATTTTAGGTAATAGTGATTGAATCAATGACGATTTAAGCTCCGAATTCCTTGAACTCCTGGAGTAATGTCATACCATAGCAAATTACTACCACTTTAAGTGTTCAAATTCCTTGACAATCTAATTATTTCCCAAGTAGACTGAGTTAAAACTAGAAACATTTACGATACAATGAGCGTTGAATATTGCCAGATTCTGTAGTGTGACTTTTCCAGCACCTTCATGAGAATTTATTGTTAGGCGGCTGAAATCCCCGTTCATGCAAGGATGCATAATCGTTTCCGCTGAATCAAACTCGCTGTTTCCTCCCGTCCAACGCTCGCGATCGCACTACTACATACACCCACAAGTTCCGGCGTAAGAATTGGTCCAAAAGAAGGTAAAACAGGTTCGTTAATATGTTAGCTGTTAAAATGCTGTAACCTTTATTATGCAAGAGACCGCTAATCACACGAGTGTGTCATCTTTATAACGAAAATATCTAAAGGAAGCTCGATTTAGGTCAAATGAAAAATTCTTCATCAGTTAGAGCTTATTAGATATGTACTCTTATACTTGGCCTGCTCAATTAATCCGTTGGAATTTTAGTGTTCTAGACAAAACACTCCCAAAAAATCCAATCAAAATTTGATTTTTATTTTTTATTCGCAGTACACTAACCGTATGCATCTATACGATATGCAAAGCTTAATATTCTATAAGAATTCTGCTAAAACTATATCTATTAAGCAGATTACTTTGATTCAATATATTGAGACAGATGTAGGATTAATGGAACCCCGATTTTGTTGAGCCCAAGCGTTTTCATATAGTAAATTACTTATACTATATCTATTTGTATAGCTGAAAAAAAATAATAAAAAATAAATAATTAACATTATTTTCAACGCACTGAACGGATATTACAAGAGACAAAATATCTTACTAATTCCAGAGAAGGGACTGAAATTCTACTCGTTGTGTTTTATGCAAAATCGGTGAAACCACATCATTTCTTACAATGCCCATAATGAAAGTCCTCAGATTTTTTTTGTGTCAATATTGACATAAACACGATTATTATTGTAAGTTGCAGTTTGCAAGAAATGATCTTCCTCATTAAAGTTCTGAAGGCTAAAACAATACTCACCATTGTACAAAGAAAGAAAAATCGAGGAATTCATGGAAACTTGTAATTTTTATGCGATTTTTTTGGAAAATAAAACTATATTGTTCCTGCAATATTTCTTTCCTTGTTTTGAAGCTGGCGCAAAACTATGAAGTGACACCTGAAATTGTTAGGTGATACTCTTTAATTTTTCATTCATTCGAACATTATGAAAATAGATACCCGCATTAATGCCTCTGTATTCTAAAGTTATTCTTACAATAAGAAAATAATTTATTGATTATGCGACATAATTTATGCGTTTTTATGTGATGTAAATCCGTTTGATGTAGAGAGTGAATAGTCTAGTTGAGACCAATTCGAAATCACGTTAGTTTCAATGACAACAAATGTCTTTTCAGACGAGAACAGTGAGATTTATAAGACCCATCATACTATTTTAAAGAACTAAACGTTCAAGTAAATCTCTTGCTGTACTTTATTTCAAACCTGGCGCAACCATTTGCTAAAATACAACTGACAGTAGCGCAGGAGAGAAACTTTTTTCTAACATCCACGAGAGATAATTAAGGCCAAATGGTAGGTTTCAGTTTCTGCTAACTTGATGTAAATTTAGCGTCTACAAGAATTTTCAACGCACAGCATAAAAACGTTATTACAACTAGTCGCTGGCGATTTCAGACTGGTTACTTCTCATAAGGTGAAATAAATTATGTAATTATTATAAATTCAATTTTTCGACCACATTTTAACTGAGTTTGATATTAACTCCATGCACGTGAAAATTTATCTTTATCAAACAAGATAGTTCCTTACTCTATGCTACGGAGTAAAAATATCAAGATCTTTATTTTATTCTATCTTTATCCAAACCCACGCCGGAAGGCACACGAGGCAAGTTAACCACCACAGCAAGATAAGGAGAGCAGATAAGTCCACTGGCGGCTTCACATGTCCCACGTTTTCTTTAAGTCTTTAGCAGCAGATAAGAGGAACAAATCCCTCATTGTAGCAGCTTAGACAATGCAGAAGTGATAATTACATTTTATTCCTTTGCTTCCTGCTTCAAATATACTTCGATGACTGCTTTAAGTTGTATTCTAAGAAAAGCGCAAATTTTTCAAAATTGCATGAGTGTAAGCTGTATTGATAGTCGTTCAAGGACCAAGTTATGTACAAGTACAAGTCATGTACATCAACCATCCCTCATATTTAGATAAAATGTTAACGTTACATCTGCATTTAAAAACTATATCGCATGTTTTCGCGATTACCCTGACAATTGAGGTGATGGGACACCAACCACCCAACCGCTTCTAGTCATTACATAAAAATATAACACTTTTGTGAAAGTCTCACGGACGTGAATAATAATGTATATGAAGTTAGCACTAGTGGACAAAGACAAAAACCCAGATACACACAAAACAAGAAAAGAATCTCACTAGGTTTCGAATTTTCGGTGGTTAACTTCATATACATTATATTTATTTATATAAAAAATATGTATATATATATTTATATATGTAAACATATTTATTTATTTACTCATTATGAGAAGAATCATTCTAAGCTGACAGTGATAGTTTGAAAGGAATTGAATTCACTGATTTTGGGTGGGCTATGGATGTAGCTATTTCGTTTAATTGTAAAGTTCAAAATAAAGAGCACAAAAACGGTTGTACCGATGGGGATTATCTAACGTTGGTAACTATAATTATTTAGAATCTTTCATTGATTATAGTATGAGGAAATATGCGTATGGTCCTGATTTTGGAAAATTCACAGAACAAGGATTGTTCTACTCTTAGCATAGGTTATTTCATTTGAATAGCTTGATTCTAAATATCTTGTTGATTCGATGCAAAAGCGTTGGCTTGAAGTTAAACAGCTTTAGGGCCATGTTAAATGTGAAGAGTGAAGTGACTCAGGAATTGATAAAATTTACTGGATCAGTAACATCCATATCTAATTTCAAGGGTAGATGACGAGACGCAACAGAATCTTATTTCCTTTGCCTTTGAGGAGACATAAAACCTTTAGTTGATACATGCTACTACCGATATATTTCCTCTTATGGAAAAAAACTCGTACGCATACACACATAATCCCATATACATCTGGCAATACTTAGCTCAATCATTATATGTTTTCTTTTAAGCAAATATATTCGGATACTTGGACTCGATTTTGTCTGGATTCCATTTTGCGTGAATACTTGAATCTGCCAGTGACAGTTTCTATCTCTCTCATTTTATCCTGAAAGATCAAGCCTACCAATATAAGTGCTTTTCCCTCGGTGTGGCAAGAAAACTCAGGTTTCCTGCATATTTCTGAAGGTCTAAAGCCTTGCTTGCTCTCTTCGTGAATCAAGGTTCCCCAACCTAATTCTTCCAACTTATGCGATTGTACGTATTAGCAGTCGCTTAATGTAAACAGGCATACATTTCTTTAAAATTAGTCCTTTTTTACTCTTAGCCTACCATTTCGATTTGTTTCGTAATTTGCGTGTGGATAAATTATTTCACAAAAACGTAATACCTACTAAGGGTAGATCAAATAATATATTTCCAGATTCCAAATCATGCCCCAAAAACTTATAAGATACATCAAATACATGTATCAATATCATTATGTAATAACCTCCCCAACATGATAATGCTATAATTTCCCTGCCGCCCAGCAGGGATAGTTCAGCAGACACAAGTTTAGCCAAAAATGAACTAAATCTGAAAGTTATTTGTTACCTTAGGGGGAAAACTTTTATTGAATTGAATCAATATGATTGGTTTGTGATCTTACCATCATAATGAAGTGTCTTCATGTGAGAGTTCCTATTTACTGACAATTCATGAATGAGAAATTCAGCTTAACTTGAACAATAATAATTCGAATACTTTCAGAAATTTTAAGCGTTCTTTCAATTCACTATTTTCTAAATATAGACCGATTGTATAACCAAATGATGTTTCATTCACTCAGGAATTTTCCTCGGGTCAGTCGCGTTTTCTCCTCCATTTCGAACGGAGGTAACTAGGGATAATTTTGGACCAATTAAATACAGGATATAACTTATACTCTTAAAAGAATGAAAACCCAAACGAGTTAAACTTTTGCATTGGAATCCTAACATGTACGTATATTCAACACTACCGAAAGCTTAACCGTTTCTTTTGACAACATTTGATTAGTCTTTAAGACACTGGGAACTAATCTGCGAAATATTTCTTCACATCACAATCCTGAACAATTCGAGCGTAATTCTACATTCATCAAACTAAATTTGAAATAATTAACCACTTTCGTACAGTAAAATATGCAAATGGTAGTATTTCATACATTCCAAGTGAAAGTACTTTTTTATAAAACATGACGGAATCCACCGTCACCTATCGTCACCGTCGTTGACCTATCTCTGAGAGTTTTAATTAATTATTTCAAAAGCGTATTAAAATTGTTTGAAATTAAATCATGGAGATACTTTTTGGAGTTACCACAGGTAACTGACTCTGTACACCCACACAATACACCATAGAAATAAATTGATGTAAATTAAATTTGATTTGTTTTAAATATCCAGTAGGTGTTTGGCATGTATGTGTGTGTGTGCGGAGAATAGTGGAAAGGGAAACGGACGAAATTAAAACCAGCCAAGAAGTACTTGTTGCATGGCAGTGGAAAAGTTGTTGGAGGAAATAAAATACTTAGGAAATGTGGATGCAGAGCATATTGAATGGCAATCGAATGATGAAGATGATCGCGTATGTTGGACCGTAGATAGAAAATATATGATTTGAAGAATGATTCATTGAAATATGGTACACAGCGGTGTTTTAGTGCTAGAGCAAGGCAGGGAGTAGAAATTTGGCAGTGCTTTGTACCTGTGTCATAAAGCGTCTACCTGGAACTGTACAGTAATCTTAGTAATATTTATTCCCTGATTTATATGATAAAATAGGTCCTCTTCGGCCAGAAGACGGTTACACCTGGGTTAATATTGCTGAGGGTATTCTGTGCGACGCTGATTCGGGACATTTGAAGGCTCTTCTGGGACGACCTCAGTATACACCTCCTTTGTCTGCTTTCCATTACCTAGGCCGTCATGGGAACAACCCCGCGGGACATTGTTAAGAAATAAATGAAACTGTCAAATCCTGTCGCCTTCTAAGACTTTTCGGCCATTTCACAAAATTAAACTTGAAAAGCGCATTCAATTCCTCGGTCGTTATCCGTGGGGAAAAAACAAACGCGCTAAAATAATGTTCGAAGCTTCCGTTTTTTGAGTGTTCTTCACCGAAGCGAAGCTTATTTTTTTTAAGAGGAACGGTGAATTATGTTTACTCTCACTTCCATGCCTAGACAGTCCGCTTTTAAGAAGAAATCTCTCATTAACAAGAGGTGGAATGGGAAACTTCGGTTTATATTGCCACTGTAAAGTAATACCCGAGAACAATAAAATTCGGAAAACGAAACTATGCCACCAAATTATAGCGTACTTCAAAACCGAATAAAGCACAGTCATCACCTCATAATTTTCTAAAAATCTCACTTTCACTCTCTGGAAATAGTTCATGGAAGTTCTGTTTTTTCTTCATTTTTTCATCTTCTTGAAGTTCCACCAGCTTTAAGTTTCCATACATTACATTTATTTTATGTTACACATCTTTTATACTAACTAGTAGCATCACATTCGTGGAGTTTTTATGATTTATCTATTAAATGCTGTCATTAGGTTAGTCAAATGACCTATTTAGATATTTTTATAGCCCCCGAATCATTTTAATAAGTAATACTTTAAATTTTCATTATTTTCCCTGAAAAATGACAATGGGCTTGAAAAATATCACTTTCCTTTCATTTGAAAACTTTCTCCGAATGTTTAACACGCATTTGGAACTACTCTATCGTTATATGTAAGTATCAATGCGTAAACAGAACATTGATTTATGAAAGAAATTAATCGTTCATGCAAGAATAGTTCTTTTTCCTCGCCAGCGGCTTCAAGTTGGGTGGTTTGTAGGTCAATGATTTAAACAAGGTCCTAGTATTTGAGTTTCGCCATCCACTGTCATAAATGATTGTCACACATGAAACCCATCACAGTTCTGAATGGAAGACAAGGACGAAGCAAAAATCAATTCTGAATTAAGTTAAATTGTTTAAGTATTACAACGGCTGAAGTCCTTTAGGCCAATGCCATATAGTTCCTAACTTGGGAAAAAAGAACAAACTTACATCTACATCTTAACCTGCAATTTAACATAAGGTGTGTGGCAGGGGCTGTAAAGCCACTAGCTTTCAAGTCTTCGAGGTAAGTGGTTCACTGCTAGGTTTATCGGCTATCATTTTTTTGTCGTTTAATTTTTATTTTTGTTATGATTTCGATTCATAAGTAGGGAAAAAAGCATCCCTGAGTCTATTGGTGCAAAGGTCTCCCTTATCACATCCGAATGGTTCAATTTGCCGGTATGGTTAGTGATTAATCCGACCTTAAAGACTAGTTTCGGTTTTGTTTGCAACATCGGTGGCCTGTACCTTACTTTCTCAATACTCGTACATTTTCCTATCACTCATCGAATGAATACATGTTTCCTCAAGGCAAAGAAATAAATATTGTAAGTGACGACCCTCGAAAAAAACTACCATCAGTAAAACGTATAAATGGCCAATGCGATGAGGAAGTTGAAGAAAACACTATTTGTCATTAGTAAGTTCAAGTGTTGACAACGCCAAGCCCAGAAAAAAACTGATTCAAGAACCGATTAATATGCGTAGAAACCCTGTCCGGTTTATGCATAACTGCTAACTAAGCCATATATCACAGTGCGACCTCATAGTCATCCATAAGGTTGGTTTGATAGGCAAAGATAGATTTCACTTCGTACTAAAGCCTATACGGCCTGTAATATTCACACATCGTGCGGTGAGAGGCAGTTTCTTTCCTAATGCGGCCCATTTTTTCCCAGGAAGATCTAATGCTCAAAACGTCCATAGCTTAGGTGAAGCTGAGGATACCCAGAGGAATCAACCAGAATTAAGGCAGGACACTCCGGTCAGTAGCCCAACTCTCTATCCAACTTACTGTCATCCCCAGTGGGTAAAGCGCTAGACAAAAGTGCCAGGAGAGGGCAAAAAGCGCCCCACACAGTTGCTGAATAACCAGGAACGGAATCCGCAGGAGACTCAAACTTTAGATAAAAAAAGCCCGAAAAGTTTCCTATCATAAGATTTTACATTCAAAATCGATGAAATTAACCAAGTCCCAAGCATAGGAAGGTGGGATAATAATTACATAACTTATAAGCACTACACACTTAATTCATAACCGATTGATTTAAGGATTAGATTTTCCAATGAATGCAGCACGTGATCATGCTTGAACTAGACGAAATGCTTGACAGAATCTTATATTTAGAGGCTTATTTTGATAAATAGTCCAGTCTTGCCACACCGCCTGCCACACACCCCTGAAGTGGCATGCTGATAAAAAATAGGTCCTTAAGTGTGATTTGAACCCATTGCCATCGATTGAGCCCTTATGAGTGAAAAGAACTTAATCCACAAAAATAAACAAACATAGAGGAAGGGTGCTTCCTGGCTAACTCCGTGAAATATTGTCATATGGTGTCATTTATACAGAAGGATGTTTCATGTCAGCTTGAAGTTTTAGCAACATGAGAGAAACGGTAAGTTGGCTTTTTAAGAAGTCATCCTATGGCTATTTTCAAGTTCAACGGCTAATGAAGTGCTGTCGGCAGATTTAGGTTACCATTAATTAGGATTACCTAGGCCACTTTGCGAATCTTCCATGACACTAACTTGGCCACATTGCCATTTTACTATGAATTAAACAGCTCTCCAGGTTATTCATGCCCTGTATAGCTAATGTTCGTTTTCAATTATGAAACAAAATAGTATGAACTGCGTATAATATTCACGCTGATTAATTTTTAATGTTTTAAAAGTTATTTGCCGAAATAAATTCTAAGAAAGTCGAAAAAAACCTTACAAAAAATGCATATATATATATATATATATATATATATATATATATATATATATATATATATATATATATATAAGTAATCTACCGGTTAAGGTAGGTTTTTGGACGGACACAACTACCAAACAAATATTTTATTACTCCTAACAAAACACAAAATCAATCATCCTACTCTATATCAGGTCCCTCTTCATCTGAGTACTTCCTTCCTCCCTTCATCCCGTCCAACAACCCTATCCTGTTCCTTCCCTTTCCTCTTTTGCCCAACATTCTACCCTCTATCACAGTCTTCAACATCCCACTGCCGGTCAACACCCCCTTCATCCACTTTTCCTGCCTCCATAGGATTGCTCCCAACAAACCCCTCTCTTCGCCCACCATACCAAGTACTTCCTCATTTGTTTTCTTCTCTGTCCATTTCACCTTCTCCATTCTTCTCCACACCCACATTTCAAAAGCCTCCAATCTACGTCTATCCTCCTGCTTCAATGACCACGTTTCCGCTCCGTACATAGCTACGCTCCATATCAAAGATTTTACGAGTCTTTTCTTAACATCCTTACTCAAAGTCCCTGTCATCAACTCCCTCCTCCTTGTGAAAGCCTCTTTGCCTAGCGCAATTCTTCTCCTTACGTCCCTACTACTTTGACCGTGTTGGTCCAAAACACTACCGAGATACGTAAACTGTTCTACCTGCTCTAGCTTTTGCCCTCCTATTTTAATGTTAAGCTTGGCCTTTTTCTTTCTAGAAAATCGCATAACCTTTGTTTTATTAATATTGATTCTCATCCCATACCTGTCGCACTGAATTTCCAATTCACTAAGAAATGCTTGCAGCCCCTTGGCTGACTGACAAACTAAAGCTTGGTCATCAGCAAACCTAACTGATTTTACGAATTCCCCGCCCACTTTCATTCCTACCTCGAGTTCTTCCCATGCCTCTTTGATCATTTCTTCTGCGTACAGGTTGAACAGCAACGGTGATAATGGGCAACCCTGCCTTACACCCCTTCCTAACACTGCCCATCCTGACTCCCCGTTTCCCACCCTCACCTGAGCAGTCTGAGACATGTACAGGTTGCGGATTAGCCTCCTTTCCCTCCAATCTATTCCTATTTTCTGCAATATACTCATTAGTTTTTCCCAATTTACTCTATCAAACGCTTTTTCGAAATCTACGAAACAGGCAAATACCTCCTGGTTGTGTTCTATATTCCTCTCGATTAATAATCTCATTACTGCAATGGCATCACGCGTACCTCTCCCCTTCCTAAACCCAAACTGATCATCCCCTAAGTAATCATTTGCCCTACTCTCTATCCTTTTGTTTATGATCCTGAGAACAACCTTAGCTGCGTGGGATATCAAACTAATTGTCCTATAGTCCTCACATGACGTGGCCTTTACCTTTTTCGGAATAGGAAATAAACCGATCTCACAAAGTCTTCCGGCCAGATTCCCTCCTCATAAATACTACGGATCAGCCCATATAGCCTCTTCCTCCCACATTTTCCCAAGCATTTCAAAAGTTCCACGGGAATGTTATCTACCCCTACGGCCTCATTTAGTTTCATCTCCCTTAATGCCCTTTCTATCTCATTGTCTAGTATGCCTGGACCTAAGCTATCTTCCTCTACGTCATGTTCCTTTTCAATGTCTAACTTTGTTGGTCTAAGCTCTTTACTATACAGTTCTTCTACATATTCCTTCCATCTCTCTTGGATCTTTCCTGCGTCAACTATTACCTTACCGGCCTTATCTCTAACTGCTATCGTTGATCTCCCTTTCTTACTTCCCGATAAAGATTTAACTATGCTGTAAAGCGCACCGATTTCCCCCTTCCTCTGCAGACTTTCCATATCCTCGCACTGCGTCTTCCACCATGCTTTCTTTGCTTTATTTGTTGCCCGCCTCAATTTATTGTTCAATTCTTTGTACTTCATTTTGCCTAATTCTGTATTTACATTCTTCCATTTTCGCCGCTCATCCATTTTTGTAATCATCTCATCCGTGATCCATGGTTTACGAGTCCTTTTAGCGTTAACGGTTCCAATAGTGTCTTTTGCCGCTTTAGACAACCCTTTTTTGATACATTCCCATTTTTCTTCAATAGTACTTAGCTCTTTACCGTCCTCCATGATTTTCTCTACCGCCTGTTTGTATTCCTTCCTATACAAAACATTTAGTGCTTCTACGTTCCATTTTCTAACTCGCCGCTCCTGCCTTATCTTTTTAAAACGTACGCTACATTTCATAACAACTAAATTGTGGTCTGAGTCCGCATCCGCTCCCGGGAAGCTGTGGGAATTTATCACACTGTTCCTAAACCTGTGTCTAACCAGGATATAATCTAGCTGATATCTTCCCGAGTCACCTGGCATTTTCCATGTATACCTGCGTCTTTTGTGGTGTCTGAACCAAGTGTTGGTGATAACTAAGCCCTGTCTCCTGCAGAACTCAACTGCTTTCTCCCCGCGGTCATTCCTCGTGCCTAAACCGTAGTCCCCCACCTCCTCACCATCTCTTCCTTCGCCTACTGTCGCATTCCAATCCCCCATCACTATCAAATGTTTCCCTGCAGGAACACATGCAATCATGTCCTCTAACTGATCGTATATCCTATCGACCTCTTCTTCCTTATGGTTGCTCGGTGGCATGTATACCTGGATAATAACTAAGTTCGTCGGTTCTGCTTTTATCTCCACTAGTAGTATTCTATCCGTTACCTGCTCTATGCTGACTACGCTTCTTCCTACCTCTTCATTTAATACTATGGCAACCCCTCGTTGGCTCTCGTCCCCACCGCTGTATATTATTCTATACTTATCACTCCAGTAATCCCCGCTATCTTTCCATCTCACCTCGCATAGACCTAAAATATCTATATTTCCCCTTTCCATCTCACGCTTAACATTCTCCAATTTCCCCGTCCTCATCATTGTCCTAACATTCCACGTTCCTATTCTAACTAATTTGGTCTTCTTCTCCTGCGTCTTCTGTCCTGCTGCTGCTGGTTTTCCCTTGCAAGGGTTTCGTGGGATGACGACCGCGGAAGCCTTGCCTCCCCCGCTGCCGGGCACGACACACGGCCGATTGGGCCGAGCCCCGTGGTTGCCAGGACTCAAAATATCTCTATTGTCCATCATAATTTTCTAGGGAATGATAATTGAGGTGGTTTCCCGTTGCCTTCCTCAATAGTGTTTTTAACGTGACACCATCACTTACTGGCCGCCCCACTGGGGTCAGACGCCATTGCAGCCGCCTCACTGAGGAACAGACGCTGCGTGGACTACCTTTCGTCTGGCTCCTAACCTTCGACCTATCTGGCATGGGTGACCCTACCAGGAGCAATTTTTATTACTCCCGCCAGTACAGCTCTAGGGGTCATCGGAACGCACAAGCCCTTCCACCACGTCAAGGTTGTAGTCCGGGGAGGGATATATATATATATATATATATATATATATATATATATATATATATATATGTATATATATATACATACATACATAGGGTAGAGGGTTGGATTACTGATCAAAGGGTCCCGAGTTCGATTCCCGGGCAAGACACTCTGGGCACCTGTAGCTCCACCCAAGCTATGTGATTTTTCGGGTACCAGATCTTCCTGGCAAACTATAACCGGCACAGGGAAATGAACTGGCCCCCTAGCCTGATAAGTAAATTTTAGTACTTAGGGCTTAGTACTGGGTGAACTCTACCATCACCTACCTTCGGGTTGATTCTTCAAGACTTGAAGAAGGCCTAGGAGAAGGCCGAAAAGGATAGAGATTAGGGCAAATGATTACTTATGGGTTGATCAGTTTGGGTTTAGGAAGGGGAGAGGTACGCGTGATGCAATTGCAGTAATGAGATTATTAATCGAGAGGAATATAGAACACAATCAGGAGGTATTTGCCTGTTTCGTAGATTTCGAAAAAAGTGTTTGATAGAGTGAATTGGGAAAAGCTAATGAGTATATTGCAGAAAATAGGATTAGATTGGAGGGATAGGAGGCTAATCCGCAACCTGTACACAAGAGGCATGGGAAGAACTGGAGGTAGGAATGAGAGTGGGCGGGGAATTCGTAAAATCAGTTAGGTTCGCTGATGACCAAGCTTTAGTTTGTCAGTCAGCCAAGGGGTTTGCAAGCATTGTTGAGTGAATTGGATATTCAGTGCGACAGGTATGGGATGAAAATCAATATTGATAAAGCAAAGGTTATGCGATTTTCTAGAAAGAAATAGGCTAAGCTTAGCATTAAAATAGGAGGGCAAAAACTAGAGCAGGTAGAACAGTTTACGTATCTCGGTAGTGTCTTGGACCAACACGGTCCAAGGAGTATGGACGTAAGGAGAAGAATGCGCTGGGCAAAGAGGCTTTCACAAGGACGACGGAGTTGATGACAGGGACTTTGAGTAAGGATGTTAAGAAAAGACTCGTAAAATCTTTGATATGGAGCGTAGCTATGTACGGCGCGGAAACGTGGTCATTGAAGCAGGAGGATAGACGTATACTGGAGGCTGTTGAAATGCGGGTGTGGAGAAGAATGGAGAAGGTAAAATGGACAGAGAAGAAAACAAATGAGGAAGTACTTGGTATGGTGGGCGAAGAGAGGGGTTTGTTGGGAGAAATCCTATGGATGCAGGAAAAGTGGATGAAGGGGGTATTGACCGGCAGTGGTATGTTGAAGACTGTGATAGAGTGGACAATGTTGGGTAAACGAGGAAAGGGATGTTACGATTTTTCTTTTTCCCACGCAATTAAAATTCAGGTAAAAATATGAGAAGTATTTTTGAGAGATATTTGAGGCTGGACGTAGTGGAATTTCATCATGAAGATTTAAAAGTAGCGCCATGTAGTTTTCATTCTAGAGAAAATATCTTTATTATTCCAATAGTTTCGCTACAGTGCAGTATCTTCTGGGATGAAACGTTTTTACTTTCCTCCTCAATGATGAGTAACTAAAAAGAAAAACAACCGTTCACACCGAATAATGAAAACTTCGTTGCAATTTTCCACAGTTAAAACTTTATTGCCCCATAAACTATGGGCAATAAAGTTTTAACTGTGGAAAATTGCAACGAAGTTTTCATTATGTCTCGATTCCACAATATCACGCCTGACTCTTCACTTTTCGTTCACACCGAAGTTATTGTGTTGGTTTGACGACTATCATCTGCACTATATTCATAAAATGAAACCTTGGATGGAAAAATACGGTTATTACCCGAATGAATTTTTGCGCAGGGTGAGCCCAAGTAGAAAAGTAATATTTGATTGATATTCTTACGAATAAAAAAACATAATTACGAGTGATTCAGGTTACAAATTGGTGTTGATCATGATTATGTTCAAAATTAGTAATTTTACCTTGGTCGATTCATCGACATACTATATGTTTACATGATACCTAATAATTTCATGAGTTTCCCTCAGTATAGTTCCTTCCGATTACAGTTATTTTGTAACTGTACTCTGAAGGTCATTTAAGAACTGTATATTACTGTTTCGATAATCATTTTTTATAAGCACGAATATGCAGAATACGAGCGTGACGCACTGTCACAGTGGGTCACGCTGTTCTCTTTTCAAGCAATTTAGAATTCAGCTGAGTGAAGTAAAATATTGTCTAAAATAATCTTATTATAAACACTTGAACCGCTGCATGGCCCACGTAACCCTAAAAGAAGTCTAGAAACCTACAGCAATGTATATAAAATTGTGTTCTGCCTAATAAAGAAAATCACTTGGAATATATGTTTTGATTAACAATTAATGCAGATTAATTTTTACATTCCCCCAGTTCTGTATTAGGTGAATGTGAGAAATTTATTTAAATTACGTATATGGGATTTGCAGAGTTGGGCGGTGGCCAGGCTTAGCTCCAGAATTCCATTCAGCGTCATTCTGCAAACGGAGTACAGATTTTTAATTGTGCATTTATACGCCATTATTATTACGCCTCGCACATAAATTGCTGAATTGCCTAGCAACTGACGACTGTCGTGTTTTAGCAGCTTTTAGGATTATCTCAGGATTCATTGCATAACTCGGAGCGGTGAAATCGAGTAGAAAACTCCGGACGGTCAAAGTGTGAAAGATCATACCATATCAATGGTATGCAATTAGATTTTTTACTTCAAAGTCCACAAAATTTCTTTATTTGAGGAAGCGAAATTACTGACAAGTGAACCAATGATTTCAACTATTCTTTTTCCATGGATACAAAAATCCCTAAATCTATGCAATCTTTCATTTATTGTCGTATCTTTATAAATAATTTTCTCTTCAACTTTTATTCAATCGTTTTCAATATAATGTGGTTCAATGATTATCTGTCATTGGTAATTAAGATTGCATGTTTCATACTCATTACCAAAAACTATACTAATTTAATCATTAAGAATGTATTATGTTAAGGTTAAAGCACATTGAGAACAGCAATGAATATAGTAAGAAAAGTCGAAATTGAGAGGAAAGAGGATTACAATTTTAAAGTAAAATGGACTAATGACTTCGATACCTTAGCCATAAAGTAAAGCAACAAAATAGAGGTAAAGTTCTTAAGATATATCATTGCATTTTTCCAGACAATTTCAAAGTTCTGAGCCTAGTTATTCGTTGGCTAATGCGAAACGATGCGAATAAGATACTGGTTCACGAGCCAATGAAATGGTGAAGAGGACTGCGGTCAGCGGCGTATAAACTCGACCTTAGTCGTCGTGTGCGGTGTGAGTGTGATGTTTTTAGAAGTTGGGCCCTTTCTTCACAGTTCAAAAAATGTCATGATAGCTGTGAACAGAGGAAATAAATAATAATTTTATAATTATTAAATATTTTCCAAAGAAATAAGTTAAACAGTGTAAAAACAGCATTTTATTTAAGGCACTCTGTCACTTACGACTAAGCTGCTCCCGAAACCTTTAAAAGCATCCAATTTTAGTTATGACACTATTTCTAGCACAGGACTGACAGATATGTTCAAGGGAATAGAGTTGATTGTCGACATATTTCGAATTTGAAAACCCAAACCCCAAATTTTGATCCTTTAAGAACGAAATACGTTTGGCAAATTCTACCCAAGGTTATGAAAATATTCTCTTGTGTACCAATTCCGAATGCTGCCAGATGGCACGCTCACGAATGAATCAGTTTTGTTTACGAAATGTCAGCCGGAAATTGTATTTCAGAAACATGATAACATCAATTGTAATAACGGTGAACCCAGAGGTTGAAGAAGATCAGAGGGGATTAAAGGAACGATTGAGTGGGGTTTCCTACCGACTCCTTAAAATTGAATAAATGTATAAAAATATCACGCCATTTAATATGGATTGAAATCATCATGCAGCAAACGTTTTTGAAAATCTAAAATCAAAACAAGACCATCAATAGTCACTTTCCTTTATCGATCCCGAATAGAAATCTAAAAATGTCGCCCCGGATGCCAGTTAAATGGAACTATTACGTCAGCCACTTTCTTTGACCTTTTCTGAGTAAAACTCAAACCAAGCTAATTATTTGCAACAATATTTAGATAAAGCCGTATCCCCATAAATAGGCAACCGGGACCAATGTTCCTGGCTAAAACCCAAAAAATAATTAACAACGCCTTTCTAAATATTTTGTTTGGACCGCTAATTTAATGCAATGATCTCGCAGTATTGCTTCCATTCATGTGCACACGAATTATATGGCTGGACTTGCAAAATATTTTCATTGTTAAAATATTATTAATTAATGAATAATCATAGATATGCAATCCCTTGCAATCACAGATACTTTTGAAGCACTAAATGAATAGACGAAAGTCTTTAATCTGCATTTGAAAGATAACATCATCTTTAAAACTGTAAATTTCATATTTCATATTTTGAATAAATATGACCGGCAATCAGTATCTCTAACTACGTGTCTTACTGCTTGCACGAACTAGCTCATAATGCCATTTTTGGAGATTAATTTCCATATTTTTCTTCTGCTCGTTTATCCTCTTGTACTTCCCACGTTAAAAATCCATTTCAGATTTATTTCAATACGCTTTTTCAATAGAGTGACACTACTCTGCTATCATCCAGTCATACACTGTTTGTCATCCAGTTAGTCACATGCAGCAAAGATAAAAATTTGGAAGTCATCAGTTCGAAGAGAGTCGATGAATTCTATTTAGTATTCTAACTTCTTTCTCAGTTGAAGCGTCTTATAGTTCGAAGAATCATTAGTGGAAGATTATATTTCGTTCGGCGCAAAATTATATGGTAACCTCAAGCGGGATAGCTTTATTCATTTATCTTCTCAGTGCTATACACGTGACTCAGTAGGCTTTCAGAAGGAACGTAATGCTGTGCAATCATAATTTCTAGTATATATCCATCCATTGGCTGAAATCTCGTGACACTTGAAAGATCTATCGCCTGATTCCCTCAGTTAAAAGAGCCAGAAGTGAAACTGTCCCACTAATGAATCCATCAAATCGATCCCTCCCTATGAAAACCACAAACCCTACACTCTGACCTTTAGTCGGTGACCGGAAGATAACGCTAAGTCTAAGCACCCAGGGGTGAACTTGGATATGCCATCCACGGGATTAAACTGGCTCTCCCATAGAGATGCCTAGGAGTCACGTGCGTTTTAATGTGCTCGTAGGACGGCGACTCATACGAGACATCCAAATGATTGTTGTAATAAAAATATGAGAGCAAAGCAATAATTTTAAATCTCTACGGACGTCTTTCTGTTGAGTAATCGTCAAAGTTCATGCATACACGAGATATACTATATATCTTCCAACGTAATGGAATGGATTGAATGGGTAAGTAGGTAATGATGTTTAAAGGGACGGATATATGGAAATTTTGACCGAGTGATTTTCTTCCTAATTATTATTTATAATTTCGGAATTGCCATCCCGCCTGATGTGCCCATGTTCTTTGCGAAAACTTCCTAATATTTTCGGATCCTGAGCAAAGAGTTCGGTTTGAGTTCTGTGCAAGGCGTTAAACGAACTTGCTATGAGGTTAAATTTACGCTTTGTATATTTCCATGCAACATTTCAAGTAACAACAAGGTTTTTCAGCTTATAGTGTTAAATAAAGAGCACGTAGGTCCTTCGGATGGGACATTTAACTGCGGAATCCATGGCATCTTTCGTTGAGAGGAGGCTAATGCCGACGCTGGGTTTCTCTCCACCCTTCTTCCTTTCCCATCCATCCTTAGTGGCCCAAATGACTTCAGCTGTCTGTCGCCTCCCCTAAATCTACCACTACCATTAATGCTCAAAAGCTTTTTCTAGCCTTTTGTCCAAACGGCTGCGCCAGATCTATTGCTTAAAGCACTAATATATGGATGCAACCGAGTCGACAAGGGCTGTGAGTAGCGTCTTCAGAGATAATCAAATTCAAAAGGTAATCAAAAGCGTGTTCAAATTATTTTTTGTACGCTATCTTCTTGGTAGAGCGCGAATATGAGGCGCAAATATGTGGGTCGAGGCTAACAATTTTACCTTTGATTTGAAATATATCTATGTTTATCCTAAACGAGCCCTGCTGTCATCGGTTTCAGATTCGCTCTAAGGTTTGAATTCAAAGGTTAGGTAAAAATACATTATCATAATTTTGGCGAAAATTTTACATTTTAACATTAAAATAGTCCAAGAAATATAATCTTCTTGGCCTTCTTGGTTGCGAATAATGGGAGGGGCTACAAAAAGTAAGTTCACCCATCACATGTTTTCTTTAAGTTAATAACACTATTGCTGGTATACCGCCTACAAGTTTGGATAAAATCAATTGTTTTTATTGATAACAACTGCTCGTTAGAAACTAAATCATTCATTGGAATGATTATCGTAACCATTAAATTGTTTTTCACACCTCTAATATCAACTTAAGTAAAGTCAGATGATGCGTTACAACGTGTGCACTGAAGCAGTTTGAGAAGTGAAATTGTCGTAACCTGGTAGATGGTCTTGCAATCATTTTTGTGGGACTCCGCACGAAAATTCTAACTATCCCCATGAGGTTTGTAGATATCCTAAAACATTAGTAGCGTATTCACCCATCAATAAGCCAATGGTTCCTTGAAGTGTAGTAAAGTCCGGAAGTTTTGGGGCAGTTAGGGGGATTTCCGCGAGCATGATACCATTACAATTTCATTACCTGTTGGTTGTTGTGGCAGGATGACTAAAAAAATTTGAATTTCTTAGTAATACAGTGACCAAGAGGCACCCAGCCGCGTAATATGTTTATTAGGACTTTCTTATCCATAAATGGTAGGTATAATCTTAGGAAACGCATCTCATAAAAGTAAATCCCAGATTCCATCCTAATCACTCAAATGAAAAAGATGTTTGGAAGAAGATTACAACTACAAGAGTGCACATCATCGTGTCATCTGGCGACCCCCTCCGAATTCATCCATCTGATCTGGGACCCCTATGAATTACGTGGGTACGAGGTATGACCATGCCAATGCTGTAAATTAGGAACATAGGGCTCACTCACATGTATCGTATAGCATTTTATAAATCCATTTTAATAGGATATTAATAAATTGCTGCTCCTTTTTTTTACTACATTACAATGTTAAACAATGTTAAACATATTCTGTCACGCAGTCTCTTTGATTTGAACACCTCTTCCCAACCCACCTCCAAATTACTCCAGGAGAATGAGAATGCTTTGACCATCAACTCTGCTTTCTCTTAACCAACCTCATATGCCGAAAACAAGTTGATATTTTTATATCGCAAAATAATCAAGAGACCAAATCACTCAATAGGTATATGCGCATGTCAATTTGCGCATTATTAGCATTTCCTACTTCCGGGAGTAATATTCCCCATTGGATATTCTCATGATTTTTACGGGCTGTTGGGAAGTTAAAATGAGAATTCGCAAACAATGGCAAGGGGATACTAGCTAAGTCCCAGTCCGAGATCTTTGGTGACGGGGAATCCCATTCAGATTACCTCTCACAGCTGCACTTCGGAGGACAAAGCCCCAAGGCTCGTAGGGAATAACCAGAACGCACATGTCCCAGGAGACAGTGCAAGGCGATAGGCGCCGCTGACGTTGAGACACACATACGCAAGCAGCCAGATGTTGGCCGGGTAGCCAAACGTGACGTATGAGAAGATCGATTAGCTTCCAGATGAAAGTCAATGAAATAATAATAACATATTATTTTATGAAATAGAGTAAGCATCAATGTACCGTTTAGGAATATTTTATCGTTTACAGAAAAATTGTCGGGGTAGCCCAGTGGTTATGACGTCCGGCTACTGACACAATGGTTTCAAGTTCATATCTGGGTTACGCGTCTGAACAAACCCAGGTGCCCCCAACCAAACGTTATCCAGCTAGGTTAATCTTGAAAAGGAATTGACTCCTCAACGCTAAGGACGAATTTCTCTTTCGGTGGGAGTATTTTGCAGATTTGAAACTGGAAGACTTCAGTATGCGTGTGTGTGTGTGTATATATATATATATATATATATATATATATATATATATATATATATATATATATATATATATATATGTATGTATATGTATATATGTATATATATATATATATATATATATATATATATATATATATATATATATATATATATATATATATATATAGGGACGCACCCAAAAGTGGTAGAACTGATTTTCTCTGGAGCGAACGGAGCGGTGGAGGGGGGTCTGCCTGGCAGGGTAAGGTGGAGGGGGCTCTTAGCTACAGACCGACACACACCTCAGTCGCCTGCCTTTGAGTGAGGACACCGTTTTTAGTGAAGCAGGGTTTTTGTCCGCGTCGAAAAACAAAATGAATCTGAATTTAGAGCAACGTTAGTCCGTGAAGTTTTGTGCGAAACTCGGGAAGACGGCAACAGACCCTCGATATGATCAAGCAGGCTTATGGGGACACTGCCTTAAGCCGTTCCACAGTATTTGAGTGGCACAAGTTGTTTAAAGAGGGTAGGGAGCTCGTTGAAGACGACCATCGCTCCGGACGGCCGTCGACGGCAGGAATCGACACGAATGTGGACGGAGTGAGGACACTGCTGGACACAGACCGACGCTTAACCAGTGAAGAAATTGCAGACCAGTTGGGTCTGTCTGCATCCAACGTCCAACGCATTATTTCACAGGATTTGGCCATGCGCAACGTGTGCGCCAAGATGGTGCTGAAAATTCTGCCATGGCGCGCTCGTCGTCAGACAGCTCCTTGCCAAATAGGGCGTTGCCACGTTGCCGCACCCGCCCTATTCTCCCGATCTGGCACCACCAGACTTCTTCTTCTTCCCCCTGATGAAAATACAGCTCAAGGGACGACGTTTTGACTCGATAAAGGCCGTTCAAGAGGCTTCGACGAGGGTCATCAACGGCGTCACCAAAGAAAATTTCCAGCGGGCGTACGGGGAATGGGAGCAACGTTATGCTAAGTGTGTATCAGCTCAAGGAGCATACTTTGAAGATTATTAAGTCGATGTAAGTATATCATCAATAAAATTCTTTTAAAAAATCAGTCCTACCACTTTTGGGTGCGACCTTGTATATACCGATGATATAGAAATACTCACACAAGCAGTTTAATATTTGGACAACACAATAGAACACAAGTAAAATAGTAACACTTAAAAGGACAGTCACATGGTAGATTGTTTAAGTTTTCGGCCTTCTCCGAGGCCTTCTTCAAGTAAGACTCTTACTTGAAGAAGACCTCGGAGAAGGCCGAAAACTTAAACAATCTACCATGTGACTGTCCTTTTAAGTGCTACGATTTTATTTGTGTTCTATACATATATATATATATATACACATTCAAACACGAAATCCCGCCAAACGGCGAATAAATACTCATATATACAGAAACATATAAATTTATATGTTTCTGTATATATGAGTATATATATATATATATATATATATATATATATATATATATATATATATATATATATATATATACACATATATATGTGTGTGTGTGTGTGCGTGTGTGTGTGTGTATAAATGCTTTCATACACATTAATTATGGTTAAATACTTAATATTGAAACAAAAAAGGAGGCTCTGCGTGTATATATAAGTGGATACATACTCAAATATTAAATATTTTTTCTATGGCTGCTTGTATTTGGTGTATTCTCTAGGAGATATGGTTTTGAATGGTCCCCAAGCGGGTTATTAGATTTGACCCAAACATTGGTATCATATTCCAATCGTCTTTTTGAAAAGACGATTTTGAAAAGGTTGCATTCTTTCCCTCGAAATGTTCAGTTCCCCAAACTTATTTTCTCCTTTCTGGAACTTGGACGAGATAAGGCGCGTCGACCGAGACCGTATTCGATTACAGGTAACCCTGCCGCAGTAACCCGTCTAGGTTAAATGGTACGCCGAACGTCCCATTATATTCTCGGGCAAGAAAACGAGAAAGGCCGCCGGGAAAGTCTCCGGAGGTCCGAGTTTGGAGACTACTCAGATCCTGATGTAACATTCGTAATGATGGAGATGAAAAGAAGCCCAAATATTCTTCACCTCAAAAACCGGCGTGTAATTTGTCGTTGGGGAGGTTTCGCTCGAAAAGCTTGGTAGATTATTTATGGTGTAGTGTTGCCACGGTTAGGTACAACATTTGTACCCACAGCCCAACGAAAAAAGCCTCGGCTTCGAGAAGCCGCTACGACTTCTTTTTCTTTCCTATTTCCCTTTGCCCATCCCTTAAATATCTGCTGTCCCTCACAACCTACTTTTACCTTAAGTTATACCACATGCCAGCCAGGTGGCTATCCTTATCACGTTTACGTTCGGATAATATAGAGCATGGGCCAAACTAGTCCTGCAGGCACCTTTAGTCACCGAATTCTTCAGCAACGGATCGTTTCCCGTCAGATATCATTTCCCTTTCCCCTTCATCTCACTCCTTGTATCTCCCCACCTCACAATTATTGGCCTGCTACGACCCGTCTACCGTATTGCGTACCATACCGACTGAAACATTAGTTTTGTGTTCTAGTTTTGAAGTTTTACAGTTAATTCAAAAATTTACAATTTTTGTATATTTTGGATTGCGGAAATACAATAACTACAACTAAAGGATCGTATGAAACTCATGAAGGCCTTTCCAGGTAAGCTAAGTGCCAACTCTGGCCCCAGCCCTAGTTAGGGCTGCTTACCACTTTGCTTTAAACCCCTGCTTCGCACTCTCTTCTATTATACAACTGCGTCTTTACTGCTTAAGGTAATATCGTACTTTCATGTGTGTGCATTGAAAAGATATAACAGATGATAATAGGAAGAAAATATTAATTATAGATTGAAGATCAAAGATTAATTTATTTAATGAATGTGAAAATGTACCATTTTATTTAGATATTTCAAATACCGAAGTGAATCCTAGAGGAGGAATAGAGAAGTTTCCTGTAATCATTGTCAAGATCAATGCTTTGCCTACCCATATCTATACAGATATAGACACTGTAAGTGAAAAAGACCGTACCTTTGTTTTTTTCGCGTCAACCATGTTTTGCACTCGTGAGGGTATGTTGTGTCGGAAATATATCCTCCTTTCCGAACACCCTCACGCTTAAACTCAGGTCCTCCACACCTCAATATCGTACTAGGAAGTCCTAAGACCTATCCCCTTCCAACTGAGCCCACAGTTTTCTTCTGTCGTCTCGGGTTGTGTAGTAAGGATGAGCAGGCCTATAGCATATTAGTGGTTTTGGAAGAGCCATATTGTCTAATTTGATTCTGAATTTACCTATATGGGTATTAGCCTTCATATAGCTACCGCTGCGGAGCATGAAGTAGATCGGGAATGATTGATTATACTGATGGAAGTATCGCAATAAATTTCCCATACTTATCATTAAAAAATCACAGCATTAATGAAATTACCTTTTGAGTTAAATAAACTGATTAGGCTGAACTTGGTCATCACATCTTATTGGTCGAGTACAGTGATTCGTATAGCAAAGCTCTACTAGAAGCAAAGCCATCTACTAACACTACATCTACAACATCTACATCTCTAAGCAAAATCATCTACTAGATTTTTTGATATGTTAAGTACAATTTTACAGTTATTTTATTCGAAAAGTAAAGCAATGTGGATGTACTAAGGAAAAGAGGCCCTTCCAAAAATAATTAAATGCGATATGTTTGCCGACAAACGCTAATAATCTGGGGTTGCGCAGAAAATTCAAATCAGAACTGTTTTTTTTGTCTCGTTAATTGACCAATTAGATAAAGATTTCAGAACTTGTAGAAAAATAATTTAATGGCTTCGAATGCAAAACATAATAAACATACTAATTAACTTAACTTCTGTCGCTTCACCTATGTAATGGTTTGAACACAAAAGAAAATAACATAAAAACAAGGTATTCACAGATAGGACATGTTTTAGAATATTGGATGCATTAAAATGTTACATTAACATTATGTCTTTCAGTATAGCAGCAACTAGAAACAAGAAAAATGTAAAGTGGGGAAACTATAACACAAATGCACGTTTTATACCTTATATACCTACATACACATTTCATATAGTAAGTATGCTAAAATCAACCCTCAAATTACTCTGAATTATATCCGACTTCGCCCTTGCTCTCGTATGTCTAAAATTATTTTTAAAAATCACGAATCACCTAAGGTAAAGTAAGGTGTGGCTAAGTGGGATTTTCGTGGTGCAGTATCCAATTCTTTCATTCAAGGAAGTCTTTGGGAAATATTCTCATTTTTATTAAGCGTAAAATGGATAAGCATATATTTAAGAATTGCGTGATGTATTCAAACAGTATCTAGGGATAAGATGCGGATTCAGATCATAATTTAGTCCTAATGAATTGTCAAGTCAAATTTTAGAGAAAAAGAACGGGGAAGGTAGTAGAGGATTTGAGAAGTTGGTTGAAGAAAATCAGCAGCCGAGAAAAATACGGGTCAGAAAAGGCAGACGGATACATTAGAAGAAAATTGGGAACATATCAAAGAGAGATATCGAAAGCAGCAAGCAAAACTATCGGGAAAGTAATCAGAAAAAGGACAACAAAAAAAACGGACTCCGGAAGAGATGATCAGAAAGATAGACGAAAGAAGGAAACGAAGGGATGTACATAAACACAAAGCTGGAAGAAGAAAGGATAAACCGTTGAATCATAAACTGAATCTGGAAATTAATAGGGAGGGAAAAGCGTGATGGAAGACGCAGTGCGAGGATATGGAGAAATTTTTACAAAGGAAGTTTGAAATGGGTGCACCATGCAGGAAGGTGAAATCTTGGTCAGGACGTAAGAAGGGAGAATCCTTCGCAGACAATCAAAGGTAAATCAGGAATATCATAAATTGAAGCAGGGATTAAGGAAGGACTTGTGCGTTATGATGACCCCTAAAGCTGTGCTTGAAGGAACAATGGTATTTTATTATGGTAGGATTACCCATACCAACTAAATACGATAGGTCGAAGGGTAGGAGCCAGACGAAAGGTAGTCTGTGTAGCTTCTGCTCCACAATGAGGCGGCTGCTAAGACGTATGACCCAAGTGTGACTACAATTTGAATGATAGTGTCATGTCAAGAACATCATTAACGAAGGCAACGGGAAACCATCTCAATTGATTATTCCATGCAACAGTGATGGATATAAATCTGGGAAAGAGTCCTGGTAACTACTTGACGCGGGTATTCCTGGAAGAACACATTTAATAGCGATAGGGGATTAGACAGCGACGGCGAAGGAAGACATGGTAATGAGGTGGGGGACTACGGATTAATAACAAGAGACGACCGCGGAGGGAAATTAATGGAGTTATGCAGAAGACAGATGTTAATCAGAGCGAACACTTGGATTAGGCGCCACAAAAGGTGTAGATACACATGGAAAAAGCCCTGGGGTGCGGGAAAATAGCAATCAGACTATATTATGGCTAGGCATGGAGAGGACAGCGGGTTTATTTCCCAGTTTCCCAAGGAACGGTTGCGGAATCAGATCATAAATTAGTAATAATGAAGTTTAGCGATTATTATATTATAAATATTATCAATTCAAAAATATAATACAGGAAATGGAACATAGAAGCATTAACAAAAAGACAAGAAAGGAGTGCCAGTAGGCTGCAGAGAAAATCATGATGGAGGTAAGGCAATTGAGTGCTATGGAGAAAATTTAGGAATACAATACAATGAAATAAAATACCGTAAAAGATCGATGTTGCGATCAGTATTATCGTATTTCGCGATAATCCGAATGCGAAAGCATTAAATTGCATCACCCCATAAAACGCTTACATTCGCAACCGGATTGATCAATCATTTCAAGATTAAACTAGATGCTTTAACAAGCATTACGTTATGTTGTAGCTTCGTACTTCCACCTGAAATTTCAAGGGGAAGGCGAACACGTCCCGATCCCGGTTCTTTCGAGAGCCGAGAGATCCGTCTAGTGAGCACTACTACACCTAGATAGATCAAATTTCGTGGAAATCAAGCAAGGTCAACAAACTCACCCTCTAGGATTCGTGGTCCTTTTTCTAAGCAACCCAGTAATGGATATCACCATACCCTTCCCTAGGTGTTGACGGTGAATAGAACTATATCGAGGAATTCTTGAATTGGAGAATGGAAAAGGTGTGGAAGAGCCTCTATTACCATTTCCGTTCCATTCCCAATATTTGGATTCATTCACAGGGTGAAAACTAGAATACTGGCAGGGGGCTAGACCAAAAAAAAACGCCGCGAGCATTTTAATTTCTCTCGGTTATGATTGATCTGGTCATGAGATATTCTATACCCGATTCAAAAATTCAGAAATTTCAATTTTAGAGATATTCCACGCCTGATTCAGAAAGTAAGTTTTATTAATTTCGGCAGAGATCTCGTTCCATCGTCCTGCTAGTTTCACCTGAACTCAGATACAGCATATGGACAATTTTCTTTCTCTGAGAAGAAGGGAGTAAGAAACCTTTCGCGTTAGTCGAAGTTGGCTTTTTGAGGTGAGGTGGGGAGCCTTTGAGTTTGTGGGAGAGGGAATTGGATAGTATAGGGGAGGAAGAATCGGAGAAAGGACGCCTTGTTTGTTTATGATACTAATTGGTTTCCCACGTCCTTGTTGGAACTGTAAGGTATCTAGACAACAAGGTTCTAGTGATGAGTGCTTATGAGCTTGTGACCATAATGGAATAGACTTTTCTATTTATCTCGCCGCAATTTCACATTACGCTTTTAACCATATATCCCAGTTGGAACCATTTAAGAAGAGCTAGGAAAATTAGCAAGCACTACTGTGCTACTTAAGCACAATATGAATTATTTTCCTCCACTACCTTGTAAAAGTTCGCCTCTGTAAGAAAATCATGCGCGGCGATATATGCGATTCGTGCATATGCCATTTGTTCTACGCCATCATTAATTCACAGAAAATCAAATGAAATATGCTAATAATTTTGGCTCGCGGAAAGTTCACATGTTGGTCCTCAAGTTTAGTTTAAGTCAACGAATGGTCATCAAAATAAACATTTAATAAACGAGGATTTAGTAGAAGACGGAGGGTTTTCACAGTTCCCAGTCTACCGATCTAGCGTATTTTAGTGCATTATTTATGTATTTTATTGAATTTTTCACCAAATATACACCGGTTATATGAAGGAAAACGCCATATTGCGATATTACCATTGTACAATAGATAATTCATACAGTAATTATCATACAATAATGTCATCAGGTCATGATCTACAAGGGAAAATATAAGCTATCAGTTTAAAAAAAGCACACGTGCCAATATTCTCGAAGCAGGGAAACCACTCTCATTTTGTACAACCAGGCTCGGGGAAAAAGGACCCTTCCGCATCCCGAACCACTAATGTCGAGTTATTACCCAGCCAAATGCCTCTGATATCAAATGGCATTTAAATGCGAGTTCAGGCCTTCTGGGATCACCCTTGGTGATTCTCCTTACTTGCCGACGTTACTCGTATATAGGGGCAGATCTGCATGGGTTTACCGTAGGACGGGCTTCAAGGGGAAGCATGTTGGGGTGTGGTGATGACGCTGGCGGGTTCTTATTTTTCGTCAAAAAATGCGAAAAATGTCCCGCGTTTTCAAGTTTACAGCACTATTGTATGCAAGTTAACTTGTTGATATCAGATACCTTTGATTGTTCCGTTCGACTTTTGCGTCGATGCGGTAGGCGTCGGAAAATGATGTCTATTCACCATCTTACTGCAATGTTCGACCTAAATCCCAAATTTTGGTAAGCAGAAATTATTCATCTACTTGGCTGCGGCAGCAATTGAGGCAGGTCAAGGAGTCAGCAGTGTCCCTTTCCAAAAGTGTCCCTTTCCAAACAGGTATCAAGGACCCTTAATGATCAAACTAACTGCACGATTTAAAAGGACCCCATTGAATTTCATTGTTACATTTCGATCAGAATAATGGACCCTTACCACAAAACGATGTCGTAAACTATTAATTTTATTCCTTGCCTTACAGGGGGCCAATTTATAAATAATGGATTCAGTTTTTCTATTTTAGGGTCAGATATTGAATGATACTATAGCACTAGTGATGAGACTAGTAATGAGACTACAGCACATCTTTGAATCGAGGAGGACGATGTTGGTTTAACGATTGCATCTCAGGAATTGTGAGGAAAAATAGCAAATAAGCCTTTGGCTTAGACTGCATATTGGTACGCCCAAAATAATAGTGCACCGTCTTGGAGAGATGGGTGAGAAGGCTAATTTCTTGCCTCCACAAGCCCCTTCATAGCCTGATGCGAGGTTATCGTAAAAGAACGCACCCAAAAATCACTTGACGAAAGTTTAAATTTAGAAAAATAACCTCAGGTAAGCCTTTTCCAATTTTAGTCTCTACTTTAAAAAATTCTCAGCCAGATAACACCATGAGCAATTCAAATTGTCACTACATTTAAGGGGGTGCGGTAACCCAGAAGAAAAAGGGGCTTAATTGCGGTTAGCGTGCTTACTCTGAATATTTAATCCGTGACATGATCCGTAATCTGATTTTTAGTGCAAACGATGTGCTCATGAATAACATGAAGTTTCGTTGAAACACCTTAGGACGGATCGGCAATACCTAGAATTGGCTTTATCCCAATAATAGCAAAAATCACGTGATTTCACATATTTTAGGAATCATCAACTGTTTACAAAACCGCCTCAATTATTTTAAATAGCTCCAAAGCGAACCCATCATCTAAGACAGGCATCATGACTGTCATTTTTTCTTAAAATCTTTAGCATCCGGCCAGTGAGAGTTTCCATATCCCATTTTGCGCCACGGAATAACAGTGGCTACTATCGATTCATACATTCATCAAGGCAAACGGCCTTAATCCAGTGTAAATCTGAGCACTGTTTGAAAATCGCTCAAGAAACCTCGTCGAGGTATGCCACTGCAGGCTTGCCGTATTAGTTTCATGCAGTGTTGTCTTTAACGACGTCACTATCTCCCTATTGGTGAGCGTAAACAAGACCTCTCGCAGTGCGTACGAAACGTAGCGGGAAGAAAAAAAATGTTCCACTTGTTGCTGGCGATCTCGAAAGCCGCCGGGAGAGAAAAAGGAGGAAGGAACCGAGAGCAAGCAATGAGGTTGGCCGGGAATTGCGGAAGGAAGGAAGGGAGGGAGAGAGAGGCGAAGGTGCCGGAGTTTGATACACGTGAATGCGGGGGAGGAGAGCGGAAGGGGAGTAGGGAGAGGGCGAAGGAGGGAGGGAGAGAACGAGTTGTCGGGAGTGCATTGGAGGTCACCTGTTGTACCGGCGTTTGTTGTTTCCTTCACTCGGGCGGTTTCCGAGCATCGACCGTCCTTGACGGAGTGGGGGGAAGGGGGACACACAGAGGCGGGGGGGTGGGGGGGTGGAAGCGGGCTGGTGGGTTCTGGGAGTGGAGCGGGAAGAGGTGGGAGGATTTGAATAAAGGGGAGAGGGGTCTTGAGGATGGGGGGTCCTCTGCAAGTGGCCCGCTGGGTAATAGGAATGGAGAGGCGAGTGAGTGGGGGATTGAGGACCAGGGAAAGGGAAATAAAAGAGGAAGGGGGCAGAGAGGATGAGGCACAAAACCACCAAGGAGATAGATATATAGAGAGAGGGAGAATGAGAGACACAGAAGGTTGGGAGGGAGGAGAATTCCTCGTGACGTCACCCCGAGGTCATTAACCCGCCGCATTCCCCCCTCCCTCCGTACATATGCACGCACACAATCCCCCAAACCACCATCTCCCTCGCTCCCTAGCACCGCTGCTGCTCCTTTTGTCCCTCCCCCTTCCGATCCTACACACACACACTCCCTCCGCTTCCCTTGGCAACCATTCTTGTGCGTGTCTCCCCCCCCACTCCCTTCCTCCTAAAAACGCCTCACCCCCGCAGGGCACCACTTTTATTCTTCCCTCCACTCTCCCATCTCCTCCTCCGATGCAACCGTTGCATTTTTCGCGGCAAGGGCAAAGGTCGGAGTTTTTTTTTCAGCCAACCCAGCAATTATGGCAATAAAAATGTGTCGTGGAGGGAAACGAATGGGACGAAAAAAATTCATTGCGGCGATCATCGCTTTCAAGTGGCGTTTTCAAAGGTTTTCGGGTTAAAGGATTACGAGTGATATTTTTTTCCACATGTTCCAAGATCGAGTGAGAAGTATAATTTTCTTTTCTGGTGGAGCAGGAAAACGGTTCGAATCGAAAAGTAAAGTCTTAAGTGCCAGAAAAGTTCGCGTAATTCCATTTCATGAAAAAAGTGATTTTCTAAATGTTTTTCTCAAGCTGAGAATTATTGTAAGTTGCCTCAAACACGTCAATCTCCATTGGACACCCATGACTTTATTCTCTTTTTCACAGATACACATCGATATGGCGGTTGATTAGATAGTGGTCAAAGGCAAATTAATTCAATTGTTTCGCATTTCTGGATGCATATGGCTCCAGCGATATATAGGCGACGGGTAATAGATAGTTCAAGCCAACTAATCATTTGAAATATCTTCCACAAATAAGTAATGATCAATAAAGATAGTTAAATTCTTCAGCATAATCCCCTATTTGAACGTTGGATTGAAAAACTAATTGTCAGAATTCCAATACCCGACTCAAATCTCGCGAAATTTAAGTTAACAAACGGGAACATTTTTTATCTGCTTAATCTGAGAAGCAATTTTGTTTTTTTTTATTGAAAAAATATCATTAGAGAATTGGGGTTTTCACCTTATCACATGGAGGTGCGAGTTCATTACGAAATCAAGCCCTGTATATTAATTGACAGAGATTTGACCTGGATGAAGATTAAAGATAGCAAATTGTTTAAAAATATTGGCAATCTTTAAATAATATAGCAGGGTAGGTATCCCTGGCGAAAGATTAATTCACATAGCAGACGATAGGTTTAGAATCCATATCCACCGTAACACCTGATATGGGTGCCTAGCGAGAAACTGTATTACCCACTTGAATATCTGAAATCCTCTTTCAGCCTACTCAACCTGTATTTCCTATAGGATACATTTCTCGATCGTCATTTCAATAGCGTCTGTTGCAATGGTTTCCACTCATGCAATAATATATACTCAGTTTGTCGCAAAATACAATGCTAAATAAACAATAAATGCTAAATTAGCATCGAAAATGATTTGGTCTTTCAGCAAAATATTCACATTTCATGGCATTAGCTTTTCGAAAAAATTCTATCTCCATCATTTAAGACCTGGTGTCGGACCCGTTCTTGTCTCATACTGTTTGTCACGGTGGAAACTCTGCACTCATTCGTCATTCCATGTTCCCTTTTTATATTCTCCAGTATAGTATTCTCCAATATTTTCAGAGTTATCTCAAAATATTGTACCCCTCAGAGTAGCGAGGACAAGCATCATTCTAAGGTCTCCGAACAAAGTTGTGGAAAATGCTTTCAAAGCATTTTAGATAGAAATGAGGTATGCTCGCAATAAAAATTGTAAAAATCAGGCAATAAAGCAAATGCGAAGTGTTTTTTTTATTACCACACCAAGAATACGCATACGGTATTCGGATATCGAATAGATTTGTGCTTGAACAAATCACGTAGAAAAGTTTCGCCCCAACTCTTCGCTGTAGGAAATGAAAATTGAATTAACTTAGAATACGCTGACTTTTAGAAATAAAATCTAATTCCACGGTTTATTTCATGCTAATTCAATTCGTTGATTTTTCTACATGGCCGTGCATATGTAGGTGCGTAGGAAACATGGGGATATTTTTGAGTTAAAAAAGTTTGTATTAATAATTATTATAATTGGGTTTCACAAATAAAAATTAAACATAATAACAAAGCCACAAGACACCCCAGCGGTGTCTTGTGGCTTTGCCCGCTTGCGTAGCTGTTAACGGCATGTCGAACTGATATAAAGTCCTCAAACAAGTTACTCAAGACTCAATCCAATAATAAATTGAACACATAAAAGTAGGTATTCAATATCTTTTATCATCAAGTATTTTCCTAAAAAATGTCCTTTTTTTCTACGTACTTCTCGTCTAGAAAAAGGTAAAACCTTGATGAACTGTGCATGTGCTCGGTCAGTCTATTCTGTTTCGAGCTCTCACCAGTCAGTTTGATCCGATAGCTATGAACACGACACCTTACGCGAAGGTCTTAAATTCCAATCCGATCTGGAACTCGAAAATTGAGTTGTTTCGGCGAGATTTACCAAAGGATTGTTCAAGATGTTAAGGATATGGATGGAAAATAGGATGAAAAATACAATCCAACGGCTGTGTAACTGCTACTCTGTTCGTAACTCACTCTAGATGAAATCAAGTATGAACTGTCCATTTAAGTATTAATTGGATTTGCAACTACTAGAAACATTTAAGTTACTCTAAAAAATGGCAGTGATTTGAAGAGACGGGGTGAGGAATGAAATCATTATATCAAAAAGATCTGCCTAATGTAGGCCGCGATTTCATTATGCATGCGTAGACTGTGCATCTACATTTTGCTCTTCCAGCATGCACAATGACGTGTAAACGTAGGTGGGTGTGCATGAGTTTGGTCACCAACCGTTAGAATAAATGGCATTATGGTATTATTTAATTATAGTAATTGGTATTATGACAAAATACATATTATTTTATTTTCGAAAGCTGGTAATGTAGTTCGTGATTTTTCCTATTGTTCTGTTTAAGAATGGAACGAGGAAAAAAGGATTCCTCCTATCGACCTGTTTGGCGCTCAGTTTCACTTAACTTTGCGTGCTCCTATCAATATCATGCGAAGATAAAATCATTCCCTCTGTTAGCGCTAACGATTTGCTTGTGTATAACACGGGAGATCTTCAATAGATGTAATTCCCCACACAAGACAATTGCAAATTATTCTATTCTATGAGTGATCATAATGATTTATTCCGCATAATTTATTGTGAAAAAGTACCTTTTTATATACATCATCGTCTTGATGTGTAATGTAGCTCAAAATAAATGATAAAAATACAACAAAATTGAATTCCTGTACAATTAATTATGTGAATAAAAACAGGTATGATCACTCATTATAAGAGCTCCCGTAGTTTTATTCGCGAATGGCATATTTTTCCAGTTGCTCCCATTCCAGGATTTCAAATCAATTTAATTGAAAATAACAATGTGATACTCTGTTCGTTCATGGCGTTTTTACACGAGACATTGAGTTTTTCTGTTTCCTTTAAATTCCGAAATTAGATGATTCTGCTCCAAAGAAATGCTCGGCGAGCTATCATTGTGAACTCTCCACCAAAGCAAAATGACACTGCGCCTCAACTTTTTTTCCGTATATTTCCTTAGTATTCCTTTACCGAAGCCAAGTTTATTGAACGCGACTCAACAGATGTTCCTAACGCGATTTCTCCATGCAAGGTCCGACGCAAATAGTCACTCTCCAAAGTATTTTCCAAGCTCCATTCATCTTATGCCTTCCCTTCTTTAGGAATGGGTGTAAAGGTGCACTACACGTATTTTACTAGAAAAACATTGCTGTGAATAATAATGTTCGCGTCCTTCCGTTAATCCTGGCATTCTCCTCGATCCATGTTGCGTATTTTCGTAACAATAGACTAACTTTCATCCGAAATATATAATAGAAAACTTTCGTTATGGGCACCCTGTTGATTAAAATCACGTTAGAGTGGATATTAGTATAAAACTAGTTAATTGCCCGCAATGCACTGTATATTAGGTGACTATTTGTATTTATATTTTCTCCCCAATTGCCAAAACTTAATGTGCCTATTCTTCATACGACGTCTTAGTATTTAACTTCATTTTAATAAATTAATGTTGGGTTTGAGACAGAATTTGAAAATTAGTACACAATTCAATGAAAATCTATAAATTAGTGACTTAACAGTATTTTATTTCGACGATCAATGCGCTGTTGCCATCAGACCTGAAGATGAGGTTGAGCGTCGAAGCTGGGATCGCGCCCAAATAAAATACTATAGAATCACAAAAATATATTTTTTCGTTCTAATACGAATCGATTCCATGCTATTACGCCTAAAACTACCAATGGTGTGCCATTCTGAAGCAGTTCCTTCTAGACCCCGCTTGCATTAGGTTTCTTATTCACCTCTTCTTACCGTCGTTTCTTACCTTAATGCCTCCCGTTAAGTCCGGCCCATTTCTCTCTCGTCCTCACATACGATAAGTCTTCCTTCTATAACAGCATCCAACTTCTCAATCTGTCTTAAGCTCATCTGTCCAATATTTCTGTCTTCTTATCTTCTCCTGCCAACTTAAAAAATTATTCACTTTTAGCCTTTTCCTTCAAATATATTTTCTTCAACATTCTCTATATTCACACCTCCGACACCTTCACTCATCACTACGCAAACATCAAACAAGCCACGAATCCTCACTTCGAATAATGATTTAAGCCTCAACTTTCAAAATTCCTTCTTCTCTAAATCTTTCGCCTATCGGTATTCTATTTCCATTCTCCAAGTCTAAGCGCATCTTTCTCTTTAATATACTCTCTAAGTTCCATTTATCTAAAATTTTAATGCGTAACTGTACTCAAATGCAACATAAGAATCTTTTACTTTCGTTTCATTACAGTTATTCCATATTCCATTTTTCAATCATCTATCTCCCATCAGATCAGATCTTTCATCAATTCCCTAATGCACTACGGATATATTCCATGTTTTAATGTCTTATATGTCTATATTTTTACAAGCAAAATCTTGCTTAGCTATTTAGGACGAAAATTAAGATATCAATATTTCTGGAAGTCAGGTGATTTAGGAAACTTTGTAAATAGACCGGGATTTAAGTTTCTCTACGGTAAAATAGTAGCCCCTGGAAAATGAGCTAATGTTTGAAATAATAAAACACCTTGACAACATGATAAAACCGGAGGAAAACTTCCAAGAAAGGGCATTTTTGTCTTTATTTTTATCCAACACCAGAATTTCAAAAAGCCACTCTCTCGCGGCATATACGAATGGTGGTGCTCAAAAGGTTATGCTAATCATACTGATGATGGTATCAGTACGGGAATAATAGTTCTAAATAGGCCATATAGATAATTCTTGAATTATAACTTGGAATGAAAAACACGAAAATTTATTGGTGCTATCGTTATGCAAGAGTAAATCGGTTTTTCATGGTAGTTATTGGAAAAAAATGTGCAAAAATAAGCATTTTACTGATATTCTACCATTTAGGGTAGGTTTTGGCGTTTGTTTTCCCCACCTGCCTAAATACTTTTCCATCCCTCTTCACACCCATATTTCAAAAGCATCCATTCTGCGCTTGTCATCTTATTTCAACGACCATGCTTCTTCGCCGCACTGGAGGCATACTGGCTTATTGATTCAATAAATTTGCCAATCAGAGAGTCAAAATTTTTTCTCAAGATAACTGAAATGATTATGCTTGTGCACTAAATGCATTATACACCTAATGAATACAACTAAAATATGCTTTATAGTGAAGCACATCTATGAACAATACTCCGAAAGCCGCCGTAAGGGTGCGTAGCTGTGGTATTAAGTTAGAAGCCATAAATGCACAAATATTAGTTCATACTTGCATTTTAATATCTGTTCATTCACGCAAAACCAATGATTATATACTCCATAAAACTATTGATGAATTTGACCATATCAGTGAATGTTACCTCTTTATGTGAATATGCCCTCTTGCTTGGTTTGTATTTGGGTATGATTGCGTATAGTTCGAGGAAAGAATGGGCACTGAAGGCGTCTCTTATTTTATTCAGGTGGTCGAATCTACTAAAAGACCTGCGGGTCATACATACGAGAAATCATACCTTGAATATGCAATGAATACGCATGGGTACTGGAAGGAGGTTCAAGTACGTTGATATCAGGTACCCTTCTTTCAAAGAAGATACTTGAAGACAACAGCATTTTTTCAACATATTATTGGAAAATCAACAGATTATCAAAAAAATGCAAGGCCAAACATTTACGTTTGCTACGGTTGCCGTGCTTACCAGCGTTTAAATTTAGCATATCTAGAAGAATAATGCAATGAAAGTTTGAATGACTACATTGCATTTTATGAATTGCTTGTGGAAATTCAAATTTTGACTGTTTACTCTTAGCCACGGGCTGAGTCAATAGTTTCATGATTTCTCTGGATTGAATATGCACGAATGAATATTCGGTGCTAGTTGGCATGGTTTCAAATATGACGAATTGCTCGAGTAAGTGGTAAAAAAAAAGAAAATAATCATTCCATAAAAAAATAATTGGTTTAGAAAGATAGATTAGATTGACTGCACTTTACCTTAAAATTCCATGCTTTGTTAAGTAAATGAGATGTAAACTATAAAGCTAATGAAAGGCATCAGCATTTCGACGGTTAAATTTATTTCCCTCTTGTATCCCTCGCTGAACGCCCACGTCGTTCTTGGTGTGAGGGACGAGAACGTCGTATCTTTATCCAGCTACCACATTCCTCGTGTACCATATCCCGTCTGCAGATAGTCACCATTCAATTACGGTTATATGATTGCCATTTGCTCATCTATTACGTGTACATGTGTTCCATTATTTGTCTCTGTATTCCAATTTATGGAAATTGAAAGAGTTATTAGGAACTAACCGCATGACCCAGACCATACTAAGAATCAACTGATCCAAGAACTATTGGACCATTAAGCTTTTCGTTTTTTTTCAATTTTAAATACATCAATATGTTTGCATAATGAAATAAATTCCATCGGTTCTTGGCAATTTGACTTATTTTGGTGGCATTTTGTAATATGGTTGCGTACATTTCCGATGGGCAAATACCTTGACTCAAAACTAAAAGATTTTGAGTATAACAAAGTTCTGAGTTCTTCCGAATGATAGACGCAATAAGTGCCAATTGTTAAAGGAAAGCAATGTATGAAAATTACCCGACGAGTCCCTTCTTGTTTTTTATCACTATTATATTTATATTTTAGATTCTTATTTAGTTTGTAACATTCAAGTTGAAATTTAGGTATGTTGCATTAAAAGTATACATAGAATGAAATGATAATGAGAGTGTTTGAAGAGTGAGCACTTGAAGTTGCAAAAAAATTGATAAACAATTTTTTTGGAACGCCAGCAGTGTGAGCATAATTTAGCTCATGTGGCAGGACGAGTTTTCATAAGAAAAAGGTTGTTCTAACCATTCAAATTAATGACAAAGGGCCACCTGTTTTGTTAATTTGAAAGGCCTTACCATCAGTATCCAGTGATTTTTGTCTACCCACCACTATAATTCACAGATAAATAAACAAAATAAATTTAAATAAAGGAATATTATAGTGCCGATTTTTGTTAGCATAAATATATAAATATTACAAATATACGAGTATATCGTATATCTCTTTTAATAATTTCATGATAGTCATGTGATTTTCATCGATTCATTTGCAGGATGTATTAAATAGTATATCATCCCAAGCACGAGAAAATTTCAGTATTAAAAAAATGATCTCATTTTTCCTGAGATAATGAATCATTATTTCCATTTGAAGTCATCTTTTAAAGATTACCTTTACCTCACCCCCCCCCCACATGCTATTCCTTATATATTTTAGCGTTTATTGTTTCAACGCTTATTAATAATATTTAGGTTCCGAGAAAAATAGCTATAATTGTTTCTTGAAAGAATCTCACTCTCGTGGCTGATGGAGTTTCCCCTCAGTGGCGCCTACGCCAGGCGCCAATGATGGAAAAAATCATGCCTGAGGAGCGTCGTTAAGGTCGTCGAACCGCGAGTGAGTGCGCGGGGTTTGCATCTGATGGAATTCCCCTTTCGCACTCTGAATGCACCGAGTCATATGCTGATGCGAGTGAAAAACAACTTTGCAGAGTTCGCACCTTTTGTTGTTCCGCATTGGGAATGTACCGGGTAGTGCCCAGAAATGACTTCCACATTTGGTTCGACTGAAATAAAAGTGCTGAATGTTGTTCTGGGTAGCGAAGAATGGAGATCAGAGTCAGTGGAGGCGTTAGTGGAATCCAGCCTCATAAGCACTTTAGCAATTTCGATTTAAAACCACAAAATCAGAATTTCCCAGAATTATGAATTTTCCAGCGACCTGGCTTCTGAGATCTTCCGATATCAATTCTCTCCCTATCAATCTTCCTCTAAATATTTTGCTGAAAATAAATGGTTTAAGACTTTCTGAAACTGATAAAAATATTACCATCATAGCAAAGTGTCCTCTTTACACCATAGTAGATAGGAATCCAAATATTTTGTCTCTTTGTGAACATTTTGTCTAGGGAATGTCTAGGGAATTTATGCCTAACCACAGTGAAATGGCTATTCTCTGTCAGTTTAAAAAAAAATTGGGTGCAAATTATTAGAATTTATTTTTGCCTGTGATTCAATTTATATCCCAAATGAACAATCGCCAAATTTACAGCTTCCACCGTTCCGAAGCGACGAAAGTTGTAAATATACATATATAAGTATTATATATATTTATACACGATCATATTTTAATGCTTTTACTTTTTACTTTACGCATACGCATTCTTTAATTTATTGGTATTCATATAATTTATATTCAGAATGAGCTTTTGCTTTATTCCTGATGAGATAAAAATGAATCGAAGTCCTTATACCGTACCTTAAGTCAACAAAATTTCAGGTTACATTTAATAAACTTTGATCTAAATGCTTTTCTGTGAGTTAGATAGTAAATATTATGCCAATGCGAAAGCGAATCAAAATCAATCAATAAATTTAAATATACAAAAACACAATACAATGAATATACGTGGAAATATAGGTAATTAAATTGACATAAAATATTTTTCCTAAATGAACAGAAAGAGGCATTGCAATTTTGTTTAGCTGATTTCCATCTGTTAATGATACAGATACATACAAAATATGCCTTCAGCATATATATAAACATAGCCTTCATACAAAATATGACTCCATTTCCGGTCAGGTTCTCAGTCATACACTCACACAGAGCACCTAACTAGACAATCCCTTTCCTTCAACTGTGCGGGTGGTGGTGTTTTACGCTATGACTACGATGAAACCAGCTAATTGACCTCTGGAGCCGTGCTAACTTGCCTCTTTCAATCCTAAAACATTTACAACGCCAATTATTACTCCGATTTTCAGTAATTTACTACTCAGAAAAGTAATAATTCATCAAATCGCTTTCTTCATATTTTTGTCTCGATACCTCAAGAATAAGCGTTCATTAAAGATTTATAATAATTAAAAATGCGAATTGAAACAACAAATCTATTTAAATTCTCAGAGGAATTTCATCTCAACCTGCTTGTTAATAGCCTATGTTATTCTTCCAAGTAATTTTTCCCTTTTCAGGATGATATCCGGTAAAATTAAGTGTATCCATATCGTTCTTTCTTCTTACGGAGTATTTTTCTTTTTCATTACAGTTTCGCAAGATCTATCCCAACCGATGGTTATGGCTAAATTATCACTATAGGGCAGTTTTAGCCCTATAATTAATCAAATCCGAATTCCGTCATCTAAGCCGACATGGTCACATGACTTAGTCGACAAATTTAATCTACTAAACAAAAGTATTCAGCCCTCAAATAAGTCTCCTCCTGATAAAACTAAAGCAACGCATCTCGAAACATTTAGACAGGACTTTTGACCTGCTCATTCAATATCCCTTTTACTAGCCTCACCAGTAAATAACAAACTTCGTCCAGGACTACCCCGATTCGGATTTAATGTGCAAAATTCATTCTCCAATGCCCAACAGCGAAAAATCACGATCATTAACAAATCGAAAGTATTATGCACCTCACATGCAACCGCCGAAGATACTAAATTACTCACAAAAAACCCTCATCATTAATAATCCAATACCCAAAGAACTCAATTTTCTAGATACAAACTGCAGATGAAATGCCTAACCATAAAGGAATACTGGCAAGGGTTAACCATGAAAAGCCAAATAGCGGAAAAGAAGATGATGGCATGTACAATCATGAACTTGATTGCTAGACCAAATTCCTTTTGTAACTATAAAATCGACAGAATAGTAAAATTTCCTAAATTAAACGTAATTTGCAGTAATTTTTATTGTTTTGGGAATCAAACGAAATCGTTCTTACACTTAATTTATTGTTAAGTGAAAAAATTTCTTTTACTTATTTGAATAGTTTTTTATCTGTCCCTGCGACAATATCAGTCCAAAATTATACACGTCACGCCAAAATGGGTACTTCCGTCGAATTCCCTGCCGAATTTTTTTAAATTAGTACATTATTTACTTAAATAATTATTTTCCATTGGTTGCGAACACTTAGCGAAAGTAAAAATGGACCGAATCCGATGTTATTCTGTCCCAGAAAATATATTCACTCCACTTATCGCTACGTGACTAACGGTCCGTTTTGCACGGCGTATGCACGACTTGCTTGAACAAAATACGTGCCATTGCGCGCGATTTATCGGCAAGTCTCCTCCGAGAACCCCGTCACTTCCTCGCTACTCCCCATCCCTCAATCCACAACTCGACCTGCGCTCCTGTTAACACGTGAGCACATTCCGGGACGAGAAGGAGCCAATGACACCCACTGAGAAACATAACTATGCTATCGACTCCTGGGAGCAAAGGACGCTAATCAGCAGGGAGGTTAAGTCCAGATAGAGCGACTCATTAAACGAAAGAGTGGTACATACTTCGATGCCTTTGACCTTAAGCGCGGCAGGGACCGTCTCAGCCTTCTTCTTCGACTAAGGAATAGCTGGTTACTCGATGGATGCTTGCCTTTTTCCAACAAGAAGATGGTTCCTCTATATAATCGTGCGGAAAGAACTACGTGCATGATGGGTTAGAAGTTAAATGAGTGAAACCATCAAACTTTACGGGTAGTAAGATTAATATTTGCATTTATTTCGTCATCGATGTGCTTCTTCATTGGCCAAAAGGGAGGTAAGAAAATTATAAAAATATGAACAAATAAAAATTGGACATCCCATTTCATCTCTTTCTTAGTCGAATTTCGAGCCACAACCGCCGATGGAATTGCTTATAATATTATTCAATAATTGGAAAGATCTCCATTTGATAATCAAATTAAATGAATTATTATTTAAATTTATTTGTTCTAAAGTACTCGTGATATAAATAAGAATCCACCATCACCACATTAATCAACCTTAGGTTTTCATAGGCGGGGATTCAGCTAGCCTAGAAATATGGCATGTGATCGGTGAAATGAATACTCCCAGGAGGAGGTAGACGAATTATTATTATCTCTGCTCCACCATACGGTACAACGAGGTACTGGCAACAATTAAATCACCACGCTTGGATTTTGAGTTTGTTTGGTCGGCACCGGGGTTCCTCCACCCAGGAGCCGAATGCCAATGGTAACTTTGGATGTCAAATCTACCGGATTCCCCGGTAGACTTCCAGAATTGGACAGCGATTTTGTTGTAAATCTCCTGCCTCCCGAACTGAAGGGATTTCTGATTTAACTCAACAAGGTGGTCATGAAATAAAATTCCGGAATAACAAATTATAGTTTTTTGTTATAAGACGGTCATCTTACGGATTGTATGTTACATCGTTAACTTGTAAATGAGTTGTTCTTCAAAATAGACAAAAAAATAAACGTATCTGCTTTTTTGAAATTCAAAATGGGTTTTATCTACGAATTCATTTTTCATACCCTAGTTGATTTTTGTTATAATTCAACGATATTCAAAATGCCAACATCCTTCACAAGTTCAACCAGTTATGTCAGAGAATTCACAATAGTAGCAATAATTTAGAAATCCGTAGAAGGCCCTACGTTAATAATTAATATTTACAAACGTAAAAATAAAAATAAGAACGGATACACTTTTCCTCTAGTTTTCGGCTTAATCCGCATGCGGATAGGTACTTGTTTCTTCGAGAACAGCGGTTGGATTATCATTCATCCATATCCATTTGGTAGCTTTGAAGGAAGCAAGGTAATTTTGAAGACTACTCATTGCCACGGAGCATCTCTCTTCTGGCTTAAAATTGAAAGAATTCATTCCTTTGGGAATCAAAAACTCGACCAATTCAGCTTAGCGGGAAGAGAATCATATAGAGCCGTCTTCTAAGAGGCTGTCGTGCATGGCTGACAGCCCATCATGGCATACAAATGCATTAGGAAATGAAGAAACGTCATTGTTTGATTGGATCTGTTCCTTCGTGCTGGTGAACGCGATGCCTTGGCGATATAAGGGCGATCCGCCTAATTGTTCTGAAACACGAATAACCAATCGGATGCGGAAAGGGAAAGGCCTTGAAAGAGTGAGAAAGCGAAGTTTTTTGTTGACATCGGTAGAAAAACATAATAATGACACAATAGCTTCCGGAAATCATGCCCGAATATTAATATATATTTCTCTCTAATCATCATAATGGATTTCCATTACCTCATATTGATTGAAATCAATTTAAACCTGCGTGACAGAAGGTCTTCTGGTCATACCAATATTTCCTAAGCAATCCATCTGCTCCCATTCTATTTCTTTGACTTCTGTCTCCCACTCCCTCACGATTTTATGGTAAACAATCAATTTCTCGGCCCCTCTGTAACCCCAAGGGGAATGACGTAAAATTGTCACCAAAATCAGGGTCGCATCAACCACCAGAAGAGGAACCAAAGTTAATGAAATTAAGCCAAGAATTATACCATCATGTCTTTCCATGATACCTGAATGGAGAGGGAATTCTCGATTCTTTACAACACAATTTTTTCAAGTCGAATACTTCTTTATCATATTTTATTCACAAATCAACTTAGTAAATAAATTTAACTGAGGCTCTGGATCAAATTATTCAGGGGGACTACACGAAGTTTCCTGGTTAAAATAATCTGTTACCTAATGAGGCGTATGTTACATGTGTCAGGTTATAATAACTAATAGATTCGGGTTATTTCTTGGTTTTTGGTTACATGGTAATCACCTTGTAAAGGACCACTGGTAAGGTAAGCAAAAAAAGTCTTCTGGGGGGATAAACAAGTGAGGCGATACAGAAGCGTGAGTCAATAAGATGACCTGTGGTCGACAAATTTTTCTTAGAATTTTAATTTGTGCAAACGTTGTTGGGGAGAAACTAAATGTTCTCTTTGTCCATGGAAGAAATTAAAGTGAGTGGCAATCAGTCAATTTCTCCGAATCCTACACACAGCGATCTTCCTATTCTATGTCGCCTACTGAGAAAATGTCGACGAATCATTTCAGTCACTCAAAGCCGATCAACGACTTTACCTTGGTTCTAGCAGGTCGTAGGCAGAAAATCCCTTTCGGAGTTCCGATGAAAAGTATGTTCACGATGTGTTTACTTTTTGTAGGCATGCGACGTGACATTCTAAAAAAACTGATATCAGGTATGCCCTTGCGTGCAAGAAAGCAGGGAAAATTTGCCTCAAAGCAAATAAGATAAAAATAAGCCTTTTACTCGATACAACAGAAGATGTTTTAAGTTTCTATATTAGCTAACGGATTACATCATTTTCCATTTTAATTTTGATTTTTTTCACGCAGTGATAGCGATTATAGCGACGCGTGTAATATTTAACCAAAACCAAGCGTAATACTACCTTGATCAAAAATTTCCCGGAATTTATTCAGAAAATTAAAAATACAAGTTTATTCATCTAAATCTATATTGTCCCCTTCAAAGTAATCCCCATCGACTGCAACACACTTATGCCAGCGCTTGATCCAATCCTCGAAACATTTTTTATATTCGGTTTTCGGTATGTCCATCAGTGCTTCCTGCGATTTTTCCATTACTTCCTCTCGGCTGCTAAAACGCGTTCCCCGTAATGGTTTTTTAACTCGATTGAACAGAAAGAAGTCACAGGGAGCCAAATCAGGTGAATTCGGTGGCTGTTGGATGGTATTTGTTGCATTTTTCGTCAAAAAATTACGAATAATGATAGCACTGTGCGACGGTGCGTTATCATGCCCACATTTCTGGTCTCTTTCGGCGAATTGCTTCACGCAAACGTCTCATAACGCCCAAATAATACTCTTTGTTTACTGTCTGGCCTTCTGGCAAAAATTCATGATGCACTACACCGTTGTAATCCATGAAAACCGTCAGCATTGCCTTCTTTTTTGACTGAAAACGACGTGGTTTTTTTGGTCTCGGCTCATTTGGTGAACGCCATTCACTTGCCTGATGTCTGGATTGCGTGTCGTACTCATAAACCCACGTCTCGTCTCCAGTAATGATCCTTTTGATGAATGTGGGATCGGATTCAGCCTCGCAAATCATGTCTTTTGCGACGTCAACACGGTCTCTTTTTTGCATGAAATTGAGGTCTTTTGGCACCAACTTTGCTGCTACACGACGGAAACCCAAATCATTAACCACGGGCATGTCTTGGGCGGATCCATAGGCAATGTTCAAGTCCTCCGCTATTTCTCTGATGGTTAATTTGCGGTTATTGACCAACATTTCTTTTACTTTATCAATTTTTTCACCGACTTTCGATGTCGATGGTCTGCCACTGCGTTCATCATCTTCGATTGACTCACGACCACTTCTGAACCGCTCGTGCCACTGGTACACGACCGTTTTTTTTAGAGAATCGTTGCCGAAACACTTTTCCAACATTTCCAACGTCCGTGCGCCACTAAATCCGTTTTTTACGCAAAATTTAATACAAGTTCGTTGTTGCAAATTTAAATCCATTTCTGAAATTGTAAAAAATCGCCAACACACACAGAGATAGATCTACTCTTGGCTACGTAACTTTTGCAAATGTCAAGTTATGACACTAAGATTTAAAGGGAATATCAACAACAGATGTACCAATTTAACAAAAAAAAACAGAACTCAAATCGGAACGATGGGAGCGCCACACGGTGGTTATTCCGGGAACTTTTTGATCAAGGTAGTATTTAGCCAAAACCAAGATAATATTCAACCAAAACGCTCCTTCAGTGCATTCATAACTCTGATGCTATAGAATAAACAATAAAAATATGAGATCCACAAATATATGATCAGATGCACTAAACACAATTTTAGATAGAGATTGCACTTTTCCATATACCTCGTGCGAAACATATTCCTCGCCTTGCAGGAGACGAGGTTAAGTGATTTTTCAACTTGGAATAGATAAGATAACAATCCTTCTTCCTCAATTAGATAAGCACAGCCGATAGCCATAACCCAATCTGTAAGGAGATATAAACTCTACTCTCTCGATCCTTCATACCGTTTAGTCGCTCCAGTCATTAAAATAGTAACTCATTTGCAAAACTCACCAAAGTACACCTTTATTTTTTCTCCCTTGCCTTTCTAGTTCCCCTCCTCTCTCACACTTTACATCTCCCAATCCCCTTTTTTGTATTTTAATTTTCTTTCTGTCCATGAGACGTTTGCGGTCTCTATTAATTTAAGCCTTTACACGGATAGGTAACATATTTTCTGGTCGGTCAAAATATTCAATGATAACTTTCGAAATGCCACCTAATTCTGTTCCTGAATACGAGGGCGTGGCGTTGTCCAGCAAAATATCCCGAGGTTCCGAGATACTTGGGGTATTATCAAGTGATTTTCAGATTTTTTATGACCAAGCTCAAAAACCACTTAGTATTAATCGTTCGCATTCTCGAAAAATAATTGAATATCATGAACTTCACGGAGTAAAAATAATTAGTCTTGGCCAACATATTTTCGCTGTGAAATTCCTGCATTTTGGTGCACATCGGCGGACAAAAGTGACTGTCGCGGAATTTCTCGCCATTCTTTGAGTTGAGTCTTGATACTATACAACCTTGTGGTGCAGCAATAGATGGTGTGATTTCATTTTGATTGAGTGTTTGCATCCCATTTCCTATTACAGATGATCCAAGATCCTCCAGCACGTTGCTGTTCACTCAAGTCTCATTAGACCTCTAATTAGGATCCATTTCACACCAACCAAGCCATCATCCGTTGCTCCTTGAACAGAGAGACATGATGGGAGAAAATAAAAAGCGGGAGCATGCCGCCCCTGGATTGAAAAACAGTCCAAATTTTCAACTCTCAGACGTCCTAGTTCTCACAAATGCTAAACAGGACACACAGCCATACTACTATGCCTAAGCTCTACCTCACAATATCTATTCCACGGTGAGCAGACATGCATGAACATGAGTTGCATATCAGCTTTGGCAAAGGTCAGTGAAGGTAGATGGGAAAATTGACCCGCTGCCACAGAAAATAACGGCTTTGTTCTACTACGCATTCCCCTGCATTTCATTCTCACTTTTCATTCCTTACTCATATCCCGCAGCTTTCTGGGTCAGTTCATTTAAATTGGTATGCTAATATTAATTTTATAAAAACAATGAAAGGAAGCGACTGGGGTAACGGGTTGCCAAAGTTCGATTTAATTAGTGTAACGAAGCTGCCACTATAAGAACGAAGATAGGTATGTTACAGTCACCCAAAAAGAAAATGGGGCAGGGAATCGACGCTAAAACACTGAAAAATTATATATCATGCTCATTTTACAGAAACTTAGGGACTTTTTTGAGCTTAGATTGCTATTAGTATTAACTCTAGATGAAAAATACGTAACACAGTATGTGAAGGATGGGCTTCACAGTATATGATGTCGGAAACATTTTAAATAAAATTCAGATAATTGAATACGATCAACCTTTCGATAGGAATCATATTTAAAATAATATATTTTATGGGAATAGAGCATATTCATAAGGATAATTTACTGCCAACAGCCTTGGAGCTATATTGTAATATTAGTAATATTCCTATGTTTTCAATCAACGATTGTAGTTTTATTTAATTCACTCTCACAGAAATTTAAAAAAATCGACCGGAAATACAAATGCATTATCTAGCCGAGCATTTGCTTTGTTGATATGAATAATCAAGCATATCTATCCATATTTTTTTAGATCTACTATTAATTTAATACAGAAATCACGGTTCTTTCAACCCCTAGAGGGACTGTGGAGTTTCAAATGGGGAAATCCAAAGTTCTTGAAGGAATTGAACGCAAAAGTAGAGGCACGAGCATATCTTTATGGGAAAGCCTCGTGAAAAGTCATGCCTAATCGTCGGAAGAAATTTGATTAAGATTCTTTCCTCAAATAATTTTACTTCTCATTTCAATTTTTTTTAAATTGGCCTTAATTGGTGCATGAAATCCTTCTCCTCGGGGATTAACAATTCCGTGGCGTCTTAATTTGGACTGTATTTATTTACGCTTCTAAGGTCATTAATATATATGTTTTATTGTCACCAGTGTCCTTGCTTCCTCTCATTTGAGTCAGGTGTGACCTATTGAAGATTATGAATCTCCAAAATTAAAACAACTTTGTACTTTTCACAAGTTCGGTGGAGAAGAAATCCGCCCAGTGCATTTCTACAAGTATGCGTGTAGCACTGCAATGCATTTTGTTGTCACGGGAAGGAAGGTTGACCGAAGGCATAGGAGTTTGAGTTGATGGTGGAAGGTGAAGGACTTGGGTTTTATTCATTCATCACAAGAAAATGCCCAAGGACGACGCAGGGCTGGCGTAGGGAGCGTTGTGGATTGGGAGAAGAAGACAGAGGAAACGTTCTACGGAGCTGAGGTTTAACAAAGAGGAAGGGAGGGAATAAGAATTGGAGAAGAGGCATTAATTTAGGTGCAGGAGTTCTGACCTCTGAATTTCTGTTGGACGATGTACCAGCACAGGTGAAAGGTTTGCAAACACTGTTCTTTCTTTTCGTTGTTTTGCCGGTTTGACCAATAGACGGTCACTGTTCATTGTTGGCTCCTTGACTTCAAAATTTTGTAGGCATGTCTTTTCCATTGCTAAGAGATTGTTCAAAATTTACTCCTACATCATTTCTAGGCATTGTATAGCGATGAGTAAACCAAGTCAGATACCCTAACCTTCCGAACCTTCCTCCTCAACTCCTACACCCTCCCCCTTCTCTGTACCTTGTGGTTGTCTAACTTCCGGCTTCTGCAAAATATATCGCAAATGATTACGTTACGGAGAAGCGAAGCACATTTTGTTTTTGTTTTCGTTATTAAGTTGGTGCAAACTACCTTGTTTACAGTTCGTGCTTAAGTGGTCTTTTATCATTAACAATCACGATTTCACGCTGCTGATAGGTATTTGCACAAAACTACTAGGAAACAAGAGTCTGTCCTAAACTCTTTCTCTTAGGTTTCTCTTACGATTTCCACATTAGTCCACCAGCAAATCCTTCCTTGATTCGAATTCTACGGAAACTTGGCCCCTCTGTCAAGGTCTCAAAAGAAAAAGTATCAAAAATTAGACATTACCACGATAATTCATGTAAATACTCACTCACGAGAAATCTTTCTCACTGAAATGGAGGATTTTTATTTAGGGGAGAGCGATTTAATGGGTACATGGCCCCCGTGCACTGAGTGGGAGCGGGAGACATGGAGAAGAGTTGAGGTGGCGAAGGAAAGGGGATTGAGTGCAGGGGGGGGGGAGGGGAAGAAGGAATGGGGAGGACCAATTGCCTTGAGCAAAATTATGCCTTTGCATGACCGATTCCAATCCATTTTCTCTTTCTATGGTTTTGGAATCCACATAGAGGCAACCAACCACTCAACCATCATATCCTTCCCTCTCCCTGCCTCTCTTTCCCTGTCGTTCCCTGGGCGCGACTCCGACTCCCCACCCCTCTTTCCGTACCCTCCCCCATTCACCGCCACCCTCCAACACAATTCCCCCTCCATTCGACGACCGACCCTCCCTCCCCAAACTCTCTCCCCTCCCCCTCCCCTCGGTCAGCACGGCCCATAAGCGTAATAAATTCGTGGAACATCTCAATCCAATTCTCCCATTTATGGATTCGATTATCGATTGCCAAACCCACGCACTAAACAATTAGTTAAACGAGGCTTTTGCCCCCTTCCCTTCGTGTTTTGTTCTGTTGTCACACACAACATGGGACTGGGACCGACGGCCAAGGACCAGGCTTTTAAATTTCACCTTATCCGCACTAAACTCAACAGATTCGAAAATTTTTCGGAGGGTTGATGATTTAGAAGGGGAAAAAAAATACCCCTTCTGGGTTTGACGTAAGTGAATATACGTCATAGAGAGGAACTGGAGTACACTTTTGAAAATAAAATATCCCCCGTGCGATATAAGAGCTGATCAATATAATCAACTCTATATTCTTAAATCATATGAATTACACAACACTCCAACATAAGGATATGAATTTCAAGATTCAATTGAGTAAATTCAAGTGGTTAATTTTCCATCTCTCCAACTACGAGGGTCATCCGGAAAGTAGTACCCATTCGTGAAATAAAGACACAAAAGTAAATATTAACAAACATAAAAAATTTTATTTGAAAGAGGATACTTTAAACTACTTCTCAACATAATCTCCAAGCAAATTAAGGCATTTGTCATAACGTGTGACAAGTTTCTGTATTCCTGCTGCATAGTCCTTCGCCGCCAGCTCATTGAGATACGCGAGGGACCCATCTTGCACAAATTTTTGCATAATGCAGATGGTGTTTAACAATTTCATGAACAATTGTTCGAGAAACATTGGGAAAATGCTCACAGATGTCATCAATTGTGACGCGCCGATCGTTCCTCACGAATTCGTCAACTGAGCTCACCAGTTGGTCTGTAATGACAGACGGTCTCTCCGAACGCTCATCGTCGTGTGTGTTCCCCCTCCCCATGTTGAAGTTGCGACACCACCGCCGAACAGACGACTCGTCCATTACATTGTCTCCATACACCTCCTTTAATTGGCGATGAATATCACATGGGCGAACGTTTCTTGCATTGAGGAATTTAATCACTGCCCTCACTTCACAACTGGCGGCGTTCTCAATTTTTTTAAACATTGTAAACAATCACAGAAACAACACAGGCAATGCTAGCGTCACGCAACTTGGCTCAGAGAAGGCAGACAAGCCACTGAAGCTATCTGACCTCGTCCAGCGGCTACTCGCGTCGTCAGCACTTCATGCGGCACGAACGGGTACTACTTTCCGGATGACCCTCGTATGTGGGCAATTTTACTATGACACATCACGTATGGACGCATTCAAGAAAAAATACAGCGGCTTGAGGAAAGGGAAAAAATCAGGCGTCAGATTTTAACATGCTATTCACTGGTATTTTCAATCCTATTAAATATTTATTCAATGTTCCCTTAATGGCTTTAATATGGTACGACAAGAACGTCAGCTTCAAACTAAAAACGCCCATGATACTTTAAAGTCAGATTTTCAAGAGATAGATGATGGGGAAGTAATTTTAAAGGTACAAGCCGGCAAAGAATGCATGTAGTAAGTATAATAAGTATTAGCTATAGTTTGGATCGAAAAAAAATAAATTATTGTGATGCAATATATTTATAATTTTTTAGCTCAAGAATTACTTTAGCAATAAGAATACGTAAAGTAAAGACTTAAAATTTTAAACTAAATTACTTCCTCTTTAATCTTGACAACGTGTCTACAAGTTATTCCTAGATTGTTTACAAATACATGATACATGATTGAGAAAATTTAACATTTCGACATTGAAAAAAAGTTTCAGTTGACTGATAGGAACGGTATTATATTCGGTGATAATTTGGAAGCCTTGAATTACAAGATATAAGAGTATGACCCAGGGAACTCGATGAAAGAAGTAAAAGAAAAAAGTAAACAAAAATTTGTGAAGGAGAATAGTGGAATGTTCAAGCAATTTCTATTACTTCCTACTACAACCAATATGGCAAATGAAAAAATGGTGCTAAGCTCAATACAATGACATGGAAAACTCTCAGCATCAATGAAAAAATGGCCGCGCTTTGTAATGAATAATTGAAAAAGGTGGAATAAATACCAAATATGGAAACAGGATACCACCTATGCAAGGTAAATAAAATCATAGAGGGAAAGATATTTAGGAATAATGGAAAGAGTACAAAAATAAACATTAGCGGCCGTCTGTCTACCGTTTACCAATAAAATAAGTCTGTACTTCTCATTCATTGTATTTGCCGCAATTCATTGAAAGGACCCTACCTATTTAAAGGTACAACGGGAAATACTTTTCACTTTGCTTCATTAAGAGGATTGAAGGGGAAGGTAAGCAAATGGACCTGAATCAAATAGCCTTGAATTGGCAGAATTTCTTGAATAGATCTTTGGAAATGGCATAAAGGCTTTTCAGCTGGATTAATTTGTTGATAGGAGCAATGAAACCGTATCATTTAAAGTAGTGACTCTGATCGCAAGAGTTGCTTGGGTGGTGATTCATGGATTGGATGGATTTGGGTGTATACCAGAGATTATTTTTGAATGAGTCGATCGAACAATTTTTGGCTCCATGACTAGAAGGATGTAAATGTTTCGATTTTCCAAATATTGGGCCAAAGAATTAACAGGAAATGTTTCATGTGCGTACCAAAGCTAAATAGTATATAGAATAATATTTTTTCAGATGAAAGACTACAATTTTCCGAAGCAATTTAGAGTGCATGCGTCGAGCGTTGTGATATTTTGGAGGACGAATGGATGCGTGAACGTATAATTACATTTTATTGCAGGCACTATAGACCTTAATAGAAACAAAGGTATTCAAGTCACACATCCCTACGGATTTATGGATGTAAGAAACAGAATCAAATTCCATGAGTTCACTCTCACTCCCGATTGTATTCCTTCCACATCTCCTCTGTCTCTCTCTTTTAACTTTCCCTTCCTATCAACTTTCCCTCTCTTCCCCGTCCTGTTTCCTCCCCTACCCCAAGCCTCCCACCCTCCCTGCTCCCATTCCCATGGCGATCGCTGTATCTCTCTCTTTCTCTCTCTCACGCACACCACTGTTTTCTTGTACCAGTTACGTAACGCGTTCCGCTCCGCTTTTGTTTTCGTTCTCAAAGGAACGTGTTTTTTTTCCCTGGGAGGACCGAGGGGTGAGGAAAGTTTGTCGGTTTGCTGGAGCGGGTACTTCGAGTGGATGATGCGCCTCCTTCAACCGGTGGTCTTTTATGAAAGTTTTCCGTTCGTTCCACAAAAACTATCAAATACCGGTTTTAGTAAAATAAAGTTCGCATCCTTAGAATTTGTGATTCATGTCACCTACTGTTTCCAAAGGCATACCTGAGAAATAGCGCGAGCAAAATTTGAGCATTGCATTGTCATGGTATCCACCCAAGCCACCACTAAATTTTTTAGCTTAATTTAAATTTAGTGTAATGGAGTGTATTCCACACAAGGCATGCACCACCAAAACCATGAACTACGAAAATGTAAGGGACTATTGGGAAATTTATGTCAATCGAACGATGGAAATTATTCTTATACAAATCTTTAAGATGCAACACTTTATCTAAGTTTCGACTACATAGAACTCCACTCACACGATACGAAGAGCTTGTATCGGCTGAGAACAACATTATACACTTATAACATTTCAGTTAATGCAAAATTGCCAAGTACCTGTTTAACTTAGGCTGTTGGGTAACGTTCTCGGCATTTAATTCATAAGTCCATAGATCCTACCTAAAGCACAGTTTCGATAGGGCTGAGGTTCCCTGATATTTTTCGCTGACGCTTTCCGTAATCTTAAATAAAGGTTTCGCGCAGCTCTCATAAGTGCCACTTCAGGAAAATGAGTGATTAATCCATTCACGTTAACAACTCGTTTTTATAGATTCATGACTTAACAATAATATGTCGGGATCGAGTAATTCATTGGGATCAGTACTAATTAGCATGTACCCTATGTGTACCCTAGTTTTATCATTTATTCCTAGGGAGATTGGATGGACTGTAACCGGTCGAAGCGCCTTACTTAATCCTCATTACCTTTACAACTGTGAAGGAGAATCAGTCTAAATAGAAATATATTGTTTTATAATAATTCCTCGTTGGTGCGTCACTGTTGTAATCGTATTACTTCGTATTTATTTATCACCCTTATTACTTTGGGAAATCGTAATAACGTGCCAACAAGAATGAGTAATATTAGCGACCGTGTATTTGGTATTTTATTTTATTTCTGTTCAAAGCGATACAATTTTGAGAAGCCCACTAATGGAAAACATTGTTTTTTCATTTTTTTCTCTATTATCTGGTCAAACTAAGAAATAATTTTGGTTTAAATTTTTGCTTCAATTTCCATTCAGTCCCGTGTTGAAATCAGGAGATTATGAATCAAGTTTTGTACTTTAATATAATTGCTGGAAAACATAGAGGCGTGGAGGATTGGAATGATACGAATTCTAATTAAAGGTGATATTGAAAGTGTATAATATAACAAAAAATAACTGTCAACTACACCAAGGGGAAAGGCGCGTCTCAAGAGGCCACGGTCCCCTGGGAACCTCCGGGAGGAACTATATGAATGCAATGCTACTCGTATGCTCCAGTTGAAACTTTTAACGGATAGTTTCATAACGTCTTTTATAAGAACCCAGAGGGCTCAGGATAGAGTCCTGTCGAGACGGCAGATATTTTTCAGCAGTATCCAGATCCCTACTTTAGATGCTTTGTGGAGAGCACTTCGAGGGAGTACGCCGTCCGTTGGATGGGACGTCAAGCAGTGGACCCCTTGGCGCCTTTCGTTAAGAGTAAGCTAATGCCGACGCTGGGTTTCTCTCTACCCTTCTTCCCTTCCTATCCATCCCTAATGGCGCAAATGATCTCAGCTACCGGTTACCTCCCCTAAACCTACTACTACTACTTTCATAAGACCACGCCATTCATTTACTCTCCTTGGAAACTCTCAACTTTCACCAAATTTCGTGCTCTATGACTAATCTCTAAGCTGATCGGTCTATTGAAGCTTGTCTCACTTCCCCCACTGCCTATTTCCTTCCAACTCTATATATTCAACCCAATCCCTGTGAATATCAGGAGACGCTTATTTCTTCAGGAAATAGATGTAGTAGCACTTCCATGAAGTTGTCACGCTCCACTCAGAATAATAAAAAAATCATAAGCAGAGTTATCAACCCGAGGGTGGTGTGATAGGTAGAGAGCTAATAGGCAGTGAGGATGAAATTTACACATTAGATTAGGGAAGCCAGTTCTCCTGTGCCGGAAATGTTTTCTGGTACCCGAAGAGGGATCGGGATTGGTGCGGTGGCTATCGTACTGGCTTCCCACCCAGAGGGCTCCGGTTCAAATCCCGGCGGTGTTGAATATTTTCCAGAGGTATCTCGATCCCTACTTGAGGTGCTTTGTGGAGGACATTTTGAGTGAGTACGCGGTCAGTTGGATGGGACGTTTAGCTGCGGACCCCTTGGCGCCTTTCGTAAAGAGTAGGCTAATGCCGACGCCGGGTTTCTCTCCACCCTTCATCCTTCCCTGTCCATCCCCTATGGCGCAAATGACCTCAGCAGTCGGTGGCCTCCCCTAAATACTACTACTACTGGAGCCCGAAAGATCACACAGCTTGGGTGAAGCTGGGGCTGCCCTTTTGAATTGAACCCGGGCCCTCCGGTCAGTATTCCAACGATCTACCCCTGGACTACCACGTCCCTACTCAGAAAACATGATCCATAAATCCATCAAGCAAATATATACGGCAATTTAGAAAGGTTTCTTTATTTCCATCAGTATTATTTTCGATTAATTTGAGATCGCAATTTCTCCTCCTTTCCATAAATCAAATTTATTTTCTCATAAGTAGACTTTCGCCCCTTTCACCAACAGTAATTAGAAATGCATTATGGCTTTAGCATCCTACGTGCGGTGCTCTAGTCCTCCATCAGTTGTTTACTCTATTTCTGCATGACCAGCTCATCCTAACTTGATCAAAGGCTATTGTTGACCAAATTCATTCCTCATAAACCCAAGGCAAGTAGTCCAGAACCTCGGATTATCCCAGACATTCTGCTGTAGAATTATATATACTTTAAACGTGGCGCTTTTTCATATCCCTATGATTCCCCCACCCAATTCTTGGACTCAATATACTATTTTCCACTGCCTCTAAGCTTATGGCATAACGTAATGGGACCTCGGTTTATGAGTAAATGGGAATAAGATTCAATAGGATTGTTATAATGTCCTGAGAGCACCCCTATTTAATCTTATGACATAATGTCTGTGCGATAACATTCGTCTTTCTATTCCGCCCACATTAACGAAATTTCTTCTAGATCCATTCAAAACAATTTGTTCCCTATATCCTGCAATTTATATCGCTTTCCCTTTAACTTTCCGGCAATTTTGCAGTGCGTCCTATCTCTTCTCTTCTTCAAATGTCTGCCCGGCTCTACTGATGAGAAGCCAGTAGAGCTAAGAATTGATTAATTAGTCAATTAGTTAAGCTCCCACCTTTTCTTCTCCCCGACTTCGAATTCCATTTTTTCATTGTCTACTTTCTGACATTACCATACATCCAGAACAAGAGGCGTCCTAATTGGTTATTCGTACACTATCCTCTCTAACCAGGTATTACATTTAATACCATTTTTCTCTTTCCTCTACGGTTTCCTCATTTTTACTTTTTTATCAGCTTAAGAATCACAGCTTCCGCCACAATGTGATTGGAATAAATCATTATGTAAAAGAAATTTCAGCCCTATCATTGTAGAAAATTGCTAAAAACTCAATTTTTGCTGTTTTCTATTATTCCTATGTACTATTTCAACTTAAGCTTCATGTATCCTCATTTCTACCCTCCTCTCAATTTAATTCTCGTTAGTTTTGAGTTATATTTCTTAACGGTAAATAATTAACCAGTGGCCTATCAATCACCAATCATGCTAATATCAATAGACAATCAAAACCAAATCATATCAAAAAATCAGTCTTTTAGGAAAGGATTTTCAATCCTTTCCTAATAGACCCGATTTTACTTTGAAGATGTATCCGAAAATTTTAAATTTCCCATTTTCAAGATAGGTAATTTAAGCATAAAAATAAGACAAGTATGGCAAAATTTCGGCGAACTATCTATATCAATTTAAACCTCCCTCCAGTTAGCAAGATAAATTATTGGTTATTGTTCTGGTGGCTCCTACAGTATACTGTACTTGTGATATACAAATCATGTAAATTCACTCGTGATTAATATCTTTCCATTGTAACATTGTTGCTTACTAAGTCATATAAGAGGAATTATTTTTTTAATTGTTAAGTATTCATTCATAGATAGTCAACTAACAGTAATTCTATCAAGAAGTCCATTTAATTACGTTTTCAGGTGTTTCTGTCCATTTTCTCACTCTCGCAACTAGGAATTAGCTCTTTTGGGTGCGCCTTAAATTCATAAAATGTTTTTTATGACTCTGTTTCCTTGTCCATCGAGGACCATTCCTCCGCAGCTTATGTCATCCATTTTAAATACACATATTTCGTGTAAAAAGGTATATTTTATAATATATCCCTCTAATTTAATTTTATATATTTTTTATGATTCCAAATGAATTCCCTTGTTTTGAACCGTTTTCCCTCTATACGTTCCCCCGTGCAGGAAGATTTTGTTTAGAAGTAGAAGATGAATTCGTTTCAAGTGTTGGAATGTCCACTGAAAATCCGTCCCCATGAACCAACGCTCGGAATCGACGAAAAATAAAACACAGGAGGCGTCATAACCATGAAGTGAGGAAGTGCTAATCGTGAGCTCGGAATCAGGAAGGAAGAATGGAAGCGAGACGGGAGCGCGTTGGATGCTTTTGGCGGGGAGATCGCGAGGGGGTGTGCGGAGGCAGAGGGACTGGCGGGAAGAAAGGTTGGTTTGCTGTCGGGAGGGAGGGGGATCGGTTGTCGGCGGCGGAGGGACAGAGGGAGCGAGAGAGAGGAGACCCAAGGCCCTCCGCATTGCCCCCTCCGCCCCCATTATGCCCTTTTTCCTGCCATTTCATATCAAGCAGCCATTATTTATCCAACTTCCTACCTTCCAACCACTCCGCCACCCACTCCCTTCTCCCTTTTCCCCAGCCTTCCCGCGTCACTCCACTCTCCCCCGTTACCCACTATCCCCTTCCTCCCGATCCCCTACCGTCCTTCCCTGCCCCGCAATTACTAGCTGCTTCCCTATCCTTTTCCACACAAACACTCCTCTCCCCTTTCTGACCGGCCTCTTAAGGTCACGGGGGTTCGGATTCCTCCCCATTTGACATTGGAACTTGGTGATTACTGGTGTACGGCGTCTTAAAGTGAGTGCAAATTGCAAAGGAATCATTTTTGCCCACTTCCACAGCCAGGCTGTCATCTAGTTCTACTCTTTCCTCCACCTTTAGCAGCAACAGTTCGCGCTTATGATTGGTGGACAGAAAAGCTTCCCTCCTTCATGATCGAGAGTGACCATCCGGGAATCAATGTCAAAACATGATGGTAAATGCCCAAGTGTTACTAACATAGGAAAGTATCGTCTTTCAGGAATCATCTCCTCGCTATTTTTTGCCCGATGGAGGTATTTCTTTGTTTGGGTGGTGAGTTGGAAGAGAGGCACTTGATTTAAAAGCATATGCCGCAGATTTCCGCGGATTGAACTGATCAATAGTCCGAATTACCATTATCTATATCGAGAATCAGGTTCTAAGAAAAATATTTTCTGCTAAGTATCCCATTTTTGAGACATAATTTATCTTATTAATATTTTCCTTCTCAAGCAGCTCTCCTCACATATATTTTAAAATTCGATATTACGATGCATGTAATCTGGTTGCATGTATTATTCCTAACTTTTTTAATTTTTAACTTCTCCTCTCGTAATTAATATTTACCTATCATAATTTTTATTCTGCATGCCGGATCTGGAATCAACCCCTGCCAAACACTCAAAGGATAGATTGCAAAGTATCACTTTTGTTACTCTTCTCCTCAAAACGAGATAATGTTTAAGATGTTCCTTGCCCATCTTTCCATTTTTCTAAGTAGCGGATTCTCAGTCCACTCTCTCTCTCTCTTCCCTCTTAGTTCCTCATTGGACAATTGATATCTTCAACAGTGACCATTCTGTATTCGGCGCAGACGTTTTACTCTAAAACCATTCTTTAAAATGCTATAATATTTTATGGCCATGTGCATCTACATCATGAGGATATAGGGGGAAATCTGCGTCAAATTAATAAGGAACTGATTCTACCCCAACAGCGAGAAGAAAGAATGATAAGATTTATCTCAGCTCGTACAACGAAATGGGTAAAAGTTATTATTTATAGTGATATTACATCACTTTTGCAGGCAAATTAACATGAGAGATTTGAGTATTACGTATGGCCTAATTCAGAATATTAAATATAATCATAATTAATCATATTAGAATTAGTTTAAGGCTCAAATTATGCCCCATTTTACGGAAGTAATAAGGCAACACGTAAAATTAAAAAAAAATGTAATCAATTCAAATATAGGACCCAAAATTAGCTTAAATCGTCTTCTTGAATTATGACGAGCCACCCTACTTCCCTTTTTCTAGTTTTAGTTTCGCATCATTTAGGCTTCATGGAAATTAGGTTAATGTATAGTATGTAAATGTGACTGTTCCTTTTGACTGCTACTTCGACCCCTTCCTAATTTCAGAATGCTTTCATCTAAAATAATGTGTTAAGAGTATATATATAGATTTTCGGTCTATATATATAGACCGAAAATAGCATTTCGACCTTCACATCGGATTTTGAACTATGATATAAGTATTTGACAATTACACACACCCAAGCTCTTGGTGGAGGAAAAACCACCAAGGCGGGAATCGAACCCGCAACCCCTGGGTGGGGAGACGAGGACGTTACCCCTCCGCCACCGGGGCTGGCCAAAATTATTATAATGAATCGACGTGATAATGTCAGGAAGATTTTTCTTCATTGTCCTTTATCTCCTCGTGCGAACACTAAAGGATGAATAATTAAAGCCGTTTTGAAGACAAAAAAATTCAGAATTACATATATACGTATATGGGCCGATGGAACTATAAGTAGGTCAGCGCCCACCCAGGACTTGTTCAGGAAAGACTACAGGAAGGGTTTTCGAGCGTCAAGGAGACTTGAGTTTTTGACGTCACGGCCTCAACAAATCCCGATGTTTATTCACCAAGGACTTGGAGAGGCCGCGACGTCACTAATTCGGTTTATTAGAGGGTCGGCAATGACGATTACTTCTTGAATATGACTTCATGGCCGGTCCCTAGCGCCATACTGTTTCTTTCATTATTTCATCAAAATATTATGAATTTTGCCCACGGGGCTATAAATTGATGAAATATGACCAACCAGATTTCTGGATTAATGAATTAAAGAGTGGTAAAGTGATTTCAGATGCTGAGGGACTTTTCAAATCTCTGGAAAAACGGTATGGGGAATTGTCAACTTCTCACTTTGGCTCCTCATGGGGGCATGTTACCCCTTACCCTTTCCTCCTGGTGCTGCACCCCCTGCCGCACACCTCTCTGGTGGCTCGCCGGGTATTGATGTAGATGTAGATGTTATGTGCAATGATGTCACTAGAACTGTGTCTTTTATGGCACATATTACTCCCGCAATCAAACCCAATAGCTATTACTACGATGATGTGTTAAAAAGCGCCGGTTGTGGAACTGGGAGGAAAGTATTGGAAACTTAGGATAAATTACAGATAGTTAAAAGGTTTCCTCATTTTAATTTCGTTGCATAGAGGTATTCAGAGAAAGAATCATTTAACAAACCGGATTTTTAATGGTACCGCAAAAACGTTATTGGAGTGAAAATAAAAAATCGATATTGGATTATACACGTATATCGACTATGGGTCGCGATAGTCCCGGGGTAGAGCTTTGGACTACTGCCCCCCTACCCTGATGTGTGAATTTCACACGCCGTCGGGCTTAGTGCTGGGTGAACTCTACCATTACCTATCAAACCGACCTTCGGGTTGATTACAGTGTTTATGGTTTATATCGATTATGCGATATCAATGCATTTTTAAATAAATTTAACGGTAATACAGGTGTATTGATACCCATAAAAGATCGGGCATATTGATGTGTTTATCATCGACTGTTTTCTCTCTTTTGGCATAATTCGGTGTCAATCGTTTCCCAGATGCGTTCAGTTTTGTCCAAACAATCTGATAGAATTAATTTTAACAGGTAACGCAAATATTTCGACGTGTCCACAGTTAAAATATATCGGCTGTATACTAATTGCTCAGCACTATTTTGCCTCGTTTCTACATCATTTGGTGACGTGTAATGGTACGCTATGACCGTCATCGAACATCGACGTTGATGTACTTAAGCAGCACCAAGTCCCTCCTCTCCAAACCCTCCGTTCTTTTACCCCTCTCGCCATGCGCCGTCGCTAACACTGGTCCCCCCCCCTCACCCTTACTCAGCCTCCATCCCGGGGTCCTCTCCTCCCGCTTTTCTTTTTATCATCCGTCTGGTCCCTTGATTTCCCATCCTCCTCATTTTTAATCGGTACACTTGCACTTGATTTGAAACAACATCTATGATGAAAAGGGATGAAAAACAAAATAAGTCCCCAGTCAAATTTGCATTACGTCCTCATTGTTTAAATTATAAATGCTAATTTATCGTTATATATTAATGTTTTCTAATTTATATGTGTCTTGGGTTTCTCGTTTCGTCTTATAATATCCTTTCTATATTCGAAATGTCTTTATTTTATTCGTAATCGAAATTCTATGCATGGATTTTCTATGGATTGTTTAATGTATGGGTACTATTATGGATTGGGAGTACTTAAATTACGAATTCACAGGTGTATTTTATATAATAGCGTATTCTGCATAATTGTATTGAACTGGCGTATGTATTATTGCATGTATATAATAATTATATTCAAATTCACTTTTCTTATTACTTAGCATTGTTGATATATTACATAGATTTCAATATTCCGAGAAGAGGGCCATAAAAAAATTTACGGAGAATAGTTTCCAGGAGAAATTCAATGAAAGGTGATTTTTTTAAGTCAGGTTAAGCCATCTGTCAACTGCCTGTTGACAATGCCAGTCTTATTCTGAGTTAACGTAATGCATTATAAAAAATATATTTTATATTTTTAGAATGTATATTAAACGAGGGTTGATTAAGTGCGTTAGTTATAGTACCGTATTCTCAGGCCTAATATCCTTCCAAATCTTTTGGATTGAATTCCTAGGGTGCAAATTCACTCAAAGTTTTAATAGAAAAACCACAGGATATAGCACAAAGCCCTTGGTCTGGCCAGAGAGAGAGAAAAAAACCCGAGTTTCTCTACCTCTGTTCATAACTTAAAATTTACCTTATTGGCGTGCCCCATTGATCTTAAATACTACGAGTAACCTCACGTGGACGCATTGGGGTATATTGCATGAAATTTTCGTTAACAGTGTAATACACAAATTATATTTACATGTCAAATATTTGTCGTGTTCTTTATTTTTCTTGAACAAGGACGCTTCTATATGAAGCTACATTTCGCTGAGCAACCCAGCGCCCTGCGGATGATGTTTAAGTTGTATATTCAAATACATATAATGAAAAAACTGGCCGAGTGAAGAATCCGATATAACTGCACTCAGATTACAAGCAGGTAAAAAACAAGTTCCTTCTTCAAGCCATGCTCCCATTTTCCGTCGCTTGTTTTAGTCTTGCTCCCCAAGTTAATCATTCTATTGTCTAAAAACAGTTCAGCCTTAGAAGGCAGTCTAAATGTTTGTTTTTCCTGTACAATTTATAATTGTAAACTTGTTTTTTTGACTAAAATACACCTTGGTGTGGTGATAATGTCCTTTCTAATGATCACAGGTGAGTTCCGTAAATCGCGCATTTCCTTTACGATTATTTTTATAAGGATTATATGAATTGTACCCGCGTCATGGAGCAGAAAACACCAATCGGATTGAGGTTACCCTCTGATGAGATAGAGACCGTGTATCTACTGTGGAAAAACATGGATTGCACCATTAAGTTGCCAAAAAATAAAATGTTAGATATGAAGCATTTATTTAAATTTAAACTATAGAGGCAATATTTTTAATTATTTCGTATTAAATACGTAAATGTTTGCATATTTAAATAAACTCAAGGCAGCTATAGAAAATAGACTAATTAATATTAAATATTAATAATTTTATTGGCTATGAGCCCACATGATCAACGGAGAACCCCTTTTTAAGTTACAGAGAGTGCACTCGTATTGCGTATGTATGTCTAAATACATTATTTTGAGAACTAAATCACATGCACATGAATGCTCTGCAAGTAAAATGGGCAGAATCATTGCATAGCGCGTTTAAACGGAAAAATGGTTGAATCAGAAAAATATTTGGCATACCATAAGAGAATGTTTGTGAAAGATGGAGAGAAAGATTAAGATGCGTGGTGGGACCCGAAAGAAACGGTTTTCAGTAGGTGGATTATGTCAAAAAATAAATGTGTCTAGGGCCACATAAGTGGCAATGTTTTAAAGTGAATCCCTGGTTATTGGAAGCACATACCAGATAAATCATTCGTTTCTAATGTTACGTTTAGCATGGGGTACTTGAGGAGTTCATTAGGAGATTATTCACTCATTAGTCAAGAAAATGAGATATAAAGAATAGGGATTTGTCATTCTAATTAGTCAAAGGATCGTTCACAAAGAGGAGGGAGTTAACCACAGGGACTTTGGTATTATAATGCTCAAAAAATCTTAATTTAACTTAGGAAAACTATTATAAGCAGCGTGGTTTCGTACGGCGTGCAAAGTTCGTCGTTGAAGCCAGATGATAGGATAGGATCCGATGCGTTTTGAGATGTGGGTGTGGAGCAAAAATGGAAGGGAAAACAAAAAAAAGAAATGCTAGGCATGGTTGGGGAAGATAGAAGATTTTTATCAGGGACTCAAAGAAAACAGAAAAGGTGGATGCGGAGCATTTCAATTGGGAATGGAAGGCTGAAGACGGGATGGCGTTCAGCAGTCGAGGTAGGGGAGGGAAAGGATAGCATGTTGAACAGAACGAAGGGAGATAGAATTTGCCCATAGTTGAAAAGTTTATTGTAGTGTTGTGTGTATAGTTGGATGAAGCTAAGAAGCATAGCGATGTTCCATGTTCAATGTTCATAACACCTAGCAACGCCATTTCTTCTTTCGAGGGAACCACAAATAGATAAATGTCAATGGCCATTGAAAAGATTTAAGAAAAAAAGATCCCTACATAATTTGAGCAAGATCGGTGCAGGGGACTAGGTGAAAGCTCCTCGTGAGTCCATTGCAAAACTTCACTTGTTTATAATACATGCCTCTCCAACTCTCATCTGAATTAGAAATAGAGGAAAAAACCCAGCAGATTGGATTAGAAGCATGGTCGAACGCTGCCCCACTTCTGAAAAATCGGTTGGGCACCACTTTATGGTCCACTGAGACCTAGCAACGATGCATGCCCATCTCAATTTATGACTCCGCTGATCAAACGACAATGCCTTGGTGGGACGAGAGAAACTGCTTCTGGAAACGAGACGCGTAGCGAATCCCGTCCAGCAAAAAGGCATCATTTAGTATAAACTCAGTAGTGAATAAAGGAATAATCTCAGAAGCTGTAGATAATACGTTTTCAATTCCTTATGCTAAATTAATCTTGCATGTCCTCAATGATGAGGGCTTATAATGTCTCGCGTGTAGATTTGCGAGTGTTTTGAAACTGAATGGCTGACTAAATTCTTCTGCTTCAATCATAAGAGCAACTTTATCAGAGCTTGAATTTTATCTAATTGAGTTTGAAGTATATCATGGTTTGAATTCGAAATTAATGGAAACTTTAGGTGACAACTCTTTAAAGGTAATACTTATCGGCGAGCGAAAAGTCTAGAATGAAAGTGATATGCACAGGAATCGACTCTAGTTCTTCGGAATCGTGTTTGTCAAAACAAATTAGGGAAGGTGGAATTATTTGGGGAGACGAACCTCAGCGCTGCACTCATTGCATGTGTGTGAATCCAGTAGTTTAAGTCGAGCATGTAATCTTCGCGCATACCAAACCAGAATTGCAAATACTACTATGGCGCATGATGTTCGATCATAGTCATTTTTCACGAAATAAGCAACTGTTCTTCGTATCTTGTTCAACTGAGGAATTCGGATTACTTGCGCAGGGTGCCAAATGCTCGATGCGCATTCTAGATTATGTCTAAACCAACGGAATCCCCTCCCCTCCACCTTTTCATTCGAATGTGATCCTAATATTCGTTTAATCATGACAAGTTTCTTTGTCGCATTTTCGTAGACATCCCACACGTGCTTTCACCATGTTAGGTCCGATATTAGCGCGACTCTCAGGCATTTTATAAGGTCCTCTGCGCTTATGTTTACAACTCCTAGTCTGCATATGTAAGGATGGATGAGTTTATCTGCTAAAAATAGTATTTCTGAGCAAAAAAAGCTTTCTATCCGTTTATGCTTAATTTTGGTTGTTCATTTTCAAATGAAGCCAGGAATAAAATGATTGGTATTTGTACACGATTAACCGACTCCAACATCCAAAACTTAAGTGAATGGATGAATTAAATTCCCATCACCATGATTTGAGAAAACTTTCATGAAAACAGCTATAAAAAATGAGTGAAAACGATTCTGCAACACCATAATGTAAACATGAAAAAGGCGAAAATATTTGTTATGAATAATTTCTTCCGGTACTTCAGCACCCGTTTCCTAGTAATCACAGTTATCAACCCGAAAGGCTAGTTTGATAGATGATGGTGTGTGAAATTCACACATCAGTGTAGGGGCAGTTCCTTTCCCTGCGTCGCCTATTGTTTCTCAGGAAGATCTGGTACCCGAAAAATCACACAGCTTGGATTGAGCTGAAGGTGCCCAGAGGCGACCGCGGGAACTGAACTAGGGCACTCCTTCAGTAGTCCAACGCTCTACCCGCTGGGCCCATTCTACGCCCCATTCTTTGTTTCCAAATAGGTTTTCGAAAATCCTAAAAGGTTAAACCAAGAACAGGCGTTTAGGGGGAATTAAAAATCCCTTTTTAATTCCTCAAATTATCACAAAACTTAGTTTTTGAAAGTAGTATTGCATGTTTCTGATATTTGGTCATTGAGGAAGGAGAATGAGCGTAGGCATGGGGATTTTGAGACGTTGATTTGGAAAGTGTGTATAATATAAAGTTGACAGAAAGGTATTCAAACGAAGAAATGGTAAGTGTAGAGATAATGTTATTGGGTGAAATTCAGCAAACGCAGGTAATCTAATACAAGGGATATTGGTAGATTATCAAATATCGAAGACGGTTTCGTAGGAGATAATGTTAGGTAAGCTAGGTAGAAACGGATGGAAAGATCAAAATGATCAAGACAAAAACTAGAGTCAATAAACAAAAGAATTTTTAAAGGAATGAAGGCAGTAAGAAAGAATTTGGAGATCGAAAATTGCAGACAGCAATGCACACTTCGGAAATTCACCACAATGATAGGCAAAGCTTCGAAATTTTACAATGCTTAGACCCGTAGGGACTGAGTGGAGGATTTTTTTGGGCCCATAGAATACCCACCTGACAGTCGCTCACTGCCACTAATAAGAGCTGGGATAACAACATTATTGCGAAATAACACCACTGTGCAATATATATTCTCCCATCAGCAAGACAACGTATCATGTAATCTAGTATTTTCTTCCCACCCCCTTCTTGAGGGATGCGTTAAGGATGACGTTTCCGCGGGCAATAAAAAGCCGACCTCGTAATTGCCCACGCGCGGTAATCTTCCTTCCGCGAGGCACCGCGTGCGACTGAAACATGGGCATACGCAACAGCTCTGCGTGCTCAATGGAATTTAAGAGAATCCAGGGCCCTTTCTCACCCACATTTGCGGAGAATATTACCAGTGTCTTCTCACAGCTTCGCCGACCGCTCCCCTCTCCCCCATACCCACCGCTTCCCATAGGGGGGAACACCGAAGCCTGGCCGGCTACACGCCCAGAGCCGCTGTTGGATTCCGCCTTCCGCCAGGGCGAAAACGCTCTTACTTTCGTTGGGAACTCCACACAGTGTGAGAAAAACCAAGGCGGTCCCCTTTTTTTCTCTCTCTCTCTCATTCCGTCCCTGTGAATGCGACCCTAGCCGCTCCTCTAGCGCAATCCATGTGAAATTCCGTCCCGGAAATTAAAAGCTAAGGCATATCCCAGGGGAGCGGTTCATTTTTCGGCACAGCCCGCTTCGGAAAAGCCCTTCCATCAATAGCCCATTGTTTTGCTTTGTTATGCATAACCCCTTTCCCATCCTTTTTCCCTCAGAGCGGCCGCTATTCCTACCACTTTCTCCCCGCTCCATGACAATAGGATCGCCGAGCATCAATTCACCAGCAACACCCCCTTAAAGACACCGGAAACTTGAAGAAAAAATTCTTAATGGCTAACTTAGATGGTCTGTTCCTTATTAGATGCAACTAGTTCCCATCTCATAAGTATTCACCGAACTGTGGGTGCTTGCCTTTTTTATAATGTCTCGAGAAATATTTCCCAATGGAAACAGAAACTGAAGTAATTGCAGATAGAAACAAACACGCAGTAAGATGCTGCCAATTATGAATTAGCTCACAATAGCAAAACTTTTGAGGATCACAGTAAGAAAGATCTTTCCTAAAAGATAAGTGTCCAGAAGTTAAAAAAAACACTGAAGATCATATGAGTGCCGGTAGTGCATCTCCTACGCAGGCAGGAAAAGAGAAATGATTGCGAAAAATTCTTTTTTGAGTTACAAGATCAACTTTTATGACCATAATTGGCTGATAAGGGGTAACATTGACTATGATGCCATCGAAACCATGATCGTTTGCCAATAAATTATTTGTTGGAATTGCAGTATTTAGCATAGTCATGATAGAATTCCACCAAGTAAATCCTGAGGATGTTACGTTTTTCAGAATTGATGAGACAAACTCATAAAATATGTCAGAATGTATGTGTCAAAATATCTGTGGTCCATTAGAGGCCAGAATGCCTCTGGTAAGGGCACATTCAATTTTTTTGTCATCATCTATCGCATAATTCCCGTAATATGTAATATTTTAGTGAGCCATTTAAGAAAACTTAGTTTGATGGGTTAATTTCGTAAACTCAATTAAACTCACTTTCTTTTTTTCTAAATGTACGTATGGGAACGTCAGAAGGAAAATATAAACTAAAATAATTAATTAAATAAATAAAAATTTGATAACGTTCATATAAAAATGAATCCACACGATAAATATATAAAAAGCCTTTTCTTCGTTTTCATTTTTTTCACACCCCTGGCACGGAGTTTTTATTCAGGTTTTCAGTTTAATTGAAAATTAAAAATTAGTTTTTAACGAGAAACGATGAGGACATTGAGGCATCAAAAACCGAATCGAAACACCTGACCAGTTCATTCATTCATTAATCGTTATCAAGTGGTTTTACTAGTGATTCTATTTATTTAATTAGCATTAGTACGTAAAAATCATTTTGGCCTTTCCATCGGACTTTGAACAGTGATACAGAAATTGACGTATTTTCATAGACTCAAACCCTGTGTGAGGGAAAATCCACCTAGGTGAGAATTGATCTCCCGACCTCCGGCTGGCAGGCGAGGACGTTCCCCCACCACCACCGGGACCGACATGAAGTGCTAATGCAGGTTATTGAAGGTTTATTTAGATAAGATTCGTCACTTGGTGTATTCTCCATTATTCTATGATTGGTTCGCAGATCCTGAAAATTCGTTTTCACCACTATATTGATTTAATTCATTAAATCTCAATTTCCACTCCTTCCGTCACAGAGGCAGATAGATCAGCTTATTTAATCAGGAAAATATCACAGTGATTGTCAATCAGAAGCTCGATTTTGACCTTCAAAAAGAAATAAAGTAAAGAATGAAAAGTAGTATCCTTGTAATGATTGGTATACAATATACTTATGTATTATCTACCATTTAAATTTCCTCTTATCCGGTACAGTATTCACTACGAGAGTCGCGTGCAAAATGGGTTGTAATTAATACTACAATTGAATGATTATACATAACTAACACACTAAGTACCTCAGTAAGAAGTAGCCATGTAGGTGCAACTGTTGTAATTATTGTGTGTTTTAAATTGGGCATCGAGAAGGATGCTGTGAATTTTCTCCGGGAGGCATTGATGAAATTCTATGAATAAAACGAAAAAAATGGATTGGTGAACAACATGCACATTTCCATCTCGCGACCCACCTTTGATTCAAAAGAAGCTGATGTAACATCACTCGTAGAAAATGCATTCACAGGGTCGTTTGGATTATAATTCTCTCTCAATACTGCAAGTAAATCGATTCTAACCGAAGCAATGTGTATGCCATGTTTAGCATCCTGCCCTGCCCATTTTTGCCCTTATTTCTTAAAGTGAGAAAACTTCCTCTCGCTTATAGAAGATTTTTGAGTGTTCTGAGTAGTAATGCTAGATTCCTCCGCTGGAAAACATCCATGCCATTGATTAGCCCCTATGTTTGAAGATTGATTAACAAAAGCCCCACATTCTTCTCCCGTGCAATTCTCTGAATTCTCTATTGTTTTTCTTTCTTACTTTCCTCTTTTTTTTGGTCTAATTACTCGTCTTTTGATCTTTGTGGTGTCTAACCTTCCGTTATTTCTCTAAGAAATCGGTCAAGTCGTAATGGATTCCAATCCATCTCATTGGTATTTCCTTGTTTCTTCTCCCACACATCCCTTTGCTAATGATTTTTTTAAACCTTTCGGTTTATTTTCAATTCACGGAATATAAAATTACGAACTGAAATTAATCGCAAGTATAAATATTGCTGGGCATACGTTATGCTATGATTCTTACAACATGAATTTTGCGTATCCATCAAATATCACTAGAGAAACAATCGAGAAACATACCTCTATGGATTCTAATGGTGCTATTTTATATTACGTGAGAGTTAAGCATAAAGTAAAAAGTACAGCGACGATGGCTCGAACTAAAAAAATACATGGCATCCCGACCTATTTGACTTTTCCTTTTTTATGCTCACAGAATTGAAAAAATACCGTAAAATTATGTATTTCTATTTTTTGAAATTACATGTTACCTACTCTCTAAAAGAATCAATCGAGCTTCTACGCTGCTTTACAAGTTGCCCCAAGCAAAATTAAATTCAAGAACACGAAGTCCAAAATTCCTTTAATTATCTAATAGGCACTGCCTAGCTTCGCTCGGCGCTTTCTCCATCAGCCGTGCCGGCATGCGCGCGTGCGGTTTTTCTCGTTCTAACAGCTGGCTTTGCCCTTCTATTCAGCGTGGCCTTGATCGATGCTCGAGCGAATGCAAGCTGCGCGGCGACTCAGAACGGAAAGACAGTTTTATGCATGTGGAAGAGGTATAAAGGCCATGGAGGGTAATTTACGGCTGACTAATATTAGAGACTTGTGAATAGAAAATGTTCGTGGCTACTTTTATGCGTTGTAAGCAGGTATCCACTGGTACTAATAATAATGGGACATCAATAGTTGTAAGAAATTATAAATATTTTTTTCCACAAAACGGTGGAAGAATATTTTCGATTTTAAGGGATACTTCCATAGCAGTGCGCCTTGACTACTTGTTTGGATTATGATAATAAATATGCTAAAACGGACTTCTGGTTCGGATGCTGAAGGGTGAACCTGTTCAGTGAGAGAAGAGAGTAGCAAAGTCTCTTTTATGCACTTACAAAAAAGAAGTAGATAGACTTGGTCCATCACGAAAGACAATGAAGTTGAAGGAATAGATGGAAAAATCCCAATAGGAAAACCTGGTGCGTAAGGAGAATTGGCCGCAAGTAGGAAATTATGAAGACGTGGATAGCTTGGAAATGGAAAAATAGTTGGTCGCAGACAACGAATTGTCAGTTTTAAATATTGAGGATGATGACGCAATAGATAGATATTTGAAAATATAGGTTGATATCCATAGGTTTAAATTGGAATAAAGGAAGGCAGTTAAACAATCCTACGCTTAATATTTAATTTTTATTTTATTTGGTAATATACCATTTTAAGGTAGGCTTTTGAATGAACACAGACTGTACGCCTCCCACATTTCTTAGCCTCGCCTAACAAGATAAAAATGTGACATCACACACTATAGTAAACTGTTCTTCAATTCCGGATGCATCCTATCTCTCTTCATCCTGTTCTTCATCCCTAACCCTATCTCTACTTCGCTTTCCTAACATCCTCCATTACGGTCTTCAGCATTCCATTGCCAATCGAAGTTCTGTATTCTTACGAGTCTCTTTCCTACCTCCTTTTGGATTTTTTAGAACAACATTCGCTCTTCTTGTCCCATGACCTTTACTTCGGCGTTTGATTTCCTTTCCGTTCACTTTACCAGTTACATATTTCTCACTCACATTTCAAAAACCTCCATTCCATGCCTAACATCTAGTTTCACCGAACAAGTTTCCGAGCCGTATAAAACAACGCATTATATCAAGTATTATCATTTTTGGCTGTGCTTGTTCCTCCCTCTCCTTACTTAGCGTCCCTATCATTCATCCCCTCTTTGTGAAAGCTTGTCTGCCTCATGCAGTTCTTATAACCCTATTATTATCTCTACTTATATTCTTATTATCCCCATCTTGGTCCAAGACACTTCCAAGTTACGTCAACTGCTCCACCAGCCCTAGCTTATAACCTGTATTTTAACGCTTACCTTACCGTCTTCCCCGAAAACCTCATGGCCTTTTTTCCTAACATTGGTTCGGATTCCACACTTATCACATTGATTTTCTAATGCACTCAGTAATTACAGTTACACCTTGGCTAATTGGATAACTAAAGCTTGATCAACCGCAATCCTGATGACAGCTGTCAAATATTTCATGATATGAAAATCCATTTATCAATTTCCCACCCATGTCACAAGACATTTGGGAAAATTTTGTGGCCACTATTTTAACTGGTAGGAAAAATCCGCTTTTCCTTCCTATTTGCTACCACTTCGGTACTTCTGGGTTTTTTCCCTCTTCCTTTTAAGCATCATCAATATTGCCCAATAGTATGAAAATAAAAGGTAGTCAACATTTTTTTACATCGTAGCACGTCAGTTGGTGGACTGCTCCATGTTCAGTTGGCGACTAGTTCCGATATGATAATGAAATTGCCCATGTCTTCGAGCCAGCATTTGAATTTATGCCCGAGGACCGAGCTTCCCGACTTACTCGGCATAAATACCAATCATATTCCAAGGTAAGATAGATTTTCTACAAGAAGCAATTTCATCTAGAATGGCGATTCTTCATAGTATAGTCGATTCTGTTGGGAATTAAATAATAGCTTTCTTTTTTTTAATTTTTCACTTCGCACGCAAGCAATGATTATGAGTTTACTAGACAATGAAGCAATGCACAATGATCTTCGAAGAAAAAGCGGAGGCCATCTTTATTATCTTCTTCCACGTGCTCAGTGGCGCCTTAGAAAGGGAAAGCGGATTAAGGCGACTTCCTCTATCGCAGAAGCGGCGGACCAGAGTGAATAGGAAAACGGGGAATGTGGAAGAGGGGCGGCGGGAGGGGCTGAGTGGATACGGGAAGGGGAAATGCAGGAGGAGAGGAGAGGGTTACGTGATGGGTATTTGAGCGCAGCGAAGACGAGGCAGCGGGGCGGGGAAGGGGAGAGCGGTCGAAGGAGAGGGGACTTTAGGCGTGAGGTAAGGAAGAATGGAGAAGGGCAGATATGGAAGGGGGAAGGGTTGGAAGACGGCACGAGGAGGACAGGGGGAAGGGGAGAGGACGAAATAAGAATGGTAGGAGATCGAGAGGAACAGGCACGACAAACTTGGAATCGGATGAAATCGAACTTCTCTTTCTCTAGTACCCGGTATGACGGCATGTTAAGGAATAAACTTGGCTCAAGATGGCAGTGATAACAACAAAATATAGACGATATACGTTTTGTAGTTATGGAAACCCGTCATAAAAGTATTAAATGTAATACGATTTGTTCTAATAAACAATTAAAAAGAGGACAAACTTGTCCTAAGTGTCTGCCGTTCAGCTAAAATTCAAATCCGTGGCCCACGCTATATGACGACATGTTCAAAGCCTACAAGGAGGACATAAAAATGATCAAAGGTCTCACATTCGAATCCAAACGTTGCCCAAGATGTCATTGGCTTAACCTAGGATTTGTTGTTTTATACCGAATATAATAGAGAAATCGTGTCTGGTAATGGAAAACAGAAAGGCCCCTTTCCTTCCCACTCTCCCACCCCCCGGCTCTTATAAAATTGGCGTTTTTTTCACGCGCCGCTGAACCTACAATGAGTTGAACTCTCCTCTCACTCTAAATTATGTGACATAGGTTCAGTTTGACATTCCTGGTTGAACCAACGTATTCCAAATTTATTCCTCGCTCAAATGAGTCGGTCTACGAGATGTTTCAACGAAAGAAAGATTCGTTAATTTTCGATTGAAAATAGGTGCGAAAATAACCTGCTGAGATCAATGAAAATACGTTACTACCGAGCTAGAAATACGTCTACAAAATAAGCCTCTTTCGCATTTTCTTAGGGAATGAATTCATTTATTCATTCATTGTTGCACGTGCTACCGAATCAATGGGGAATTTCTCTATCCAAATCTCTCTCGCAGGATTGCTTAAATTATAAACGAACAGCGTGCGATCTTGTTCTACGGTGCTGAGCCACTGAATGAAAATTAAAAAAAGAATGATAAAAATACATATTTGGCGGTGGTTGAATTCACAGTGCACGTTACATGCAGTTCCTTAATGGAAAGTAGGAACATATCTCATGCCAATATAATATTCATTGAAACAACGCTCAACGCCCGAATATTCTATGACGAGCTGAGAATTAATGGTGAAGGTGTGATTCACCCCTAATACCTCGGTCCTTCCTTTCAATATAAGTGATTGACTAGACCAGAAAGTTTGAAGAATCGAGAAGAAATTATCGTTGGGTAAAACATTGTGTTCAATTTTCACAGTCCAGCAAGGTGTTGTCCAGGATCATCAGAAAGCTACCTACGCAGATTTCTGCCATAATGTCCTGAAACCTTCGTCATGCTGTTAATATGTAATAGTATACAATATGTAGATCTATCACTGCACCTTAACTACACCAGGTATTATTTTTTAATGATATTTTTTTCTATCATAGGCCTGTTTACTTCGGTATCATTTCTGCTCCCACAACGATGTCTCACCTGCCACCTTCACCTACGGTATTTCTTACCTACGTATTTTGTTGCATTTAAAAATTTTCCAATTTGAAACATTTTCATCGTTCCATTTCCACTTCCATTTTGCTTTCACCGTTCTCCTCTCGTATCGCCTTTCGCCAAATGGTTCTATGCCCGAAGTGAAGTAATCAAAATAAATGTACGTTAGTTAAACGCGGTATTCATGAAATAAAAATTTCACAACATATCTGATGGTGGACAACGTGAACGAGAAAACGGTCCTTGGTGGCCAATTATCTCATACCTACTCATTGTTCTGCCTCGTCTCTCGTACCCCACACTTTCACTTTCCTGAGTTCACAGAAATTTTCCCCCAAAGACGGCAAAATTTTATTTGCAGGCAAGTTATACGCTTTGGTTCGCCTTCCCTTCTTCTGCAAGACATCTATCTCCATATCTAGAACAATTAATCCTACCTTTTTCTTTTACTTTTACTTTTACTTCTGACTACATGGAATAACAAACTAGTTTCTGTAATTTGTTCTATGAACTTAATTCATGATGATAATTAATATTTATGGGAATTTCCATCAACCACAAGATCATAAAATTTAAAATGTAAAATATATCCTTTTTGTTACTTCTTTTACATTTAGGTTTCTAAGGCATAGATAATCTGGACGTATCCATATCTCGCTAATTTTCTAATGCCTCTAGTGTACCAACGAGTTGGGAAAGCAACGTCGCAGGTAAAATTTAGGATATACTTGCCTCTGAATTATAATTTTATCTGCTATAATACCTAAGTTTTTGAACTCAGAGTTTATCATCCTTTCATGAGTCTAACTCATATACAAGAAAAATATTCGTTGTTAGTTGTTTGAAAATAAAAAGATTATTTCTCCGGCGCCAGTGAATTGAAAATTTCCCACCAACTTACAAAATCGCAAGTAAAAATCATCTCTCACTCCAAGAATTTCTATAAGTATTCAGCAATTAATTATAGGACCAGGACTGGAATCTTATGCAATCCTTGCTTAGCACATCTAGGGATGGATATTTTAATTTTTGTACTTTGAAGGACAATTATATTTAAGAGTACTATTGTAAAATATTTATTAAATTATAAAATAAAGGCGAGAGATTTGATTTTGTTCTACACTACTGAGCCACTAAATGAAAATTAAAACAACGAATAATAAAAAATACAGTGGTATAAAACTCGACAGAACTCTAAAAGAAAACCTCGCTTAGCGTATTACGTGAAAAGCCAACAGCAACAAATTTTCTCGCAAACAAGCCGGGCATGGACAGTTACCAAGGGAAAAAAGGCGGGAGATTGGAATATAAAGAAAATATTTCGAAAAACCTCTTGACAGTGGATGCACACGGCCCCCTGCATGCGCCCCAGAATCGATTCGGTAACTACTGATCCACAAGTACTGAGTCTTGCACAACAATTCCATCATCATGAAGAGAACCACACTTGTTAAAGAACACCATAAACTGAGGGCCTACCTTGCAATTGCGAGTGGCAGCTCTGCAGCTTCGGGCGATCCGTCTCCCTTGAGGTTTTCCCAACGGCCACATTAGAGGAACACGTAAGTGTCTCTACATATGTCCCTATTTCGGACACACTTCCGGACTTGAAAATGTCTTCCAATAAAACTTTTTTAAGACAGCAACTAGCCTCAAGCAAGCGTAATATATTTAATAACTGTTGAAGCATAAAAGCTAACGAACTCCTTACGACGCCATGTTTTGTCGTTCGCGACCTATCACTACTTGAGTTTTCATATTTCACTCCACAAAACACTATATTACTCCGGAATGAGAAACGGTGAACCGTGAACTTCTTTCGAAATCATAGAGAGAAGGATGGAAAAAGGAAATATTAAATTCTTGGTGCCTTCGCTCTATCACCAACAACGTCGTACTATTTTACCTCTTTTATCCGTAACGTTGAACCTCAGTGTCGGAGAAGCCGTTGGCCTATCACAAGAAAATCGGTTCGGTATCAGCCAATGAAATCAGTTTATTTCAGCCAATCAGAAGCTTTCCCTGAAAGTTCAGTTGGAGCACACCAAAAAATCACCAAGAAATTCAACCCACCCCTTGAGTATCGTATTACGGCTGGAAGGTGTCTGTAAGGAAGAATGATTGACATAACTAGAAAAAGATATTTTTTCCATAAGAGAAAATGTGACTTGTATACTGGTATCACATAAAAAATGGAAATGAATATGATGAGGAATCTCCATATGTTTGAAATCATCAACATTACCAGTAGGTTTCCAAAGAGCACCATCCTGTTTCCGTCTCTACAAATTTTTAGATTTATTTTACAGTGGACACATAATATTTCTTAGCTTAACACGTATCTATTGACTCAGTGTTTTAAGACAACAGTATCCAACATCATATTATTTAATGCGATCGAAATGTAATAACTTCCTCTAATTATATAAATTCTTAAAGAAGCTCTTGTACCTTTATCGTCGATCGGTTTCGCTACATTTAGAAGGTGAGGAACATCGAGGGATCCGGATTTGAATCCCGGTCAAGACAAATAATTTGTACACTTTGAAATGTCCACATTTCAATGCATATTAGCGGATGGCTCCGTTAAAAGTCACTGTCACGGTTCGCAGTTCTTTGAATAAGAAGATAAGGTGTGATTGCTCTTTAAGAATGTAGATAGACATCGGAGCTAGCAATCACAAATATGTAGATGCAGAGGAAAAATTTCAGTAGACCAAAATGACTTAATCATTTGAGAACACTGTACAATTTACGTCAATTATTCATTTTAATTCATTCAGTTACCTATATTCACCCATTGTAGAAGGAAGAATTCCATTTCGGATTAGAAGAGAAATATTTTAAGGAAAGAATCCGGACTTATAAAAATCTGGCCTTTCTGTATGCATGAGGTAAATACATTATTATCTATACTGACTTGTATTGAATATTACGATGGCTGGTCAAGCAGTGGGCATATATATTCTATCACTAATGTTTCGTCATCGTTAGTGTTTCGGATACGCGTAAAGTGTGACGTTCAATTGGATGGTACTGCATGTGAGTAATAAAAGATGAAAGATGAATTTTGTCATCGCTTTAGAATTCCCAAAATGTCTAATTGCGCTATAAAAATAATCACATTTCAAGACTAGCTTGGTCGAATAGGCCCTATTATCAAAATGTCATGCCTTTAAGTTTTTCATGAAAATTCAATAATCACGTCCCATGATGAAACTGAAAAACTGATACATAGTGGCATTACACATAAATAAAGAAATTATTTATTTTCCTTTTACTAACTTGTTCAAATAACTATTCACATGATTCCTTATGATTGGAGCTGACTTGAATCATAACTCCAATGTCTTAAATTAGAAAATGGTGACCAATATTTAATCAAAGACAGATTTTCTTCAGTGAAATTTTGACAAAATTCTGGAGGTTCGCAGACCATTGCCCACTGAATGTATGGAAATATGAATTCAAGCCCATTTCCCACCTTTCCTCCTCAACTGACCACGCGTTTCGTCTCACGAAAATGTTAATCAACAAACTCAACAAGATCCAAGTCGTATAATTTTCAGCGTAAAATTCTTTTGTTTTAATTAGAATGACTATGGCCACAACAATGACCAATTAATTTATCACTATTAAAAATAGATGAGAATAAAGGAAGTTTAATTATTATTTATGTGCAGGCAATCTATTGTGTAGATGTTAAGTTTATGACGGGCCAGAAAAATAATGCATATCCTTGAGGATCTGTGAGACAATGCTGACCTATCCTTCTGAAACAATAAATACAACCTTTGCACAACATTTATGATTTCGTCAACTTCTCGATATTTTTAGACCTAGCGTTTTCTGATATCGATTTTTCATCCACCCTCTTCGTCATTTACCTATCATTCACCTTGCTCAGCACCTTTCTCACCTATCAATTTCTCCTCCATCCACTCAATGCATTTGCCTTTTTTCGCTCGCCTTCCACTCCATTTGGCTGTGTTTTAAACTTTTTGTCGGGAAAATCCGGGGGCTTTGGTGAAAGCTATTATTCTTACATCCACCTCCTTTGTTAGCCTAACCAACAGAAGGACATAGTACTTATCAAAATATTTAGCACCGTTTCCCTGCATTCCTGAGACCACCCCTCGGATGCTGAACAAGGGGTGAACCTATTGTCGACCTTAGATAGGGAAGGGAAGACCTAGATGCTGAGCGAGAGGGATGGTAAATAGCTAAGTCGGAGTTGAAATTTAACAGTTGAGTTAGTATAAAAATGTATCCAGATTTTAAGGGCTGGATATTCATAAACAATTTATTGCAAACGAATAAAAGAATGCAAGGGAAATAATCTTGTGGGAATGAGGTCCTTGCCCCCCATTTCCCCCTTGATCTTCCCCCTTGATCCGCCAATAGGCTGAGTTATAAGTATTGGTAGAATACCTGAGATGAACAATGCTTCTTTCATTAAATTTGCACCGCGAAACCCATTACATTTCAAATGCAAAAATTCAGATTTTAACTATCAATAATTATAACTGCCGTAAACTGCCAATCCCTACGTTGACAAGATCCCATCTGAAATGGATTCGCCACCGGTTTGTGCCATTTACAGAAGAATACTTTAAACGCATTATGGTTTTAAACAATCAATTCGTACAGGTACAATTAGCAGGCGAGGGATTTTTCCCGCCAACTCTGAAGAGTGTTCACGTCAATTAAGCCCAACCTTGAGTATGCTACAAGTGTATGGGATCCACATGAAGTAGGTTTAATTTTGGAACTAGATCGAGTGCAACGTAGAGTAGCTATGTTTGTAAAATGTTATCTTGAACAAGGTAGCAATGTCACGACACTATTAGAAGAATTAGGATGGGAGCCATTAATTGAGCGTAGGCTTAAATACTAATTAAATTCACTGAGTAAATTTGAGGATGGTTACTTATCTGAGGATATTAAAGATATATTACAAGCCTCCACTTATTATGGCAGATCAGATCAACCACGTAAAATCAGGGAGAGTTATTGTAGAACGGATAAATTTAAATTGTCGTTTATGCCTCGAACAATTAGAGATCATAATAGAAATGACAGCAATCGCGAAGGAGATAATTAGAATTGGTAGTGCATATATTTGTCGATATCTTATGTGTTTCTTTCTTCATGTCATTGTATTTATTTAACAGACCCATATCTCTAACATTTCTACAGAATTATTTGAATGTACGTATCCTGTTATTAAATATTATCGCATGGAAGCACTTTCTTTCGTATGATTATGATTATTGAGTTGATGAACGAACTAATATTTGTGTAGAGGTAACATGATTTTGTTTTGCATGCGGTTTTATCCTGGTTTACGGGTGACCTAACACCCTGCCCCCCCCCCCCCCACCACACTCCCTTGCGGAGGCTTGGGAGGTATTGTGTAGGTGTAGACAAAGAGGGCTAGTTTAATTTTAAATTGAAAATATACCTATTTGATTTATCTACATTTTCTCTCATTTAATCGGAAAAGGGAGCTGGGTGGACCCAGTGCACTACCAACCATATGATTTTCCATTTGACTTCTCGAGTAAGTCGGGAATAATTTCAACTGAGAGAGGTGCGTTCGCCAGCCAAGGGCAAGTTATTGCTACCGGAAATTTCCACCAGATTGATACGATTGTTGGGGAACGATGCTCCCTCTCCTTCAAGACGTCCCCTCCTTGAAACCCGATCTGCAGAAGGAAAATGGTTGTGGGGTGGGGCTTGTGCTTACGGAGAATAAAAGGATGTAGGGCGAGTGAGACGAGGAAATCGGGAGGAGGAAGAGAGCTCGATGGAGACGAGGGAGAGCCATTTGGGATCATGGGGGGTGAGGAGCGGGGGAGGAAGAGGATTTTTGGAGATTCTGTGGCGGGAGGGACTTGAGAGGGAGAGGGGAGGGGGGGAGAAGCCGGGAGTGCACTCTGAGCCAAAAGAGATGGAAGCGGGCAGAAAAGGGGAGCGTGGGAGTGAACGAGAGGTTACGCAAGCGCGGGATGAATGAGGCAATTCGCGATGGCTGGGTTGATAAGATGCCATCGGGAAGAGGAGCATGCAATTATAATCGTGCCGAGGCATCTCCCTACTTCTCTCCACCACCACTCCCCCCCCCCTCACTCTCCACCTCCGTGAGCCTAAAAAGGACTGTGAGAAAATGCAAAAAGGGTTGTAAAAGGTCAAGACGGGATTTGTCCGTATAGTAAAGCAGGCCGAGAAGGTGGATCTCTCGACTTCTCCTCTACCGAAAATTGACACTAAAAAAAGTCACACCGCTGAAGCGAATTGCTGACTAAGGTGGTTTCTTCAGATCAGTGCTTCAGTTTCCGTTGAGCGTGGAAAGATTAAAAGACGGGAAGCTATGGAGAGGCGATTATCAGGCCAGCGCGGAAGTATATCCAAAGAATATAATTTCAGAGAAAGAAATGTTTCCTATTTTCTTACCTCTTCCTACAAAATACGTGATGTATTCGTTAAACATTTTTCGCACTCATTTTCTCTCCCTCCTTTCCTCTTCCTCCGTCTCTTACCTTACTCTCGATTTTTCAATCTCTTAATCTCTTCATTTTTTTCTCTCTCGTTGGAACATAGTTTTGTATGCTTTTGTATTGCATTGATATTCAGTTTTGTTTCATAGTCTACCGTTTAATGCTGGTTTTGGATTGATACAGACTGATTGCCGCCACATTTCTAATTCTCGTTTATCAACAGAAACCGAGAAAATAAGCCCTACTTTAATCTCCAGCCCTTAAAAACAATCACCATATCTAAACTACCTCGCAATATACACTAACATTTACTGCATAAGCCATCTCCAGCACACAAGCGAACTCTGTACTAGGTATTATCGTACTGTTTTCATCTTCTTTGCCACCGTCTTGTGTTAGTGAAGGCTTAATATTTTAACACACTAGAAATATACAAATTAAGTAGTTGTTCTTTAATAGTTATTTAATATTTATGAAATTTTGTTGAATAACATTGCGGCTGTACTTACATAGGGTTCTTATAATACATTTATTTGTATTAATCCTAGCAATGTAATAGAGGATAAACACTCTTAGGTTTTTGAAACAGAGAAATAAATCTATTTGCTGACCTCGCCCGTGACAGCTAGCATAAGAAACTAGGTCTTGCAACACTCGTGAAGAAAATTAATCATTTTCTAAGATCAGCACTTCTTGGATAATTTATTGCGGTGAAACTTTGGGATTCATTCCGAGATACCGACGTATGGTTCTCTACTATTGCTTAATAATTTAATAATAATAGTTTTATTGACTTATCTCAATAGTACCATAGAGAATGCCCAAGGAATTATAACTAATAATTATTTGAACTCCTTTGTAAGAAGCCGAGATTAATTACAGAACAACAAAAATATTTTTTTTACTCGCAATCACTTAGAGAAGTATTAAGTTCCACGACTTCTACGATCCCCTCTCCTTTCAGTCCGAGTCATTAATGTTACGTCATTCTGCAAGATATCATTGGTGTTACATTACATGTGAACGAATAAGTATATTCGACCGACCAGTGTATTGGACGTTTGGCCAAAAATATTGTTGTTCCCGGTGCAAAGTCTATGTGAAAACATGAGCATTAGAATTGTGTCATTATGTCAGAAATAGTTTTTTAATTTCTCTTTTTTTCTTTTTAAATTAATTTAAAAAAATAAAATTATTCCCGGGGATTCAAGAAACAAATAATCGATGTTTACGTTAGTTAAGTAGGACAATTTAAAAATATACGGGCATCTGCTTCTGCTCCTACTTGCGAAACTTATCCGTGGACATGGACGCTGAACACTTTTTGGTTGCTAACCAAAACACTTTGAATATTTTTAATCATTTGACGCGTGAGCATAAATTTCAGCGCGGCCTCTCGTCATTTTTGGGCCAGACGCTAAAATCCCGGTGAGGAAAGGAACGCGAGTAAAATCTGTTTACCTCAATGTGAATGGTAGAATGGCAGGACGATGATTAATACGGTTATTGCTCAGTAGTTTTACTATGGAAAACATAATATATTAACGACATTGGCGTTACCTACGCCAATCAAATTTCTCTCCCGGTATAGGAGCGTCGAAATTTCCAAATATCTCCAAGCGATAATTTTTTCAGACAAGATAAAACATCATCTTCAAACTCAATAGTATTTACTAAGCACCAAGCAAGCATCATTTTGTGTATTAAAGTTAGGTTAAAAACCTAACTTTAATATTTTCAACTTACCTTTAACTTAACATGCACTGATTTTATTGAATATTTTTTACATACAGGATATCAGAATTTTCACATACCACCCATATTTATTTATACACTTTTTAAGTTACTTCATATTTTTCATTTTTAATATGCATAGCGAACAAATTTGTTTGCATGCGCATATATAGGGTCTTAATGCAATGCGCACATAGGTCTTAATGCAATAAATATGAGAAAACTCATGCAACCAGAGAATTAAGGTGCATTCACTAAACTCACAGGGTTTTGTGCGGCGAGGGTAGACCAGAGGTAGCGTATCTGCCTGTGGAGCCCAAGGTTCGCTGGTTCGATTCACGTGACTAACAATGTTTTAGCTCAGCAAAAATTTGTTAATGGTATTTCGCAACGAGAAAAATAGACTTCTACTCTAAAGCTACCGTGAAGGGTTTCCCACATGTTTCACCAATTGGTGGTGCAGATGGAATGGGTCGGCATCAGCTGCTAAAAAATAAATTGCCTTGCATTCTAATAAAATTAGAATGCAAGGCAGTCCTAAGATTGAAATATTTTATATCCTACTGACGATGATGATGACACTTAACTTTAACTTCATGAAATTGCAACGTCTCCATAATTCGTAGTTGTCATCGTAATATTTTGAAATGTGCTCTTTTGTTATTGATTGCATTATGTTCTTGAATTCTTGAATTCAATATAAACGTATCATGATTCGTTAGAAATGTTTGGAAAATACTGCCGCAGCATTTGCAAGTTGTGGTGGTAATAGTAGTGTCTTTTGCATCACAGGGTTATGAAAGTATCAATTTAACGGAATATAAGCATCTCGTCCGTGTCATCTACGCACATTATATCTCTATAATATGCTAATATTTCATTTGCTTTTTGAAATTTGGGACCACTACTTGGTTCTCCACCTTGCACAAACTCATCCGTTTTTACATCAAAACAGCCCCTTTAGTGAAGATGTACAATATTGTTGCCAATCTCCTAAAGAATTAAGTATTTTAAAAGTTGTCATTCACACTAAATTTTGATTTCCTCTTTCTTTCAATTTAGTAACAGCATTTGGGGATCTGGATCATGGTTTAATGAAATTTTTATTATTATTTTGCGCGTGGTATGTAGTATATCGCCTGAGGTAGGTTTTGGATGGCCACGGTCTGATCATCACTACACTTCTTGGCCTCGTCCAACAAGACGACAGCCTCATACCCCACACTAATTAAACTGTTCTTTAACTCTGCATACTTTCTATCACCCTTTAATCTATCCAAGACATGCCGTCGTCTGTTTAACACATTGTTTCCATTCTAATACGGTATACAACATTCTATCCCTAATGTAAATGCATCCAACACACCGTGATTGTAACCTAGGCCCGTTTTAAGAGCTTGCACGTTGCGATGAACCCTAGAGCTCTATCGTATTGGCGAAAGCAATGATATTTTCTCCTGGTAGGGTCAACCATGCCAGTTAGGTCGAAGGGTAGGAGCCAGATGAAAGGTTGTTCGCGCAGCGTCTGCTCCTCAGTGAAGCGGTTACAAAGGTTGTTGACCATTTGAGTGAAGGTATCACGTTGAAAACACTTTTGAGGAAGGCAACAGGAAACCACCTCAATTATCATTCCCAAGATTAAAGATGGACACTACAGAGAATGAGTCCTGGCAACTACGGGGCTCGGCCCAATCGGCCATATGTCGTGCCCGGCACCGGGGGGGGCAAGGTTTCCGCGGTCGTCATCTCACGAAACCCTTGCAAGGAAAAACCGAAACGCTTACAAAGGGAAACCGGAAGTAGCAGGACAGAAGATGCAGGAGAAGAAGGCCTCAGTAGTCAGAAAAGGAACTTGGAATGTTAGGACAATATTGGGGATAGGAAAATTAGAGAATATTAAGCGAGAGATGGAAAGGGGAAGCATACCATTTTTTTACAATTACAATTCCGAAGTTGGTATGCGGAATTGAAAAAACGTTCATTGTAGTGTCGGATATCAGGTTGTGTTTTGTCGGGAGAGGCAAATAAATTTATCTTTGGTCAGACTTTGTCTATCCAAAGCCTACCTTTAGCGACAAACCAATAATAATAATTATCAAATCTTTATAATATATGCATGTGCTTCGAATTAATCGTCCTAAAGACGTCAAAGGGTATCCGTCCAATGAATTAAGATTCCCTTCTAGTGTGCTAACGGTGGGCGCACGGTTCGCAAGTGGTCGGACAGAACCCGATTAACCAGGCGTACACTTTTGTGCGACCATTTCAACGCAAGGATTGACAAGAGTCCGAGGTCCTTTTTTTAGTAGGACGAGTCGAAAAAAACCAAGAAGAACTGGCAAGGAATAAACGCACTAGAGAAAGCTTTAGTGGTAGACGGAAGAGTGAGAGGGCCGAGGATGTGATGGAGGGGTGGGAGGAGGGAAGTCGGAGGGGAAGGGAGATACGAAAGCAAAGGGACCCAGTGGAGGGGATGCAAAGGTGGGCATAGGGGGTAGGGGTAAGGGAAGGGAGAGGGTCGGAGTGAGGTGCCGGGCGCCTGAGGGCGGGGCGGGGGACGGCGGGGAGGGTGAAAGGGTGTGGACGAGATGGGCCGAAGAAGCATCCACATTCCAAAAAAAAAATAGCATGCGACAAGCCCATGAATGTCCCAGAAAATGGTTGTTTGGTGCTAAACCCATGGTCACCTCCGGTCAGCGTTTGTGGTATGCGCTTTGTGAACTCGAGCACAGGGTGTCCCCATATGGCGTCTTGGGAAGAAGATAAAAAGGTGCAAAGCTAGACTAAGGATTTTCCATTATTTGCCGGCATAGACAACTATTGAGCTAAATTAAATAAGAATTGTTGCGGTCTCTTGGTCTAATGATTTGCTTTCGCGGTTGTAAATTCAGTCAAGTTCTAGAGGTAGGTAGAGGTGGTACAATTCATGGGGGACATGATACCCCCAAAATTTCCTCCGTGCGGAAATTCTGAAACGCCCAGGACGTAAATTTCTCTCTCCCTCTCACGAGTTTGAACAGAGCTGGATTTCTTTTTGATATGTTTCGCCCTTTTTTTGCTGCCTCTAACAAGCAGCGTACAAATATTTCGATTTGAAAAACACCCGCATTTTCTGCTCTTAAATTGGTCCTCGTGCTGCGACCACCCTCCCCTATAGACTCCCTACGAGACTGCTGCCTGATATGTGATTACGTCCTCGTTACCTGTATGAATTTTTTATGTCGAATATTATTTTCACAATTACATTTTCATTTATTTGTCCTTCCGTAAAGTTTTTCCTTCGTGGTCCCCCTTCTTAGTTTGTTTAAGGAACCTAAGTGCGTTCTTGGCTATGAAGAGTCTTTTACTCCGTAGTTTCATTTATGCGTTATATCAGCTTGGTCTGTTGCGATTTACTGTCGAAATTCAACGTTTTTATGGTATTTTCCGGGCTGTTTTTTTAATTATTACCAAATTCTACTTTGGACCAAAGAAAAGATTTATGGATTCTAGTAGATTTGATTGATAACTAGAAAAAACAAATTTAAAAAAAAATAATTCCTCCATAAATAATATTCAGACTTCTTTGAATGGGATTAGTTGAGTCAATTATTAAGGGAAACAATTATAATTCACATTTCATTGCGGTAATCTATAAAAAATTCTCAAAGTCGATGACAGTTATATTCGGGCTTCGGTATTATTTTCAACATGAAAACGTGTTCTTCCATGCCGGGAAAGCAATGGATAGCATGATAAATCAAACTTTCCTAGGAGCACCTGGCAACAAAATTCCTTCTTCGCGTTAGTACTACTACAATTACGAGGAAGGCCGATTCTTCCCTGCTTTAATGATCTTCGAAATGGTGGAAAGCACACATTGGAAGGGCAACAAGGCACGATTCGCAGCGCGGAACCTACTGTATTTCCGGGACGGTTTGTCATGCGAGTGAGAAGCGAGGGAGAGAGAGCGGGAGAGTTAAGATTCCGGCGGCAGTGGCCCGCCTAGACAGGTTCTAACGAGAGAGGGACTGAGATAGACGAAAAAGTCAAAGCGTTTACGTGAATTTCACAATGACGGAAATGATTTGCAGGTGAGTAAAATAGGTTGATAGATATTTAGCCCACGTCCTCCTCCCACTCGAAATACCATTAGCGGACCCCTCGAAATAATAGAGAGAGAAAATGCATAGATAAAAGAAGTGCTAAAAGAAGATAAACTTTTCTCTTCATTAACGTTTGAATAATTTCCACTGCTTATAAAGCCCTTTCCCTTACCTAATTAGCTCTAACTTAAATGAATAAATAAAGTAATTTCACTGGTTCAATCCATAACTATCGTAATTGGGAAAAAAATTGAATAATTTATCTCATGTACGTGTTTGTAAAGTCAGAGACCATCTCTTGCACGAAAGAGAAGTATGTCGCAATTATTCGCCAAAGACCATTCATTACATGAACTTTTAGCGATTGGATTTTAGAAGAGTCTATAGCAGAGGCCATTTCATAACCTAAATGTCATCCGATACCAACCCATTATCTGAAAAACCCATCAGCCACTCCCAAGGCGTGATTCGAATTTCAGGGTTATCCGGGGAGCAGAGAAGTAAATTTCGGTCGGTTAGTCAGCCTTTCTAAGACGATTATGATACTGCTTTAATCAGGTCTTAAATACTTTAATCTGCTGCGCTATCAAAGATAATTAAGGTGCAGGTTACGCCTTTGAACCACGATCTTGAAGTTGAATATCGTTTACAGTATGATTATTAGATTTTACATCAATCTTATTTTCTCATTTTCATGTACCACTAACAAAAAGTAAAATATTGGAATGCGTTTTATGGACAATTTATCGTGGCAAATGACAGTTTATTATCAAGGAAAAATGCCTCAAACAATATCGCAACCAAGCTTCACAGGTATAAATAAAGTATTGCTTGTCATATTTTTCGATTTTATTAACGAATCATATAGTATTTTTCTGACGAGCAAGTTCGTGGATATATTACATGGATATTTCCCGAGGTCGCGAAAAAATACAAGTTTCCTGTTTTCGAATTAATCCGTTTCGAACATCATTCCGGAAAAGGACAATCGATAGTGTAACACATGCAACAGTGTTTGAAGTTACTTTTGAACGGAAATTATAAAAAACGAAGATATTTCATTGGGGAAGATTTTTACGACGGACCAAAAGTATAAATGAAACAATTATAGTAACAGAACCTCTACAAACTATTTTTTTATCAGAATCCTGCGTCCCCAATGATTGTACTAATGTCATCACATAGGTTAATTCCTTCATTTATACGCAACTAAGTTTATTGAGTGTCGTCAATGATAGCCATGAGCGAGCATTTGCAAATATACAACAAGGTGCGAGAGTGAAAAGGTCTAGTTAAGAGGCTCCGCGCAGCAGTAGTTTTTCCTCTTCAATAAATTCAAAGAAAACTCTTCCGGGGCAATGGGGCGTAGTTCTCATTAACCGGAATTGGCTGTTGGCACTTGATTTTTAGAGACTGTGAAGGCCATAAATTCCAACTCGCCGTTACCTGTTTGCTCTCGAGAGAAAATTTTTTTCCAAATGTCTCCCCAATAATGAAAAACATGATCACACCGAGAAAAACTTTCTGTCGGAGTTTCTTACGCCTCCTCTTCCCAATATTCCCCGCCTTTATGCTTTCGGCACCAATATCCAAATTGAACTGACAGGAATCGCTCGTCCTTTGGGTGACACGGTTAACAACAGCAACCCACACACTCGGTGAACAAAGAAAAGGTGTAATATGCCACATTTAGGTCAAACTTTTTTGCGTGACAAGAACGACGACATAGTGGTATTTACTCGAACGTAGCCCGGTCTGGAAATCACTTCAGGCTTGAGTCGTTTCAGTCACGGTTTCCTTATCACAAATACTCGTTTTATCACACTAAAAAGGTTCCTGCTGTGGACATGAGTAATTAAGGCCACCTCTGCAATTTTTTCCAATCGCAATTTGCTGTTCATAATCGCGAAGTGTTATCCAAATGTGTTATTGTCCTTGCTTTCCTAATACAGAGAGAGGGAGAGAGATGAAGTTAGTGAAGCAAATAATACACGAATCAAGAACGAAATTTCAGCTAAGAAAAAATACACATCTTATCATTCCCAACCTGGTAAGATGCTACTTCTTGTCACGAAAACTAGAACTCAAATGGAAGAACGAAGTAGATAATTCTAAAATAGGTACTGTTCACTGGGCTGTAATCCTGCAGCCGATAGTTATACTCACAACCAGCCCGATGGAAAACTCACACTCGAACTTGAAAGTAATTCAAGCAAAAACCCAGGTCCATTTAGCTTAAAGCCTTTCTCATTTTGTTCTGTTAGTAGATACAACTTAATCTCTTTGCCCATTTACCATTGATAGGAAGTTTCTCGTAATGAATGATTTCTGGGAGTGAATCAGTCAATTCCGTTGAAACATGTAGTCCCGACCACATATGTCAACCTTACGTTTCATGTAAAAAGTGAGAGAAAGGAGAGATTTCTTCCGTGTTAAATCCTGCGGCATATGAAGTTCACACAGTGAGGTAATTTTAGGCAAATAGTGACAAAATTACGCCGTACAATGCTAACCCGGGTATATGCGGAGCATTTAAGTTTCTTTCGTCGGACCATGTAAGTCACTTAAAGGTGTGACACATGAGTGATGTTGCACATCGAAGGGTGCATAACTCCGTGATCATGGCCTTCTGCCCCCCACCGCATCAGAGATGGAAAACCAACACCAGAAGCACTGGTCCACAAACACAATTATTTCTAAAATGATGCAAAACCCTCGGTACTCAATTTCTAAGATGGCAAAATTATATTTTTTTCCTCCGATTTCGCTGGTTTTTGATAGATTTTTGACTTTTTCGGGGCCTAACAGGGTAGAAACAATATCTCCTCGAACTTTCCGTCCCTCGGTTTCTCCTGGCCATCGCCACCCGATTGCATTACGGCGCGCTGAAGTTCAATTCTGAGACTTTTGTAAGTCTCCCGCCGTCGTTATCACACTTGATCGCAAATTTAGGACGCCGGTGCACGGGCATTTTGGCACTGCGTGGCGCAACGGCCATTACCGGCGATTCGGCGGACCACGTAGGATGCTGCGCGTCACGCTTCAGGGGTGACATACCACGCCGCCCAAGCAGACTGTAGGGGTGGTGGGGGAGAAAAGGGGGGTGAGAAAAAGGATGAGGGAACCCGATTTTCACCACTTTTATCTGGCCGTCAGACTACGGGAAAATTCACCAAATATCCCGACTCCCTTTCGATTTTTATTTTCACATTGAATTTTCTTTTTTAAGGCTTAAATTCACCACGCTTGCGCTAATAGAATTTCACATATCGGCTTATCATACGTGAGGAGGTACTGCAGGGCCTGATAAAAATCCGGCCGATGAGGAAGAGTAAGGACGAGGGTCGCATATTAAGACCGAACGTCAAGTCACTTTCACTCCCTCTCCGCCAGCTGAGGTGATGATGATGGTGGGGAGGGAATTTTTAGCGAGCTGACTGAGCGAGAGAGAGAAGAGAGGGGGGACGGAATTGATTGGCTTGCATAAACGGTGTAGGTTAATTCGCTCCATCGCATATTCGGAAGTAGTGCGCGGCCAATCTTTTTTTTTTCTTTCGTGGCGCTTTTTCGCCCGGAACGACAAAATAACCCGGGCCGCCGCCGACACTGCCCCACGTTCCTCTCTCCGCCCCTCCCACGCTCTCCAACCCACTCCCCCACCCCTTCCTCTTCCTCCAATCTCCCATTCCACCACCACCTCCACCTCTCCCCCCCCACCACCACCCGCCGCTCACAAACTCTCGGCGCGGATAAGAAAGTGAAACTCCCGACGGCGGCGGGCCCTCTCTCACACAAACTGGGCCCTTCCTGAAAAAAAACTCCACGACGTTGCCCATATCTCCTCTCCCACACTCCGCTACTCGCCTCGCTTCCCATTCCCCCTGCCTCCCCCCCCCGCCGCCCCCTGCCGAAAAACCAACCGACCCACACCGATTCTCCATCGAGGAGCGATGAAAACTCCCCACTCTCTCTCTCTCTCTCTCCCCTCCCAGTCTGCCGAGTCCAAAACTCTCCTCTCCTCCTCCACCCACTGCTTCCTTCCCCATTACCTCTCCCCATCCCCCTTCCCAACCCGCTCCACCACCCTCCTCCCCCAAAAAAAAAATAAATCAAAAAATATCCTTCCCCTGCGAGCTCTCTCATCCCGCATCGCGTACCTTGTTCGCTTGAAAACGTTGCTAGGAAACTGGGTCATGCCACTCTCCCTCTCGTTTGTTCGTTAACTATTTCCATTCCCCCCCCCCAAACCACTGCCCTCTCTCCCACTCACCTCTCTCCTCCCCCTACCACTCTAACCCTTACCACCCCCTCCGCTGCCTCACCCCCCCCTCCTCACATCCATTCTTCTTCCGATTAGAGGCAAATTCATTGCCTTCGCGCTGAAGGTACTCCCGCCTAGATTTTCCAGCCTCTTCCTTCTGTCCAACGCGGACAGAGAAAAAATATCCGAAGCGGCACTTCGATTAATGGACTTTTTCCCGGGTATTTTTGCTTTATATTTATTTCCCTATGACTGCGAAAATGAACCCACTGTTGGAAGAATTAACGTCCTTTACATTCCTTTCTTCGAGTCAGAAGTCGCCATTTTCAATGGGAGAGCTCCCCAGCGTTTGTGACTGTATGAATATATTGTGGAACGTAATATAAATGCTGAAATGAGTCAAATATGATAAGAGAGAATTAATAAAAGGAGCTTATATTAGCTGATCAGCAGATCTATGAAGATAATTTCCTGAAGGAGTAAAGAAGGAAAAACAAATTGCAATTATATGAGAGATACAAGTCACATTAGCTCGCTCATGACAAGAGAATTTGTGAAAATCCGTCAGCAATCACTGTTCTAGTGCAGTCTATAAAAATAAGAGAAGTTGAAGCAAAAAAATTCATGCGACTTTTTCTCCGTGTAATTCGCTGCCAGAACAAGGATTAAAACAAGTCATTATTGCATGCAATTCCGTCCTAAATATACCTGAAAGGTGTGTCAGAACACTTTATTTAGTTTCTTTTCTCATGAAAAATCACTCCCAATAAGTAAAAGCCAGATTTCATAGTCAGCAAGTCTTTCGGCAATTTCATTACTTTTTTTTTAACTTTGTATACAGTACATTCTTTAATCGCACGTCAGAAAAAAAAACAGAAAAACATTACCAAATCTCAACCAGAAGAAAACTGCGACGCGCTTTTTAAGTTTTTTAAGTAGCAATGTAGGTATTAGAATACTTCTTATCATGCGGTAAATCAAAGGAGACATATTTCCTGTCTCAACTGCTCCAACTGCTCTTAACAGCTCTTCCAAAAACTTGGAAGAGCTTTTAGAGCTAGATAGTTAAGAGTCCATGGATCCAGAATCATCACGGACTGCATTGCATTCTTGTTAATGGGCAACTTAATCGCACTCGCCAGGTTTTTGGGGAAGCCATTTTTTTGGAGTCAGTCGAGCAAATTAAAATGGTGTCGGTTTCGGGGAAGAAGAAAGGGGGAAGTGGAGAGAGGCATGGAAAACGGAAGGGATCGGGGCGGGAGATAAGGAATCGTCCAGAGAGTGAAAGTGATTTGCAGGGTGGGGGAAGGCAAACGAAGGGGAAAGAAGAACGAGAGCGCGTGGGATTTTTTTTTTCGCCTCTCTCTATTTTTATGTTTTGCGTCTAAACGTCCGTCTGCCCATCGAATTCCTCGGCATACCTTAATCCCCCGGGGCACTCGAGAGAAGGCGGATGACAAATTATCCCCTGTGAGACTTAATCGCGAGAAAATATCATGTCTCGTTTTATTCTTTTGGAAAAACGGGTTTCTTTGAGCAGTGCTTTGAGCTGAGATCTGTTTCTTTTGAGACAGCTTTGTATGATTTATTTTACCTTCCGGCGCTCCAGTTTTATGGAATGTTTTCATGGGCTCGGTGGAAAGTTGCACGCTGACAATTAAAACCCTGAAGCAACTTAATGACCTATCTAGTTTTTGGAGTAATCCATCACAATGCATATGTTATATGTTTGTGCGAGTTGAGTGTTTGCCGACTAGAGGATGCCGGGTTTGTACCCGAGCGATGAAACTGGTGAACCAAAATCCAATGCATACGATTTTCTGGACATTAAATTTATTGGCTAATCGCACAGGGAAAGGAAACGACACTCCAACTAGTATACGTGCTTCCATTTGATACGGTCGCAAAGCAAATGGATTAGTTGAAATATGGTGATCTATACAAGCTCTCCCGAAAAACAATCTAATCGATGGCTATGCAATGCTATTTTGCCTTTGTCTAATACGTTAAGTTACACTACGCTTAAAAATCGCAGAAGAAGCATTAAATTACAAATCCGGCATGACGATATAGTGGTTAGATTCCCGCGTTCAAGAGAGTACAATGGTATTTTGACAAGTGTTTTTAAAAATAAGGATAAATACGACACTGATAACGACATAGCGCCATTGTAATTGATATGATGCACATTTCGGAAACGCCGGACCGGACCCATGGGGATGTCATGAAAAAGTTAAAGAGAGGTGTTATTTTGCTCTAGTTAGACCTCATTTGGAATATGCCGCAAGTATTTGGGATCCTTGGGAGAAAATTTGGCAAAAAGAATTAGATGAAGTCCAGAGAAAATCCCCTAGATTCGTTAAAAATTGTTATGATAAGAACACAAGTGTGACAGGTCTCTTAGGGGATTTAGGCTGGGAGCAACTTGAATTGCGGAGAGAAGAAGCGAGGCTTAGACTTTTAGAAAGGTTCAGAACAAACGAGTTTAACTATGACACTGAAGGAATTCTAATGGCCCCACTCTACTTAGGTAGATCAGACCACAAAGATAATAAATAAGGGAGATAGATTCCAGGACAGATAGGTACAAATACTCATTCTTTCCCCGAACAATCAGAAATCATAATAATAAGAAACCGAAGTCACTTTATAAATATTAAAAACATTGAATTTACAAGTCGGAGCAAAGTTCAACACTGCAAAGCTGTTAGGTATACTTTCAGGTGCATGTGTATGTTAGTTGGTATCTTGAGTGCTTGCATGTGTGTGGGGTGAAAGTGAGTGTTCTTGCATGCCTGTATGCCATGTTTTTTTGTGAATGTATGAATTTGTGGTTCTTGTATGAGGTTTTTTTTCTTTTCTAAATTACGGGTGGTGTCCTAACACCCCCGCCACAGGCCCTTGCGGGGTATTAAGTAGATGTAGATGTAGATGGGCACTTGGCCGTGACTGACATGAGCTGTGAAAAGAGTAAGATTTGGCATGAATGGGAAATGCTGGAGCAACTTATTCAATGATGGACTACTGGGAATGGAACGTGTGATCAAAATTTCACGCTGGCGTATTATTTTCAGGTGCTCCTTTTTCTGCATCCGCCTCGCCCTTTCCCTTTCGATCCCAGGAAAAATAAAGTATTAAAAAAAAAAGAGCGCGAGACCGCAAAACTGGTTTTCGCGGCTTCTTCATTGCTGCATATAAAATGATGAGCCCGTTACTCAACTCCCGTTAAATGCAGGAAGTAGAAAATGGAGGATCTTAAAGGCCGATAAAGGCCCTTAATTAATGTCTTGTGCATTATAATCAACTTGAGAACTCGGTGTTTAAACCCCGTCATACCTCACATAAAAGCATGCTGTCAGTATACGGAGGTGAGAGAGTATCTGACCTAGTTTCTGTCAACTACTGAATCCAAAAAGATTTCAAGATAACGAGATAAAATTTCAGGTGATCCTAGTGAACTTTTGGTATAGATCATGATAAGAAGATAATGTGATTTATGTCTGATTACAGAGACATTTAACACTTTCCAAGGCTTAATTAAAACACCGAATGTTAATATCTTATCATAACTAACGTCCGAGGAATGATGCGATGCGAAAACGTCTAATGTAAAACCATTGTAATGTTTAGTCGAATATTAAAAATCTAAATATAGTATTCATTTATCCTATGCTGTGAAGATATCTATAGAGCTAATAACTAGACAGTTCCTTCATTCCAACGAGGCTAATTAGGCATTACTCACATAACGACGAGTTAGATCATGCATAAATTACGTTGCTAAGTGATACCAGCCATTTTAGCGTTCAATATGTATTTCACATGAACAATCAACACGAGAAAGAAGAACTGTAACATATAAAATTTGGTAATTTTGAAATCACAGTTTTGCGTCCGGCGATCACAACTTCGTCTCATAAAATACCTCAAGTACGATATCCAAATCCGCTGTTCATGTCAGTTACATGTTCCCCTGAATCAGCGTTGTCTGAGGTTAAATCTGGAAATCGAAGTAATCGAACAAAGACACATCGGCAGTGGTTTCGTCACGGGGATGGGTTGGACCTCGTGACCGTTGCGCACGTGTGATGCTGGATGGATATATCCTCCATGTCCCTCATCACTTGCGCATGTCGCTGGCATCATTCTGTTCCTCCTCGAGTATGAAATAGCGTGAGAAAAACCGTAGTCGTGACCAAGTGTCGAGGGTATCGTTATGGGAGTTTTCATCGCCGCTTGAAGAATGTGGAAGAAAACCATTTTCCTCTAATTTATCCTCCGAAAATCGCTAAGGATACTCGACAAAAATCGCTGGAAATGGATGCACGACACTATTCAAACACCATTTGGGTGAATCACATACTTTTCAAACTTGGTTCCTCCTGTTTCTAAAATTAATGGCGATATAAGGATTTTTCTGGAGCTTCCCACGGAGTTTAGTAAGCAAAAGGAGGGTGAACGGTCTGTCGCAACTGAACAGGATTTGAAAGTCATCACTAATCTTTAAGTACTCTACAGAAAGTTTGACATTGAGAGCACATCACCGATCTAATTGAAAGGAAATGACGTTTAGCAATGATCTTCGTCACCTATTTGGATGCCAATAAATCGCGGGATGAGTGAAAATTCGCGGAAGCAAATCATATAGGGAAAATCATTCGGTGTCGACCCCAAATCTACTAATTTCCTGTCATATGTGTTAGCCAGAAATGTTTCCGTTCGAGTCCAATGGTAGCGAATTATAGCTCAAGCAATGACGGCTTATATTTAAAAGAGAAATGACTCTTAACGGCAAGTAATTCTAGTCTAAACACAACAAAACGCTTCATAAAAACTTAAACGTGGAGTCAAGTTGTCCACAGCCGTCATGCATGGAAGGCAGAAACAGCTGAATAATAAAAGTAAGAAGAGAATTGTTTTGCAAACAAATAAAAACAATAAAACACAGACAGACTGGAAAGGCAGAGTACAAAATGAAGAAATACAACGAAGAGAGTGTGGAGAAGGAAACTAATTGGGCAATCCTGAGGGAAGGATTCACTGGAAACCATATTTAAAGGAGACATAGAGGGGAAAGAATTTCAGAGGGCGAAGACGAATTCCAACAAGCAGGCGAGGGAAGGAAGAGATTATCAGATGACAGGATGGCTTCGATACCAATCCTTGGGTTGATAAGTCATACTGATGAGTACGTATTTTAACTTAAACCCATACACGTGACCACATAGAACGTTATTCATGACATTTCCCTTGGATTTTTCAAGAAATGTGTTGGGATTTGGGATTCGAAGGTAGAAGTGATTTTTTGACGTTTGTATGTACTACTGAATCTAAGCGATGCTGATTCGCTGGTTGAATGTATTACCATGAGGCGCTGGCCATAAGGCTGCTGACGGAGTGTCCTAAGTTTACACCTGAGTGATACCTCCAGAAATCCCGAGCTAAGAGCCAGAGGAGCTTGAGTTTAGCTGAGTATCTGCCGAATTCTGGCTGCCAATCATAACCCTATAGGCGAAAAGGAACAGAATTATCTTCATATCGGTTGTATGCATTTCAAGCACGACAATCACATAAACCTCAAGTAATTACGTACATTTCCAGGATCTATGAATGAAAAAGTTCCCATTTTTTAAAACTGTTTTCTGAAGCCCATCCGACCATTAAAACATCAAAATTGAATGGTTAAATACGAGGAGGAGACCTTCCCCACCGTTCAGAATCAGAGCCGACCTTTGGGTTGATTATTATTGTGGAGATCCCTGAACGCCACCTTACTTTCTCGGAATCTATACACATTTTCTCTCAAGTGCGCCTCTATATCTTTGTCTATTTTTACATTGGCTTTTATTTTTCCTCGTAGTTTGTTTCTCACGAATTCATTTCGTATCAACCTCCTTGCATACATTTATTTTTTTCTCGTCTTCATCTTCACGTGACGTGTCACTGGAATTTCAAAGCCTTTGAGGAAATTAAATTTCAGGCAAACGTGATTTCCGGAAGTTTCCGCAAAAATAAAGGACCGATGATGCAACACTTTGGTTTATTTGTGAACAGCGATTCGTTAGTCGTTACGAAATAAAAAAAAGCCATTTTTGGGAAACGAGCAGGCCGAGCGGGCACGCATTGGTCCATTCGGCCCGTGCCACGGCTCGATTAAGTCGATATAAGTGGATTTGCCGTAACGCCCCTCTTCAGTCCAGCGACTATATTTTCAGTGTGCATAGGCAATGCAGAAATTTCCCATTTTTCAAACTTTTTTAGACTTATCACTCGTCTATCATCAAAACGGAAAATTCCAATCAACTCATTAAAAAACAATGTGTTATGCATTAAAAGATAGGACTAAAAGACCACAAATATTTTATTTTCAATATTATGATAAATATATAAGTGGTCTCTTAATATTACAGATTTTATTCCGATGTTAGATTTACCTAATAGATATTTTATGTGAGTAATTTAACGAAATAAAATGATAAACTACTTACCGCGGAAGTGCCAAAGGATATGAGTGTAATTTGCATGGCAGAATAATAAAAGAGGACTTCAGTGAAGTCATGTTTGTAAAATATAAAAAAATAATCCAATGTGAATTTCATCATAAATATTTGCTATCAATCGTTAAAAATGTCAGTTTAAAACCCTCAAAAAATTAGGTTATTCACTATTCACGATATATAATTAGAACTCACTAATTCATATTTAGGGTTTAAGATAATTAAATCGCCCATTTTAGCGTGATTTGATGGAGCAGAGTGCATATCTGTAAGAATAATAAAATTTTATACTCATTCGAAAGATGAGTTCCTTATTGAAAAATGGTTTTTTAGATGGGGTGGAACTTGACTAATACTAAGCTCAATACGGCGTGTGAAATTCATACAACAGGGTAGGGAGGCAGTTCCTTTCCCAGTGCCGACTGCGGTTTCCCCGGAAATTCTGGTAACCGAAAGATTACACGGCTTAAAGTGAAGCTGAGGATACTCATAGGCGTCACCCAGAGCCAAACCCGGGTCCTATTACCTGTGCTGTCCTCAGCGTTCTATCCACTGGACATCTCAAGAAATATAATGTTTTTTAAATGCCCAATGCCATTCTTTACCCTGATGCTATTTTTCTACCTCGATGCGGATGGGGACGCAATTGAACGGTATTAAAACCCTGAAATTTCTCCGAAAGCCTTTTTACTTCCGGCTCCTTTTACGAGGGGTGTCTATGGCTTGGAATCTTATGGTATTACGGCTCGAAATTTGTGCATGGATTACTGAGACGACAGCTCATGGATGCTATCTGAAAGGCCGTTCGTGATCGGATCGTAGTTACCGTGAAAAGTCCGTAATTTATCACTTCATTGGCGCCTCCATCTTCCGGGTAGTAATCAGAGCATTTTTTTATAAGATACGGGTCAAGAGTAAATTAGGAAATAGCGGCCCGGACTCCATTTTTCCAAATACGATAGCGTCCCAATCGTTAGAAGGTGAGGTAATCTTAGATGAGTGATGCTCAACGATTGATGCAACGGACGGTGAATTCTCTGAGAAATCCCATTACCGCCGGAATTCAAACTAAGGTCCCCATCTTGGAAAGACAATCACGCTAAACGCCGTGCTAGTTCCATGCCATTAAGATTAGGATACATGCAGGGCAACGACAATAGCAAGAGTGGAGAAACAACACTTTCTAAGGATATGTACGGGTACATTCCGAGATGGTCGAAGCGGTTAGTTCAGTGGACCGTGTGTTCACATTTAATCTGTTGGTCGCGGGATTGAAACCCGCCCAGTTATGTTTATGGCATTGTCAGGTAAGCAGTAGATTCTCCTTTACCTATGTATGATGCAATGCGACCTTCTCCTTAAAAACGATTCAGGCAGGGCTTACGATAGCCCAAGTACAACATAAGGATAATCCTTTGTCAGGCTAAAAGTCAATTTATTTCTAAATGGGTTCGTATGAACAAAAAATTAGTTTAAATGCCTATTGATAATTGAAGAAAAATGCGTACTTTTCTATCATCATGAGTGCATCCCACTAAGTGACAGCGCCTAAAATTGATTCCGTTTCAGTAAAAGGTGGATTTGAAGTGATCAATTGGCATACGTTTAGGGTGTATGCAGTGAAAATATCACAGAGAAGCCGGGTAATGCAAACACACAGCCCATGAGAATCGGTGTTCAGCTGGATAACTATGTGGTGTACCCTAACCTGACTCCTCTACGCCACGGTAGGAAATTATGGGGTAACTAGGTGTATTCCCCCGGACCATAAAACCGACTATCTGCATTAAAATTCAAGCACTAAGTAAATCTGAGTTCATAGGTTCATCAGTATTACTTGGGCCGTGTCCTAACTCTTATTACTCGCAAACATGCTACCTCCTTGCTGGGTACGTCTACCAAATATAATGCTCATGCCAGGAGTAATTATTATTCATGACTCTTCTCACGTCTCTTACTTTATAATTCAAAGATGGGATCGGTTTTGAACCAAGTAAGTCCCCTTGGGTGCATAGCCGAGGGGGAAATGGCCCGTGGTGGGGGTGGGATGGGGAAGGAAAGGGAGAGAGAGAAAGGGAGAGAGGGCGTAGAGCGAACGCATACTCATGAGGGTCGTGAGCCTCCGATATCCGCTCCCATTAAAACCAAATCGAGCGTGAGAACTAGAGGAAATACGGCGCACATGGCACACCACTGCGGGCCGGATATCAGGGGCGTTTTACAGGTCGAGCACCGAGGGATTCACTTGAGCCGTCTTTCCAAAGAACTGCAGAATTATCAGGTTGAGTAAATACCTGTGTGTGCATAATCGCAACGTACACTCACACACTCTTGGAGCGAATTTGCATTGTGTGACTTTCATCTCCTCAAGGGATCTTTTAAATTTTGTTGACGACTTAACATATCCAAATAAGTCAAAGAAAAGATATTATATTCAGCTAAGGATAATTGGAAAAAAATTGAAGGAAAGAAAAGAAGAGAAAAAAATAAAGTGCCAGAAGGTATAATAAGGAAATGCACAGATGGTGGTAAAAGTCTCGGAATAAAAAGAAGTGGAGAGTGCCCAATTGAAATCAATCCAAATACGAGTCGCAAACGAAAAAGAAGAAAGGTATTAAGTTTTGAACTAATGTTTGGATAGCTCTTATTTTTGAAAAGTTACTCATTTACTATGATAATGACTTTTTGACGGTAATACATTAGAAGGAGACTGAAATAATGCACTTTCTTCTTATGAAGGTAGATATAGATTACAGATTTATCATTTGAGGACCTTCTAGTAACCCAATAAATGAATGAAGAACGGTTGTACGATTAGGAATGGCAATAGTTGAAGAAATGTGCTTACCAACAATAAGGTAAGGCGACATACTAACCTAACGGTAGAGCCGTCATCCGTTGACCGGAAGGTCTGGGGTTCAATTTCTAATCAAGCAACCAGGTTCTAATGGTAGGAATCAAGTTTTGTGCCTGGGAATGAGGTTCATTATGGGAAAAAATGGCGGGAACATGGTGGTGAGTTGAATTACCTTCGGTTAATAGGTTATTTTCACGCGTCAGGCAATGTTGCGGCTCTGTCTTACCCCTCGTACTACACATTTGTCCTTTAATTTTGATTGCCCAGAAATAAAAATATAACAAAACTATCAATTCACATGTTTGTGACTTCAAAGGCGAACGCTTATGAGAGTGGCATTTGTCGAAAGAGATATAGCATACGAAATATTTACATACTATTAATTCATTGCGGAAAACTTGTACTTCACCTCCACTAAGGAAAACTTCATCTTTAAGATGATTCCAATCTAAATGTAATGTGGAGTGCCAAACAATCACAATAAAATTTAGGAGAATTACGAGCATGCAAACTATCTCTCCATGAGCAACCTATCACTTAGACTATGTGTCTCAGTCGATATTTGAAATTGCCTGCGTTTATGGTGGGTGGTATAAAGGATCTATTTAATAAATATAATTTTGTGCGACGCCTACATTTTTTCAAAATATTAATTTTTGACACGACAGTCCCGTTCGTTACAGCCTTGGCCGTATTCTTCATAAATTGCAATCGCTGTTGCCGGTTATAACGATTTATAATTGCCAAACTTAGGGCATACATGTACATTTGGACTCGGCGACCCAGTTTGATTGCATTATATTTTTTGAATTTAATTAAAATATTTCCTTGGAATCTTCTAAGAGAAACGAAATAATGGATTGTTCTACCAAATTGCGTGCGCTGCCGACTCAACCAATCCCTGAGGCCTCAAAGACACGCACATTGGGGAGGAGCAAAGTAATAAAATATAGATATTTCGAATCGATAAGACTTAACTGGTAAATCGAACCCTGATACCGAGAAACGCTAAATTCGAATGATTACTTTGACAGCAATCAATCTAATTGCCTGGTCTTTAAGTATAAATTCAGCCCTCCTATCAATTCAGATTCAGCATTAGCTTATCTCATTATTTTAAAAAAATTAGTTAAACCTAAAACTAAGGCTAAGAGAAGAATAAATATATATCTTATTAGATGTTTTTGTAATTTTTTATGCCATAGGATACTTAATATTTCTGGCTGTTACAGGTATCTACGAAAATCTGCAAAATACTTGAAAATTTGGCATTGGATTAAATTGAAGCGTTTTAAAAAATGACATCACTCCAAATAATCCGTTGTCATAACAAGTCGTTTTATAAATAAAAAATATGAATTAAACTATGAACTCCATCTTATCAGCGTCACTCTGGTGTTACTCAAATGTTTCAGTGAACAATACAACCGCAGATGCCCGAACTGGAATTTTAATCGTGGACAATAATTACATTAAGTTCGTACAGTGACGAATGGAAAATAAACACTCGAATTAATGTACAAGAGATTTTATGCTCACCTAGCAAGATACATTACACTAAAATTTATTTTAGAAACTATTTTTTATGATAATTCTTTTCTTTAAAATGTGCCCTCTATAAGATCGAATAAGTTATATCACTAAATTCGTGAGGTCTTATTTTCACTTACATACTGCTACTTTTGGTACAACAGTGATGGAATGTTTATGATGATGATTACAATGATCTATAAGCATTACTCGATATTAACGTCTGATAAATAACAGCAGGCGTGCGAGAATCAGAAATTTTACCTTGTGAATTCAGGACATATGCGTACACTCTTTTGGTCTCTATACAACATAAGGGCTCTATCTCTGAAGAGCTGCGATTAGTTTCCTGGAGGCTATGCAACCTTGCTTTAGCTTTAATCGTTCCATTTTCACAACATGCGCTCGTAATATTGCGTTGAAAATTATTACACAGATCGTCAAATTATCATGTACCTACTCCTCTGCAATTTTCGTGACTTCCTTCCCATGGGTTTCCTTTTATTCTGCGGTCAACATGCACTTACCCTTTCAATTTCACGGAAGTGTTGAATAAAAAAACTCGGACAGCAACAAACAATATAAAAACACATAAAAAGAAAACTAACACGATATTTCTTAATAATTTCGACAGAATTTAGCTCCGTCTTCCACGGAAGAAACAGTAATACGGACTATATATATATATATATATATATATATATATATATATATATATATATATATATATATATATATATATAGTCACATAAAAATATAAAAATATATATTTTTTTTATCGGGGAAACTATAACCGGCGCAGGGAAAGGAACTGGCCCCCCTACCTTGATGTGTGAATTGCACACACCGTCGGGCTTAGTACTGGGTGAACTATCCATCATCATCTACCAAACCGACCTTCGGGTTGATTACTGTGTTTATGGTTTTATATATATATATATATATATATATATATATATATATATATATATATATACACACACATATTTATATCTATACACACACATATAAATACATACACATATATATGTGTGTGTGTATGAACAACATTAAACGTAATCGTCTTTACACTACTGCACAAGGATCCTGCAAATCTCCTACAGAATCCTACAGAATCTCTCAGTTTAAATTAAGTTTTCATATCTAACATGAATGTTAGAGTGTCAACAATTCAGAGGTCTATTTTAATTTATAGAAAACTTTTGCTAAAGCCAAAATCTTTTTTGGGATTCTTCGCATGATTACGGTTAATCAAAGCTGATTATCAACCAAATGATTCAAATATTTATGTTCATGTAATCTGTCACATAGAACCCCTTAGTTTTCAATAAAGTGATTGTAGAATTATTTCCAATAATGGTGAAGTAAAAACATCTCGACATCGCAGGTTCTTTAATGACTTACAGATTCACAATTTTAGTTTGTTACCGTAGAAACTTTATTTTAGCGTTTCTGAAGAAGTAGATTGAAAGGCAAACGTGAAGCTATGGGAAAATATGTTGATGATCAGGAGTAAATAGCACTCCATTCGAACGAAATTTCTAATTCCATCCGCTTCGAATACGTTTCGAACGGGAAACGGACGTCGTCGGTAAGCAGTGACGAATCAGATCCGTCCGTCAACCCCGCATCTGATGATGTATGTGCATATACTAATTGCGTTGCCAAGGCCAGATCTCGCCAGCCTCAGCTTCTGGGCTCCGGTGCTGTGGCGTCCCCTATAACATGCATACCTTTGCCGGTGTGCTTGTCGTAGCTAGCCTTCCCGCAGAACTGACGGACGAACTCCAGTGTCCTATCACTTCGCCCGAACTAGGCTCCCCAAAAAATTAAAGTTTACGAAGGAAACTTTCACATGCAAGTAAACTGAACGTCGTCACTCCTTGAAAATCTAATAAAAGAATCCATAACCTAGGGAGTTTGCCTCACCAAGAAAGGTTAATAATCATTTCACAATGAAGTCGTGGTACTACTCGGGAGTTAATGTTTTGGTTTCATCATATATTGGCACATGTAGGCATCGATATAATTCTTGACGGAATTAAGAGGTCGTTGAGAGAGCAAAGAGAGCGTGGCCTAATGTTTATGAAGGACTATATCATGGAATTTTGGAATTAAATTGGCCCATCTTTTCGAAAAAATATTTATTCAAATTCGCCCGACTTGTGATTTCAAGACACACTATCTCCCACATTTTTTGACATCGCACTGCACCATGCTATGATTCCAGGGAGAAGCGCAACTGTGTTAAAAACCTAAACGATAATATTAAAATAAATTATAAGAGAAAAACTAGCTTTTCTCTGCGAAAGCGCGTAGTGAGGGCACAACTATTATTATTGAACAGAAATTATGGTTCAACAAATATAAACTGAGATTTGACTACCACCCCCAAAATCCAATTGTTTAATGCTATTAGTAGGTGTAAAATAAAACCATAGGGCAAGTGGTCCAATGCTAATCAGTTTTAAAACTTCAAAATGACCGAAAACAAATCACATCAATACTTAATTATTTTTTGAGAAACAAAATTAAAATTAAAAATCAGATTGGATCAAAGCTGATATTGTAAGTTCTCTTGAAAAAATTAGCTCTTCAGCAGAGAAATAATTTGAATAATTTGTCCGGTATAATTACGGTGGTCACCATTTTTATGTCAGTCCTAAGTAAAATAATTTATGTGAATATATGAAACGGTTTATTATTCAATAGGTTATTTTACGATTACGGTATGCCCTTCAAATGGATAAAGCACAAATTATGGATGAAAAAAGATACATTTTCTCCCTCTTATAACCCTCTAATATAACTATTTACAATGCTGCACATGGTCAGCCTATTACTGAAGCTGAGGCAGCCGGCCATGCCTACAATCCACCTTAGATGCTTCAGAAGATTATATGTGTCAAGCAAATTTACATTCATTAGAAATATGTTTGTAAATATCGTGATGAATGTGTATAGATGTAATGATAGGATGTGTGCATCAAAGGTGTGAATAATAAGATGATAACCTTAAGTTCATGAACGACGCTCTGTTTCATAACATGAAAAAGTAGGACGAGGATTTTAGATGACACAAACAATAGAAGATTCGTGTGTCAGGAGGAAGAGAAGAAGAAGCAGGGACGGTGAACGCGATTGGTTGGATGGTCGGCCGCGGAGGACAAAAGATGATCAAGGGGGCGAGAGATAGATGAGGAGGAGATCTGGCGAAAGCTGGATGGAACCAGCGAAGGAGAATTCGGCATTTGGCCCAAGTTGTATTTTAGGGAATAGACTCTTGAGAGGTAAGCATCCGTTGGAGAGAGATTTTTCATTAAATGCGAGATGCCTTTGGCTCCAATTGCTGATAATTTACTCCAAAAGTCCACTTGAATTTCAGCAACGTTTGTTTATAACAGTGATGCACTAAAAATACGAACCCTGCAAGATTTTATATCGCAAACTAATACAGAGGGAGAAGATCATTAAAAAATTTTGTTGAAATTGATATTTTTTAAATGAAAAACTCTAAGGTACCAATAATTACTCCATTTGAGCGGTTTTTTAAAACTAGAAATATATGGTCACCCAATATGGATGTTTTAAAAAAGTTCTTGTGATCACGTACAGCTTTGGAGAGGTACGAGATATATTTTCGTATAAAGAGAAGAATATGAACCAAGCATATTCCAATGGTTGCGTGAAATTCAAATGCCGAAATTATGATTGAATTTCCCAATGACCGACTGTTTTCAAAGTTATAATTATTCTCTTCATTTGCTTTGTTCTGCAAGCATATCGTATGTTCTCAGCGAGTTTGTTTAGTGAGTGATCACACTAGTAGTTTATTTTCTAAAATAATCCGATACATGAAAGAATAATTTTTCTATGATCAGAGGATTCCAGTTAGTTTCCATGACGGTTTTTCAAAGAACCTTCATTCTCAAAACATATCTAATGATTGAAACATTTAATGTGCACTTCTGAAAACGTCTGCCAATTTCAAACGGTCATTAGACCCACATCACATTAAAGAGTTGTATCAATATGGGCCAGTTTTTTCTCATTTAAATACAATCTAAAATATAAAGCTCAAGTAATTAAAGTTCACCAATGGAGTATCCAAGGGGCCTGCTCCCCGATGTTGATCCAAACTTGATTACTCAGACCCCCCCCCCTTTGTTCAAACTTCCTCCCTAATTGAGGCAAAACGACTATAATGTAATGTTTCAAATTAAATGGCGTGCGAAATTGAAGCTTTGTTTTCACCGCAACAAGAGTGGGCGATGGGTCTCCTGTCACCCAAAAAACTGCCAGTTTTTACTTAATTTTCCCGAACGCCTTATGAATCCAATGATGAATTAACCAGTCAATCATCAGTATCTTGATTTTTTCTGCGAGGGGAACGTCTGTTTTCATTCTTTCCACTAATCGTGGAGCGTAATTAGCATCTCCTCAAACTCCTTCAAGAGACGAAATTCTGGTTAGTCATTCAGGAAGCATATACTATGAGCGCGGAATCAAGCAGCCAGAAATTCCCCGGCCTGACTTTTAATCTTTGAAGTAAAGGTGTGAGCGGAAGAAAGGAAGAGGGGGAAAAAAATAAATCAAAGCACACAATGAATTACGGCGACGATGGCTCCTCCGAGATGGGTATAATATCACCGACGATCATATGAAGGATTTGCCCTACGGAAGATAGATGAGCAGGAGTCTATGGAGGGGGAAGGGAGGATGAGAGTTGGTGCATGTACTTTTCCTTTTTTTTGTGCTCCTCCCAGCCATATCTAAGTACACCACTGTTCACTACAGACGGTCTCCTCCCCTCTCCAGCCCGGCAAGACCAACAACTCCTGCCCTCCTTCCTCTCCCGCATCTCCTCCCAACCTCCCACCCCCAATACAACTTCTCCCCACGCCATCCCATATCCCCTTCCTAATCCCCCTTCCCTTCCATCGTCCCCCCCCCCAAGCCTTCCCCATCCTCCTCCCCCCCCCATACCGAAACTCTCGTTCGACCCACTTTCTCTTTCGTTTCGTCCCGCTTTAAGAGAGTGGGCGCTGGATTCTTCGTGCTTCGCTATAGCGGGGGAGGAGGGGCGGGAGGGGGTAGGGGAGAGTGGGGGACGAGAGTGAGAGAGAGATTGGGAATGAGGGGATCGGGAGGGATGAGGTAAGGAGGGAGAGGGTTTCCTTTTTTTCACGAAGGGGTAAGAGGTTGCGCGTGGGTGGCTGTGAGCACAGAATACGCAACCGAAGAACCGAACCGGGGAATGGGTTATAAGAAGTGAATCACGTCACAGAAACCAGCGACTGCAACGGCGACGTGCCGAGCGGATCCATATGGTTCTACCCCTTCTCCCCCCCTCGGGCTCTGAAGTGCTTTCGCCCGTTCCCCGCGGATCGTCGTCGCTCCCAAAAAGAAAAAAAACGAGCATGTCCTCCTCACCCGTTTGTGTTCCCGGGGAATTCCACGTGGTGGTTGTAAAGCGTTTGTGAGTCCCTTCCGCTCGGAAAGACTAAAAGAAAATACCACAGAATTTCTTGGCAGAAGTATTCAAGATTGGGTTGGGTTGACCAAACGTCATGCTTTCGATAGCTCGGATTTTTCTGATGCTATTAATGTCATATTATCCCTTGTTTTTCTGGTCGACACTCCTTCCCAACAACAAATTTAAACTAGTATCTCACTATGCACCAATTTTACACAATTATCACTTGCATACTATTGCAACTCATTGCATTGACTAAAAATTACTATTTGAAATTGGTTACTACATCCCCTCTATTCAAAGGCGTATATATCATTCATGTACCAGTATGGTTGTAATAGCTGACATTTGATTTACATATGCCATGCTTATATTTATATTTTTTTATTACAGCAGTAACCTTTCTACTGTCGTGCCAGTTTTAAAAAACTTACCAATATTTTGCTCAAGAATTCTGCCAAATATTCTTTTCTAATCTTTTGTGCATACGGTCGCCTTATCTTCAGGTTCAACAAAGATTTATATCACTTTATAGTTCAACTAGTGTCACTAGAAAGCACCAACTTACATTAAGACAACTCTTCTCTCAATGGGACCCAGTAACCTACGGGTTATTTCGGTGATTAAACTGCTCGCCGTCCACATTTTGTATATGATAAAAATAAATCCAGAGCACTTTAGAAAGTAGGTGGGTATCTTCATACATGTGATGGAAGTCTGGAAGTCGTTTCATTTCATATTTTTGCTTTATGCGCAGTCTTAAAACAAAGAGTATGGAATAATAATTGAAGACAGCCAAAAGTAAGCATTTTATGCCCCCATTTGCATGTATTCGCTGGATTTTTTCACAATTGCACGGCAAGTTGAAACAATTCTGAAAGTAAGTGTTGTGATGGCTCAAATGGCTGTATCCCTAAAGAAGCGAACAAGAGAAAAGATTTAAAACTTAATGGAGTTCGACAAAGATTTACATGTAGTGTAGGAATACTTTATGCGTAGAAATATTTGATGACATATCCGGCAAATCCCATACAATCATCAAACTATGGTTTTTTATTCGATGATTTCAGTGTGTGATTTTCATAATTTAAAATAATTTAAATGGGGCAAAGTATTTGATGACGTTTTCACCATAAATATGTGTTTTCCATGCTTACAAAATGACTTTCCCTCTTAAAGAACGGAAATTGAAATGTTTTCCTTGCTATGAGATGAATGTCATCTGACACCACTACTTGGTCTTGTAGTCCTTAATTTTAAAGACATTACTATAGTATACAGATATAAATGAAAAGAACATTCCATATGCGGAATTCCCCAAAATAGATAGCATATTAATATGAGTGTGGCGTGTTATGACATGTCTTAACCCTCCATGTCACAATAAGTGATGAGGTCAGCCATTCTCACCACCCCCAATCGCTTTTTAAGGTTAAAACCGTTATTTCAAACTAATATTTCCACATTGAATCAATTATAATCATAAAATTCACAGAGGAAAAATAAAAACCTTTAAATTCTGCCTATAATTCCATCAATTGAAATATCCTGAGCGAGTTTGTCTGACCTCTACAGATTGGTCCCTCAATCATAGTCGTACATACTATATCTGAAAGTATTGCAAAGGGTCAGAAACCTGGGATGGCTATAAGAGTATATCTGAACAAAATAGTTAGCAGAATTCGCATAGGATATCTTCGTCAGATGATTTATCATGGAGGCATGAAAGTTTTAGTCCTTCACGGAGAGAAGTTCGAGCTTTTTACAATTTCTGTCATTCATGAATTTTTTATTCTATTAATTGCAAACAGAATATTTTTTAAAGTAACTATAATATGCTCACAACTACTCAATTCTGAGATATGTTTTTAATAAGTCAGTAATTTGAAATGTTGTTTTAGATTCCTTCATTTTTACTACCCCGATCTTAACACACGCACCAAATATTTACCAAGAGATACATTCATATTTGACTGATGAATATAAACTCCAAATAATGAAATAATTAAAAATTAACAACAAGAAAATTGAAAACATTTTCTTGAAAAAAGAAATAACCCTATATTCAAAATTGAATATTCGCCGCGCTTTATAGTATCCCATTCATCTTAAATGCAGTAATGGCAACGAATGCATTGGTAGTTATTGCGTAGATACTACGCGAGCGTATACGTAGATATTACGCGATGATGTGAACTGTCCATCTAAATATTCTCATTACCCCGCCAGCCTCCGCAAGGGCCTGCGGCGAGCGGTGATAGGGCACCCGTCATCCATGCATAAGTATCAATTAATGCATGCATTTGAATATGCATTCGATCACATGCTCACACACTCATACATACATATTAATATTTTAAAAAAAAAAATATATATATATATATATATATATATATATATATATATGTATATATATATGCACACACATATATACATATAATTATTTATTTGGGCATGCATATCTGAGGATGCACTGCAAATTCTCCAGGGAACCAGCACGGGGCCGCAGCAGGGGCCCGTCCATTTTGGCAGTAATATCATTTTGTTGAAAGAGCAACGGAAAGGGTAAAATGACGAGAGGAAACTAGTTCGCGGACGAGAAAGATTCGCACCGGACCGAGCCAAACCAGGAGACCCCACATCGCTGGTTTCTCCGGGGATAGGAACTCGGTAAGACTCTCTTTCTCATTCTGGCATTCGGCGAAAGCGAAAGGCCTGGGCGTGAAATATGAGCGAATAGGAAAGCGGAGAGAGGGGGAGACCGACGCACGTTGTGGGGGGGAGGGTGGAGGCGACTCCGGTGGAGGAGGCGGAACGTGAGGGCGGGGGATGAGAAAGAGGGATGAGAGCGGATCAAATGAGAATTGGGGAGGTGGAATGGGATTGAGGAGACGGCGAATGGTTAAGTCGGGCGAGGGGCAAGAGGGAGGGGGACACTCTGGAAGGAAGGAAGTGTTAAAAAAAAAGTTGGTGGCCTAAATTTCCCTCTCGATACCCACTTTAAAAAAATTCTCCGAAATTCAGCTTCCGATCTTCTCAAAAGTGTTCTTCTACCTTAGAGCAAAAAAACACTCATGAGTGATATCTTACCGTATCACGTGAATATCATACCATCGTCAAACATGACCAACTATGGGCGACAGTACTTCTACATTCTCACTTGCGTTATCACGCCATGACGCGATATGGGTATGCAATTTGAGTAAATAGCTTATTCGTAATCCTATAAATATCACTCGGGTAAGCACGGAAGCTCAGGAGGTGGAACTGAGTTAAATTAACCAAGGCCCTAGAAAGTTTTGTCGCGTCACGGAGATTTTACCGTATACATCTTGGCCTCAACTAAAATTAAGTGTTTAAGGCCCCCACTAAATTACCACATACGTATCATTGAAGTTGTATCCGCTCTAATTAGGGAATGTTTAATGAATGATTTGCATTTAACAAGGCCCGCTGAATCTAAATTGAATTTAAATCGATAAACAAACATGATTCGACATTCAGAAGTTAAATGAATTCATATTAATAAGTATAATAGGAGTTTGTGTAAAGAATTATCCGAGGAAAATATAATTAGAGATAGAAAACGGAAATCTTTTACTTGATTAAAAGAAAGGTTTTAGGAAATTCATAACCATTCTAAAAAATAACTAAAATGAAATGATCGAAATTCATAAAAAGAGATACTCATTTGTGTATTCTTATATATTTGCTCATCAAGCTCGCAGGAAAAATTTTATAATCTAAGGGAGTAAAAAATATGAGGTAAATTTCAACTTACTTTCAGGTGCTTCCTGACTATTGTGACTGGCTGCTTTGAAAAATATAACTTAGTGAACGTATGCCTGTAGATGAAACGTACAGCATCCATCTAAATGAAATAGAATTTTCATTAACGATGAACTTCCATCATCACTGACGAAAATTAACATCCGTCACAGGTAACCAGGCAAGGCCGATGATCATGAAATGTTTAAGGGTGGCCCTCGTTGTCTTTCAAAGAGTGGCTTGGTACAAATAAAGGAATTTATATATATATATATATATATATATATATATATATATATATATATATATATAAATATATATATATATATATAAGTGGGTCGCGGTAGTTCAGGGGGTAGAGCGTTGGACTGCTGACCGGATGGTCCCGGGTCAGCTCCTGCAGCTCCACCCAAGCTATGTGATTTTTCGGGTACCAGGTCTTCCTGGGAAACCATAACCGGCACAGGGAAAGGAACTGGCCCCCCATCCTGATGTGTGAATTTCGCACGCCGTAGAGCTTAGTACTGGGTAAACTCTACCATCACCTACCAAACCGACCTTCGGGTTGATTACTGTGTTTATGGTTCCCACTTATTCCCATATATATGTATGTATGTGTGTATATATATATACATATCCTAATTATATATATATATATATATAATTATTATTATTAATAAGTTATCTACCGGTTAAGGTAGGTTTTGGATGGACACAACATTTAAAAAAATATTTTGTGATTTCTAGCAAAACAAAATTCAGCAACCTACTCTGCGTCAAGTCCTTCTTCATCTCTGTGTACTCCCGTCCTGTTTTCATCCCCTTCCAACATCCCTATCCTATTCCTACCCTTTCCTAGTTTGCCTAACACTCTGCCCTGTATTACAGTCTTCAACATCCAACCGCCTATCGATTCACCCTTCATCGATTTCCCCTGCCTCCTCATGATTTCTCCCAACAAACCTCTCTCTTCGCCCACCATACCGAGTACTTCCTCATTTGTTTTCCATTCTGTCCAATTCACCTTCTCCATCCTTCTCCACATCCACATTTCAAAAGCCTCCAATCTACGCCTATCCTCCTACTTCAGTTACCACGTTTCCGCCCCGTACATTAATACTCTCCATATCAAAGTTTTGGCGAGTCTTTTCTTAAAATCCTTACTCAACGTCATGTCCCTAATACTTTGACCAAGTTGGTCCAAAACACTTCCGAGATACCTAAACTGCCTGCTCAATCTACTTGCTCTATTTTTTGCCCTCCTGTTTCAATATATAGTTAAATATATAGTTTCATTAGAGTGAAAAAGGCTAAGCAGCTTAGCCTTTTTCTTACTCAAAAATCGCATTACCTTTGTTTTATTTATATTGATTTTCACCCTGCATCTATCGCAATGAAACTCCCAACTCACTCAGCAATGCTTGCAACCCATTGACTGACACCTTTACTCATTTCCTTCACCTAAATGTTGAACATTAACGGTGACAATGGACAACCAGGAATCTATCAGATTCCTAGGCCTGGTTGTCCATTGTCACAAGTGATGTTCAAAGGGAAGGTGGACGAAATGATTAAAGGGGAATGGGAAGAATTGGAGATAGGAATGAAGGTTGTAGGGGAATTCGTAAAATGAGTTAGGTTTGCTGAGGACCAAGCTTTAGTTTGTCAGTCAGCCAAGGTGTTGCAAGCATTGCTGAGTGAATTGGGAATTCAGCGCGATAGATGCGGGGTGAGAATCAATATAAATAAAACTAAGGTTAGAGTATTCTTCTCTATCAGGATCCGGTGTTCAAGTCCCGGTCAAGGAAATATTTTTACACTTATAATCTTCTTCATTCCCTTACACCTCTTCCTAACACTGCCCATCCGGATTCTCCGTTACCCACTCGCACCTGACCAGTCCGAGACATGTTCAGGTTGCGGATTAGCCTCCTGTTCCTCCAATCGATTCATATTTTCTTTAATATACTCATTAGTTTTTCCCAATTCACTCTATCAAACGCTTTTCCGAAATCTACGAAACAGGCGAATACTTCCTGATTGTATTCTATATTCCTCTCGATTAATAATCTTATGATTGCAATGGTATCACGCGTGCCTCTCCCCTTCCTAAACCCAAACTGATCATCCCCCAAGTAATAATTTCCCCTACTCTCTATCCTTTTGTTCATGATCCTGCGAACAACTTTAGGTGCGTGGGATATCAAACTTATTGTCCTGTAGTCCTCACATGATGTAGCCTTTACCTTTTTCGGAATAGGAACTAACATTGATCTCACTAAGTCTTCCGGCCAGATTCCTTCCTCATAGATACTACGAATTAGTCCATATAGTCTCTTCCAACCACATTTTCCTAAACCTTTTAGTAGTTCCATAGGAATTTTGTCTACTTTATTTGCCTTATTTGATTTCATTTCCCTTAATGCCCTTTCTATCTCATCTTGGAGTATGCCTGGACCTAAGCTATCTTCTTCTACGCACTGTTCTATTTCTATGTCTAACCTTGTTGGCATAAGTTCTTTACCATACAATTCTTCTAAATATTCCTTGCATTTCTCTTGGATATTTTCTGTTTCAACTATTGTCTAATCTCTAACTGCTGGCACAGATATTTCCTCCTAAATACCCGATAGTGATTTTTCCTTGCTGTATAACGCACCACTTTCAGTTTTCTTCTGCAAACTTTCCATGTCGTCTCACTGGGTCTTCCACCATCCTTCTTTTGCTTTATTTGTTGCCCATCTCAATTTATTATTTAACTCTTTGTACTTCATATTTCCTAACTCAATGCTTACCTTCTTCCACTTTCTACTACCATATATCTTTGTAATCATCTAATCCGTGATCCATGGTTTCCTTGTCTTTTTCCCATTGACGGTTCCTATAGTTTCATTTGCGACTTTCTATGACCCTTTTTTGGTGTATTCCTATTTTTCTTCTTTAGTACTCAGCTCGCTATCGTCATCCATGATTTTATCTATAGCCTGCTGATACTCCTTCATTTTCAATTCATTTAATGCTTCTACATTCGATTTCCTATCCCACCATTATTGCCTTAACTTTTTGAAACGGACGCTGCACTTTTTTAAGCTACTGCCCCTCTCTTTTCTTTTGAAAACTGACTCTACCCTTCATAACAACCAAATTGTGATCAGAGTCCGCATCCGCTCCCGGGAAGCTGTGCGAATTTATCACACTGTTCCTGAAACTGTGATGATGATATAATCTAGCTGATACCTTTCTGAGTCACCTGGCATTTTCCATGTATACCTGCGTCTTTTGTGGTGTCTAAACCAAGTGTTGGTGATGACTAACCCCTGTCTCCTGCTGAACTCAACTGCTTTCTCCCCGCGGTCATTCCTCGTGCCTAAACCGTAGTCCTCCACCTCATCACCATCTTTTCCTTCGTCTACCGTCGCATTCCAATCCCCCATCACTATCATATGTTTCCCCGTATGAAAACACGCGATTATGTCCTCCAACTGATCGAATATCTTAGCGACTTATTTCTCCCCTATGATTGCTCGGTGGCATGTACTATATACCTGAATAATAACCAAGTTCGTCGGTTCTGCTTTTATCTCTACATGTAATAATCTATCCGTTACTTGCTCTATGTTGACTACGCTTCTTCCTACCTCCTCATTTAATACTTTGGCAACCCCTCGTTGGCTCTCGTCCCCGCCGCTGTATATTAATCTATACTTATCGCTCCAGTAATCCCCGCTATCCTTCCATCTCACCTAGCATAGACCTAAAATATCTATATTTCCCCTTTCCATCTCTCTCGCTTGACACTCTCAAATTTCCCTGTCCTCATCATTGTCCTAACATTCCAGGTTCCTATTCTAACTAATTTGGTCTTCTCCTTCTGCATCTTCTGTCCTGCTGCTGCCGGTTTTCCCTTGCAAGGGTTTCGTGGGATGACGACCGCGGAAGCCTTGCCTCCCTCGCTGCCGGGCACGACACACGGCTAATTGGGCCGAGCCGCGTAGTTGCAAGGACTCAATCTATGTAGTGTCCATCATTAAGTCTTGGGAATGATAATTTAGGTGGTTTCCGGTTGCCTTCCTCAATAGTGTTTTTAACATGACAACATCACTCAATGGCCGCCCCACTGGGGTCCGACGCCTTTGCAGCCGCCTCACTGAGGAACAGACGCTGCGTGGACTACCTTTCGTCTGGCTCCTAACCTTCGACCTATCTGGCATGGGTGACCCTCCCAGGAACAAGTATCATTATTCTCGCTGGCACAGCTCTAGGGGTCATCAGAAAGCACAAGCCCTTCCACCACTTCAAGGTTGTGGTCCATAATAAGTGAGGGCCCACCTATCCTGATGTGAATTTCACTTGCCGTTGAGCTTAGTAGGGGAGCTTTACCCTTTCCTATTAATTATAATATATCTCGAGATGTGGTGGTAGCTCTACCCAGCAGATAGAGCTACCACCATATCCCAATCCTGAATCAAGTGGATAGAGCTACCGACCGAAGGGCTCCCGGGTTCGATTACCGGGCACGCCTCAGGTTACCCTCAACCTCACTCGAACAATGTGATATTTCAGGCACCGAAACTTCTTGGGAAACCATAGGTGGTACAGGGAAAGCAACTGGTCCACCTATCCTGATGTGAATTTCTTATGCCGTTGGGCTTAGTAGGGAACTCTACCCTCACCTATTGAACCGAACTTCGGGTCCGTAAATGGTTGTGAATATTACATACATATGCATGTGTGTGCCGCTGGGGGTCGCGTTAGTCCAGGGGTAGAGCGTTACACTACAGACTGGAGGGCCCGGGATAGATTCCCGGGAAAGCCTCTCCAAGCACCAAGCTATGCGAATACCGTAGTGTTTTTCGGGTACCAGATCTTCTTCGGAAACTATTACCAGCACAGGGAAAGAACTGGACTCGTTCCGCCGTTGGGCTTAGTACTGGGTAAACTCCATCATAACCTACCAAGCCGACCTTCGGGTTGTTACTGTGTTTATTGTTTATTTAGTATCATAATTATAGCCATAAACACAATGTATATACATATATATATATATATATATATATATATATATATATATATATATATATATATATATATATATATGTATATATATATATATATTATTATATGTGAGTATATATATATTCATATAAAAAGCACTGTCAAAGGAAAGGAAGCACTGTGAAAGGAAAAATTATGTGGGTCGCCGAAACCCCAGGCCGTCAGTCATAAAAATTTGAAGGTACAGATCTTGACATAAAGTACAAGAGTAAGCAATTTCCTTCCCATTGACCAAGATGTGTTAATGCAAGAGATGTTTTTTTGCATTTTCCTCGACTAAAGCAGGGTAAAATCCAAAGAAGCAAGCAGATGATAGCGTACGAGTAAGTGACGCGCTGGTAACATAACGCCTAAGGGTGGCGGTGCCATTGATATTTCTTTCTTATTCCGTTAGCCTTGTGTCACAAATATTTCCTCTTTACTGGTGGGAATATGACCTTTGTTTGATAGCGATTCAGCAGTCATCTGGAATTTGATGCGGCACATTAATACACTCTTATATTTGGGATTAGCTTTCCCTGAGTGCTAATTGAAAAAATTCCCATTTACCTACAACCAACGCTTTGATATAAGGTTTACCCACCTTTATCTTACTAACATTAACTTATTCTGTACACAATTGTGGCATTTTGTACCAATTAGCGCCAATTTGTACCAGATTGGAGAGAACTTTTTCCCAGTAGTTATAATAAGCATTGAGGATTTAGATATCCGCTGTCCATCGATTCGAGTGATGGCAAATTTTCGAGTCAATATTCCTGAGCAACAGCATTGCCCAAATTTGGAATTAACCAAGTTAGCTAGTTAATGTTCCTCCGACGTCGTCATCAGGGCAAGTATCCACCTAATAATGAAAACTTCATGCGAATTTTCTTCTACTCCAATAATTACACGACCAAATTATTTGGTGTCGGTAGACAAAAGCGTGAGTTTTTCACGTTACTTTATTGAACAACTTCTATGAAGATTTTTGTGCCGAATCGTCATCGATGATAGATTGAAATGACACGAAAATGGAAAGTGGCTCCGATAGGAAATATAAATGTATCTCTTCTCTGGATTCCCCATTCTCTTTGGCATTTGATACAATTTCGGGGGCTCTTAAAAACACCCCGACCGTGTGAATGAATCATGGCTTCCAGCGAGTTTCTGAAAAATCTTCAGTCTAAAAATGATTATTGGAAATTTTCCATGAAATCCTTCAGATGTCATCTCCTACGCTGTGAGAAGGATGAATGTGATCACCAACCCTAGCCCCAAATTTTTATATTCGCAGTTTTAGGATCCATATCCACCAGATAACTTTCTTTGGCGGATCGATGTATAAGTAAATACCGTAATGACACAAAGCCATTTCGATAAAAATTTAATTTGAACGAATTTAAGAGAAAGTATCATGATAGTTCAAATTTTTCATTGCAATTTTCGAAGACAATAATTTTGTAAAAATTATCGTCATCATTAACTTTTAACTAAAATCCTTTTGAGCCGTTTAAAATCTCAAGACGCACTCTTTATCGCCTAACTTCTCGCTTCTCTTCGCTCCGAGAACTCAATAACACAACACTCCGTTTTGGAGTAGAAGTTACTAAGGTGATAAGTTATTTTTAAGATTTAACGCCAATTTTAATAATACCTTCATCGAGCGAAACTAATAGATAAGCGGTATTTATGACCAATGAGCTTGAAAAAATTCCAATCTTCATGCATATGTAAAATGTCAATGGTAACTCACCTTAACGTGAATGCCAATAAAGACTTGCGGAGCAGCCAACAATTTGAGAAGGTCGTAAGGAAAACTTCCAAATCTCATGATATTCAGAAAAAATTCAAAAACATTTTGTGAAATCTACCAGATAATTCAAAGGAAAATGAATTTGTCCCCTCAGTTAATTCCTGTTAAGGAGCACATTTTTCAAGCGACAAGTAATCACGCAGCCTTTATAACTGCAGAAAACTACTGAATTTTCTAAAGGGAAACGTTTAAATGAAAAGGGTTTCAAAAATAGCCCTTACTGAATGCAAAGACATACCAATTATATTTCAAATTCACGCATCTTACAGAGAGTTACCACCCAGAAACGGCGCTCTCTCATGCCAGCTCAAGAGAGAGATAACAAGACCATTCATTCATTCTTTCCCCATTCCGTAGTCGCAGACACCTGTTGATTCCTTAGGGGTAACAGGTATTCCGTGGGAAAGGATAAAAAATAAAAATTTCCATAATTTCCTTTTCTATCAAAATATATTTTGTGCACATGAATTCTCACACTTCTTACTTTTTCTTCATTGGTTAACAATCACCACTGTAATGTAATAAATACTTGTCATAAATACAAGATGTGTATACATAATTTTATCTCTCTATATATTTATAATAACGTATTATAAAGACAGTTTTTTTTTGAGGTCGACTGTACCACTCGTAGTGGTGATAACGTCACAGATCACACATCATTGCTGTCTTTAACAAAAATATTACATAATTTTCAATTTAACAACTTTTTGTAAACACTACCGGAGGCGCGCTGGCGAGCCCGATTTCTCAGTCGATGAATATGAGAGAGAACATCTCAGCAACGAGAACACATCAGCGACCGACCTTCCCGGGCCTGCTTTCTTTGGAGTTGCATTATCTTATCTACATTCGACAACAATGAGGAGAGTGAATATTAAAAACAGAGTTGAGAAGAAACAAGGTCACTTTACTATTTAACAATATGCTACAAACTTGTACGTGAACATATTGAAATGATATCTACAAAAGGGTTATTATTAAAGTCGGAGGCACTTCTCCGGATGAAGGAGCATTGGTTGGGGGAGAAAACGTTGTGAGGCGGAAGGGAAAGGGGGAAAACGTTGAGGTGAGGGAGGTGGGGATGCAGTGGGAAATGGGATGGGTGGGTAATGGGAACGCCGTCACTCTCTTTGGCGGTGACACTAAACGTTCTCTTCAAATCGTTCGTCTTTTTTTCTTCCCCACCCCCCACTTCCACGTCGCCTCCAAAACACTGCTGCGCCGCAAAAAATGAGTTTTTTTTTCAAGAGAAGTTTACATTCTAAAAATATATATTTATATATGTATATATATATGAATATACATGTAAAATTTGTTGAAAACCCGCACTCACGTGGAGATAAAGGACAAGAAAAGAGGCATCACAATGCAATAATAACCTCACAGGTGAGAAAAATATCGTCCGTCTATGCCTCATTCCAACGAAAATCCTTTCTTTCCATTTGGAGATGCGAAAATGACAGTAAAAGGCGGCTGGGAAACTCATCCTACCGCACTCCACTCTTAGGAATAGAAATAACTTTTTCTTTCATGAAGCACTCAAGAAGTTTAAAAAACATTTCCCCCCCTGCCTTCCTACTGCAAAAGCTTACCAATCACAATCACGTTCACAATTTCCCCACATCCCCATGAACAAATGACCACAAAATAAACAAGTGGGCGGATAAACGTGTCCTCCCCAAAAATATGAACGGCCACACGTCCGTATCCACAATAGAACACCTTAATATAAAACCTTTCCCTCAACAACAATGACGAAGACACTTTGCTAAGAAAGGCAATTTATCGGTGGAGGCCGCTGAAATATTTCGGAGAAGCCGAAATCTCTTCGATCTCACTCACGTCACTTTCAACACTCAGAGGTTCTGGTGCTGTTGCTGGAAGGACTCGAGGTGCTTGTTGAGCTCTCGGTGCAAGTGCTCAGGTAGGACTCCCACGTTGGTGAACAGAGACCGCAAAACGTTGAGCTCCTCGTTCAATAGCTCGATCCTCTTCTGCAACCTCTCGTTCTCCCTAACCAGAAGCTTCACCTTCTCCTCAGTCTCCCGCGATCGCATCTTCGCCTTCTCGCGGGACTTACGCACCGCGATGTTATTCCTCTCCCTCCTCCGGCGGTACTCATCACTCGATTTGTCGATGCGCTTGCCGCCGCCTCCACCGCCCGACGAAGAGGACGAAGACGAGCTCCTCTTGCCCAGGAGGCCCCCCTTCGACATGGGTTTGCCGTGGGCGTGGTGCTCGCTCGCCCCGGGGACGGTCGAAGGGGTAAGCGTGGTGAAGGTGGGGCCGCCGAAACCACCAGGGGATGCGGCGGCGTATGCCGCGGACGCGGACGGCGATGAGGGGGACGGGGTAGGGGGATGCTGCTGCTGCTGGGACGGGGCGTAGGCCCGGAAGTCCTGCGGGTCTATCGGCTCCTCCTTGATGGGTACCGAGGGCGATTCGGCCCCGCGCCTTGGCCCTCCATTGTAGTTAGCTCCAGAATGCACTGGTTGCGGCATGTACGCAAGCGTCGAGGCGGACGGCGCGGGAGGCCTCTGGGGGAAGGACACCACCACGGGATTTGCCCCTCCTGGTGACGAAGCAACGGAGCAAGGAGATGAAGCCGCAGAAGACGAGGCGGAGGATGGGGGGGCGGCGGATGCCGACGCCGGGGGCGTTGAGGTGGGCGTCGGCGGTGGCGGGGAAGCAGACTGCTGGTTCGTGGGGGGGGAACTGGACTGCGCGGAGCGAGAGGTTACCAGCGGGTGCTGCTGGGGGTGGTGTTGGTGGAGGTGGTGCGGATGATGATGGTGGTGCACGGCGGTAGCTTTACCCGGAGCGCTCAAAATGTCCGTGAAGAGACCGTCCCCAAACTGACTGTCGTCGATGAGGTTCTGGAGGTCAAGGGATATCTCCGGGGTGTTGAGGTCGGCCAGGTCGCCGCCACCGCCGGCCAGTCCGTCCGAATAGGTGGCCAGCACTACAGGCTTTGGCTTCAGGCCACCACCTGACACCACGACACCGTAGGGCTGGTGGTGGTGGTGTTGATGATGATTGTGTTGAGGATGCGGCTGGCTGGGTTGGAGGTGGTGGTGGTGCTGCTGGGAGTGGTGGGCGAGGTGATGGTGTTGCGGGTGTTGCTGGTGACCGAGATGCTGGATGTGCTGCTGTTGGTGTCCCAGTTGGTGGTGGTGTCCGTTGCCTAGAGCCTTCTTACCGGCACCCACGGCAGCGGACGCCTCGGCGGCGTTGGTGTCATACATTTGAGGTGAATCCATCGCGGCGCCGAAATAGCATGCTGGCGGACCAGGAGATGGGCACCCGGGCTCCACGCCAGGGACAGACTCCTCCTCTTCCCACTCTTCCGTAAACGCACCCGGTGCACGCTCCCCACCGGTCAAAGTCCAATTGTTGGCTACCGATGAGTTTTCTTCCTCTTGATCGTAATGTCCACGCACCGCGTAATCCGTGAGGGCGGCCGTCTTTGAGAGTGTCCGCGCGCCTGGCGTGCGGACAACCAGAGGACAATTCAGCAGCGCCTCGCCCCCTTTCGGCGGAGAGCGAAGGCGAAAAGTGGGCGTAGGAGGGAAAACAAGCGCACTGGGTTAACTCCCTTTCCGAAAGGCACTTGAAAAGTAAAAACCACTTTCACTCGCAGAAAACACGCTACGAGGAGGCAGAGGCGAAAGTCCACGCTCCAACTGGGGAGACGCTGAGGACGGATGATAAGAAACACCCGCGAAACAGGGAGAGTAGATTCGTAATGGGAGGGAGGAATGTCGGTTCTCGGCGGACCAACCTTCCACTCCGACTCCTTTACGCTGTCTGATTATCTGACGCAAGACCAACCAGGAAAAACACTCCGTCACCCGACCTCAGCGCCAGGCGATGTCGGTAGCAATCCGCCGCGGAATGATACCATTTAAACTTTTTATTCAATCACAAAGTTATTTTCCAATGACATTTCTATTTGATTAATTAAATCTCTTGATAAAATTAAAATTTTATTATTTTCGTGTATGAAAATGTAAACTATAATTTAATTGTTTGTTTGTAGTGGGGATTATTTATGTGCCATGGTGAATCTCATCTCGTGACGTTTTCCGTGACGTACAATACTTCTTCCTAGTCACATGCGTGTTGGAATTTGTCGCGATCTGTGCTGAATTATATGTAGGTTTTTGAATTCATAAACAATCATTTTCAACATTAACTCTTGTGTAGGGTCAAATTTCTGGTCTACTCGGAGATTAGCAAGATCTTCTTGTACTCTTCGTAGCATATTATTGATAGAGGATTGATGACAGCTAAAATTCATTTTTGAAAAAAAAACTATAGCCGAACAATAATGGACTCATTAGTTTCCGATGCGAAATATTTCTATCAATTTTCATTGCAATTAATAAATAAATTCGCTGGTGAATTTATATAATTGATGTTCGTAATTGATGTGCTGGAAAAAGAATAACTTCAGAAACATTGAGAATTGTACAATTGTTTCTTCGCTCACAATTTTCATTGTTAATTTAAGATGAAGGGCATACCTTGCCTGCATACTAAATGCGAGTTGAAATAAAATAATACGCATGGGTGTCCTAAGGAATGAAAATGTATTTTTACAATTTTAAATGTGTGTGGAAAAATCATTCAATTCAATTACGAAAACCAAACTAATCAAACGTAAGCGCTCTTCATAATTGATTTACAGATAAAATCTATTACAATGATCGCAACTTCATTTAGTTGCGCAATTCTTCTGCCAGATAAATTTCACGTCGTGCGCCTCGAGCTCTCTTTGGCTGAGTCCCCATCTGTTGTCAGGTTATGAACCACGAGTTTGCAAGTTGTTGTTTGGGGGTGTTTGTAACTCTGATACGAAAAAGTTATTAATTTCTTAGCTTTTTTTTAAGCATAGATCATAAAATGGATTATTTTATAAAATAGTAAAACAATTATTTTGAGACGGCGCCACCCTCTCCAGCTTTTGCCTTGAACTGTCAATTTAGAGTAGGTGTGTTTATCTGGGGATCCGGTACGGGCAGTTCAAAGTTCAATGAAGTTAGCTAATGAATTAAGGCGTTAAGAAGGACATATTGTTGTATTTAATTGTGGTCTGATTAAAATGGAGGTACCACGACTGGAAACTTGCATTCCTTTGCCATTAGAAAATGTTGTTTTGGAAGAATTAGTGGACAAAGCTAAGGATTGGGCTTTGATGAATGGTAAATTGCTCACGACTTGTTGCTGTTCTTTGCAAATATGATTGATGGGAAATTGTAATACCATTTTACGATGTTTAATGATGAATATGTTCTGTTATCGATATCGGCGTACATGCTGTTTATTCTCTGAAAATGCAATAACTACAATCTTTCTGCCAGGAGCTGCTATGCGATCAAAATTAAAATTCAGTAAAAATGAACTTCAGTTTGCTCCATTTATGCTCCTTCCTTCAACATTCCCCAAAAGAGAATTTGAGAAAGCGGTTGAAATTCAGCCAATTCTCAATGAGTTAATGCACAAAGTTGCTCATAATTATGAGTTCTTGAGTGAAAGTCTGAAAAGGTAATGAAAAACTCTAGTTTTACTAGTACTTTAGTTCTAATCAACAAATAACCCCACTTTTCTGTTTCAGTACAATTGAAGTGGATGACTTCACTAAACGACTATTTCATATATATGAGACTGTCAGAAATGAGGGGTTTGCTCAGGTAAGTTTCATGGAAAAAACGACCAAATTTTGGATGCATTTAATTTATGCCATTGGGAGTAATTTCAGCTCTGCAACATTTATTACTTCATCAGCAATTGTCGTTTTTAATCTAACTGTGCGTCTTTTTTCTATTTTCATTTCTCCTTTCTGGGTGAATAAAATAACCATTGTAACTACCCATCATGCATATTACAATCAAAAATTATTCTGGCTTATGTTTCTGATTATATACAACCCAATTTTCTTAAAGTTCACATCTTTCAATTCAATGAGAATATTATATTCCGGTTGAAGTTTTTATTTTAGGTTGAAAAACTGGTTAAATACAATTAGTCTATCCCTCAAATTTCCAAATTTAGTCGCTGGTTTCTTTAGAACCATTCTTGAATTGCTTCATGAATTATTATGCTTATTGATATTTTACATGATGTCCATGTTTGTCATAGTATCTTTCTTAATTTCCTTAATATCCTGCTGGCGTTTCAGTAATCACTTTCACGTTGATAGGCTTATTGTCTCCTTCAGGAACTAATGGTCATAAGTCTGCATTTCATTACATTAAGCAAATATGTTCCAAGCTATGTTAATGTATTTTCAGGACTTAATTCTGAATAATTATTTTCAGAATTTGAAAAATCCAAGCTCTATTCCACTCTTTATGTTTCAGTTTAGCTGCTACTTTTTCTCTTTTAGCTGATTCATTAATTAACTGATGTAGATTCAGCTTAAATTTTTTTCCTCTCTTGACTATTGGCCCGAAGCCCATTTCTCTCGGGTTGATTCGTTCTGATTTGATGTTGGAGTCAGACCCGGAGACATGCATTGGAAAAGAGTGTTGCCCAAAGAATGTGATAGAGAAGCAAGGCAGGGTCCTGTGCAATCCATATTGCTGCTGGAAGCAGGTCGAGGTCAATACAATAGCCTCCGGTTTTGGTTGGTTGGGTCCAGCTTCAAGAGTCATACAGAGGTAGTACAATTGCTAAATCCACTTTTTCCATAGGTGAGGGTGATTAAAATTCCCATAAGCAGACTATTTGACTTTAATAAGAAAGAGTGTACTAATTTAGTGACTTGGATATTTTATTAACCAAGTACATATGATTTTTATGTGTGTCTTACGTGAACTTAAGTATTTTGTCTCCTGACAACTCATCAGTTTTTAATAATGTTTCCCAGTTAACATTCCATTTTTAGTCCCCTCAAATTTTTATTTTAGTACGCTTATTAGAAATTACAAGCATAATATCACTGCTTTAATGCAGTGCCACTTGGCACCACTCATTGGAACTCATCCTGTTTTGAAAAGAAGGAAGTTTTTCTTTTCCAAAGAATGCTTTTTATTTCCTCTAAGCAAATAAAGTGCATTTTGTGGAACAGCAATATTATCTTCTGTTCATTTTATTCAGTGTGCAATATGTTGTCCTTTTATTCTTGACAACCAAGCAAGCTGGAAAATAGGCCCTCCGTTGTAGATGTTTCATAAAACTGTTGATGGAAGGGTGCCCCTCCCCTTGCAAGACCTAAAATTAATGTAATTTTTGAGGTCTGTTTACCATGCATTGGTATTTGTGTCAGAATTATCTGAGCTTGTTACAAAATGGTAAAATTAAGTATCTCAGGAATGGGACTGTTACAGGTGAACAACGGGACTGAGGAAATATGACTTTCAAGTCATTTTACTCTTTTTAAAGAAGTATCCAGGTATATGTCTAGCAAATATTTGTCTGGCACCTCAGTAATTTGTATGCTCCAAGTCCCTGTCCTGTGTCCCTTTTGCTGGATGTAGTCCTTGTTCCACCACTTCCAAACTAGTTGTAGAATTAAAATTTATGCAGTATAAGAATCATGCTTTCCAATTCAATGTGGCAGAAGAAACCATAATAAAAAAGGGGCTTTAGTACTTTAACACTAAATATTATATGGGAAAGTGCTAAAAATCTCCTTTTTTACTATGTAATATAGTTTTGTTCAATGCTTTCATTGTTATGTGCTTTTTGTCTTTCAGTTAGGAATAATATTTGGCCTGTCTAAAAATTCTGCTTTAAATTATGAATTAACAAATTTATTGTTTTCTGACAAACTGAGCATCACCCCTATATAGTTGACTGAAGGGCAAAGGATTTTTGGTCGTTAGGTCATAATTTTAGTTTTCTGTAAAAAATATATTTCCCGAACTTCTGTATCATACCCTCTCACCAGTACGTAAGTGTCCACTGTATGCATTTGCTGATATTTGATTTTGATTTACACCATTTAAAAAGTAAATGAAGAAAACACCTTGTCTTTATCTTTTATTTTCCTGTTTTCCTTCATTTAACCAGATTTTTTGGAGGTTATACTTTTCTATTGATCATTTCTTTAATAGTCAATATGTTACCGTAATTTGTTGACTATCGCTGACTTTGTGTGGTTTTCAATTGCCTACTGCCAGCACCCTGTAATTTAGCATAGATTAATTTTAAATAAAATTCTTACGTATTTATGCAGTATGTTCCCTAATGGAGTGTCCATGTTGTTACATGAAATATTTCCATTCCCACTTCTGCAATCAGGCCCGTTTGGAAGTTTTTTCTTTGTGTTGGTGGCCTCAACAAAATTACTCCAAAACATGCATTGTTATCAAGTGTGCAGTCTCAAAAATAACTGAATAAACCAATAAAAAGTCCATGAAATATAATTCCAAATTTTTTGTAGAGCAAAATAACTATTTGGTTTAATTCTAGTGATTCAGGTGAATATATTTTTGTAAAATTTGACTAATCACAGGGAAAATATCTATTAGACTAGTGATGACAGGTAAATAGCAAACTGGTATCTGAACAGCCCTCTCATATTTCCAAATTAATTTCTTTTACTGTTAATCAATTTTCCAAGGTAGATAAGCAATTGGGAATAAAACCAAGCCAAAAAATTTCCATAAAAGTCACATCGTAAATGTCATTACATCTATGGCTTATTGTCGCTCTGGGCTGGTAGATGAATCAGATTAATGCAGAATTGAATTGCTCGGCACATTATCCCATATGATGTGGTAGACAAAAAGGTTTAGGTATTTGGCAGAGTAAGAGGAGGTAGGAATCAATGTATGATGTTAAATTTTTATAAAATGAAAATGATACATCAAGAATGTTATATATGCATGTATACATATGTTCAAGTTTGTCTACGCATTACCATTTCATTTAAATTTAATTTAATTCATATTGCTAAAACATGTTACAATGTTTCATATTATACCTCAAGATAACATTTCAAAAATATTGCTGCGTGCATTTTAAGTTTTATGCATACTCAGTAAATGAAGGGTTCACATTGTGAAATGGCTACTCAATCAAGAAATCAGTATCATGAGTTTAGATTTTTTTAAAGTTTCCTTTGAAGATTACAGTTTCCCTATTTTACTAGTCTTTTATTCTGTGTAAATAGTACACTAGTGCACTGTTACATGCACTGCTAAATCTTCTGTTTCCTCCTTTTTTCCAGATTGAACTAAATGCTGCAGTGAAGTGCTTTGTAGTGTGCAATTTGAATTGCATGGTATGGCTTGTAGTGTTTCATTAATGCTCTGTTGGCTTATGAGTTTGATATAATGCTTTGCACTTGTTGTCCTTGTCTGTTCCGTGTAGTATTAGGTATGTACCATGGGTTATTAGATGTGTATTTCACTTTTTATACGTTAGTATTTGTTTTTAAACTTATTTTCTTGGAACCCGTAACTAGGTATTAATTTTGAAAAGTAGTATTATTTCTGTTCCATATTATTTGTCCTGTGTGGATTTTGTGGTCCAGTGAATAGTGCTGGACTACTGACCGCAAGGACTAGGTTGCATCTGGGCACTCAAAGCTACACCCAAGCTGTGTGATTTTTATTTGAAAATGATCTTCCTGGGAAACCATAGGTGGTACAGGGAAAGGAACCAACCTCCCCACCCTTATTTGATTGTTTCACGTGCCATTAGACTTTGCACTAAGTGAGCTCTATCCTCGCAAATCAAAACTCCTGGTTGATAACTATAGTGGTGGTGGTGGTGATCATTTGTCTTATATGTCTCATTTTGCTGAGCATCTTTAAACCCTGAGAGTATTATTTATGTTTAAGGTACACTACTATTTTCATTATGCACAGTTAGAATTGCATATTCATTTTGATGCTGTTTCACCAATGATGCACAATTTTTTTAGGGTCTTCCTGAAGTAAATTTGTGCTAGTTGTTTCAAAATTGAGGCAGAGAGAGATTAAGCTAGTGCCACGGTTGCCAAATTTAAATCATCTGTTGGAGTTGGTGAATTCATTTGTATATTGCTACCTAACACAATAGACATCATCAAAAATATTAATAGCTAAAAACAAAGTACCTGTATGCATATTTATATGTGTACATTTTACTTGAAAACTGAGTCAATTGTGTCAGTCTCAAGAAATTCATTGGCTGAGCCTTGGTTTATGGCTAATATTGCAATTTGGATTTGAGCAATAAAATTTTGGTGCTTTATGCAGAAGCTGGTAGTTTATTAGGATATTTGATGGCCATGCATTTTGTTAAGTCTAGCCAAGGAAGAATATGATGTATTTCATTTTCTGTTTCTTGCATGGTCATTATGTACATTGGATCTTGTCAAGGGTTAATCATTTTCTCTGTTAGATCATGTAAGGTACATATATATGTTATAAACTATCATAATACAAATAGAAATGTACTCTGATTTACTCTGATATCAAAAAGCTTCATTACAGCTTATTCTGACAGCCTTCCCATGTAGAAAAAGGGCAGATTTGACTCGAGAGGAATTTTCGTTTGGGTTCAACACATCTAACAGATGGAAATGGAAAAACGCATTGTCTGCAATCGCAATGGTGGGTTCTGTCCTGGTGTATGCAGGTTGCTATGAAAGTTTTGAAACAGCCTGTGATGCAGTCTATTAATGCCATTTCAATAAAGCGGGTCAACTGCGGCATCCTTTCTATGTAATGCATGCAAGTTGCAACTTGCTCAGCTGATTGCTGTTGCCAAGCATCCTTTGTGTCTGTTTACGCAGCATGCAGGTGTTGTGAGAGTGGAGCCGGCTAGAGAGCACTTCTGGGCAATGACTCTCAATGGCTCTAAAAGTGGTTTAAATGAATCTAAAAGCCCTAATTGTTTGCAACAGGCCTTTTGGGACCTTGCTCCTTCAGAAGTGACAATTTTTAGGTGGTTTCAAGAACCTAAAAGTGATTGAACTTTGTTGAAAGACAAGGAGAGGAGAAGGCGTCTGGCGACTGCAGGGACTGAGGAAAACATTGCTTCTGTGGAAAAAATGGTGCGTGAAAACAATTGTGTGACATTTAAGGATATTGAAGCATCACTGCAAATGGCATTGCTGGCAGTTTCCAAAATCTTGCATCAAAATCTTTGGGCCAGGAAAGTTACATCTCAATGGGTGCCTCATACTTTGACAGAGGCGCAAAAGTATGAGGTCTGTACAATAAACATGCGAACTGGTGTAATCGGGCTGCCATGGGGTGGACTATAGGTCCGCCCACTAACGCCAGTTGCCTGAGACCCAATGAGCCATCTGTACTTGGCGAATCGTCGAGCTGTGCTTATGGTGCCGGTTATGTTAGTTTCTATTGTCCATGTTTTTACTGTTTTTCAAAAATGGAAATTGACGAAATCATGGAGCAACAAATCAACATCAAGTTTTTTTGGTGAAGTGCATTAAAAGTTATCAATAAATTACAGAAATGTTGACAGTTGTTTGCGGTGATAATTCTCTGAAGAAGACATCCATTTTCAAGTGGATTAAACGTTTTAAAGATGGCTGACAAGACGCCATGGATATTGCCAGGCCGACCTTCAACCATCTGTGTTGATGACAACATTGATCATGTGCGGTACCTTGTCATTACTGATGTTTGAAAAACTGTCCGAATGATAGCTGATGAACTGAATTTAGGACAATCAACAGTGCACACTATTTTAACCAAATATGATGGATGAATCTTTCACCATGACAATGCACCTACACATTCAGCTTTGATTGATGGCTAGTTTCTGGCAAATAATTCAATCACCATCCTTGATCATCCTCCCTATTCGCCATATCTCGCCCCCTGCAAATTTTTCCTATTCCCAAAATGCAAAAATATGATGAGGGGACATCACTGGGAAGATGTGGACACAATTAAGCAAGAAACGACGAGAAACTAAAAAGCCTAACTGCCGAGGACTTCCAAGGGTACTTTAAAGAGTGGAAAAGAAGATGGAATAAGTACATAGCAACAAATGGAGAGTACTTGGAAGGGAACAAAAGCGATGTAGACTAAATTTTGCAAAATAAATTTTTTATGGCCTCAGTTTGCATATTTATTGAATAGGGTAGTACATCCATGTTGAATGGTGCAAAGAAATTTTAAAAAGATTTGACAGAGGCAACTCTATGTGCATTTCTAACTTAGTTACTGGTGACTGAACATGGATTTATCAGTTTGATTCTGAAAAGAAGCACCAATTGACAATGGATTTTTCCTGACAAACTTCCTCCGACAAAAGTGAAGTGGCAGAAAGAAAATGGTTGCTACTTTACTCTCCAAAAGCAGTCATAGTAACTGTCCTCATAGAAGAATAAAGAACTGTTACTGCTCTGTGGTACCCAACAGTATGTCTACCAAAAGTTTTCAGAAAGCTTTAAGAACAGTGCCAGAAGACAGAACTGTGGGGAATCATCCTGCACCATGACAATGCATCGGTGCACACAGCCAGCCTTACCATGCAGTTCCTGGAGTCCACAAGGGTTAAACTAATGACTCACCCACCTTAACATCCTGACTTGGCCCCATATGATTATTTCCTGTTCCCTACAGCTAAAAATTGCATGGGTGGAAGGAGGTTCTCCAGCCCTGAAGAAGCTATTGAAGCCTACTAAAGTGAACTTTCCGCACTCAAGAAAAATTAGTGGAAAAACTGTTTTGAGAAGGGGTTTATAAGAATGTAAAAATGTATGGCATGTCATGGCAAGTATTCTGAAAGAATGTAGTTATCAAAATTATTTCAAGTTTCATAGTTTTTGTGTGCCTCAAAACCTTTGTTGCAACCCTCGTATGAAGAGATTATTGGCGGATAGTTATGAGATTAATTAAGATTAATGTCTGTCAAGTTAATATGTTTAACCCAATGCATAAAAGCATTGTCATCAGCAAACAGCCAAAACATTGATCATAACAATAAATAGCTGTGGTCCCAAGACAACCTTGTGGGGCACCATCAGGTACGACATGAATTAGCAATGGGTGTAAGAAAGCAACAAATAAAGGGTAGATAAATTGAGGTTGCACTGTTTTAATGTAAAATACTGGGTTCGAACTGTCCTATCATCCTATAATTGTTGTTGCCTTGTTATGGTGTCCACCAACCTTGAAAAACTGAGGGAATTTAGCTCTTCTTAAAAATTCAAGAGAATTAGATGGATGTTTTGGAAAAGATGGCACATTCTACATTGGAAAGTTTCCTGTCATTTTGAGATGCAATTGAGGGAGACTACTTCTTCATGGCTGGTAAAATTGTTCTAATTCAGAGCCCTTGCCATACTTAATCCTCCAATGAGAGAAACTGCATTGAGATATCACAATTTGAATCAGTGGCTCATGCTGTATGTGAAATTTAGGGCCATGATATTTTTTAGGAATATTTTTATGTTTAACTGTTCAAATTTCTTCATTTGTAATGTGTGTGTTTGTATTTTATTTGTAGAATAGTGATTTTCGTTACAAAATGTTCCCCCTTTGTTCCTTGGATGTCTAGTTTTCAAGAAGCGATTTTGTTGCTAATGAGTGATTTTTGTGGTTCCTATTGTATTGTGAGAATGATAAATTATTAATGTAACTGAAATGTGATTACCCTTGCCGCTGTTGTGATGCTTTTGAGGCTTAGTATTTACATCATCAATATTTGCAGGAGCATAAACTTGTATCAAAATGAGAGACGCTCTGGAAAACATGAAAATATTCTATGGGACACTCAGGGAATTTCTCGATAGTTGGATAGCTAACCCCTAGTTTGTGCATGTGGTTACTGCCATAAGTAATCGGCAGCAAACTAATCAATCGTATGGAAATAATAGCAGAAATAAAAATTTGCATCACAGTGCTGTTAGAATATGGCTATAGTAGTTTCTCTTTTCTTATTGCTTAACCTATCTTTTGCGATTTTTTTCAAACATAAATGAGCGGAGATGAGAAACCACCTTGACTTTACACAATACACTATGTAGTTAGCTTTCATTTAACTTAGCAGTTTACTTCCAGCTCCAATATTATTCCTCATTCCCTATAATGTTAAAATGTTGATGCATGATAAGGCTTTAAAACTGCCTTCCCAACTGCCTTTGCCTTCCCATCCGCATTGAACTAAAATATTTCATAGGGGGAAACCAATTACTGGCTCAAAATATCCAATTATAAAGCATTCACTCTGAGGAAATTGCCCATTTCAAGTACATTTTAAATATATAGTTTTTAATTATAGATGTCTCAAATACCCAAATTATGGATATTTTCTATGCTGGTCATTTGGCGGGTTAATAAATTGATTTTAGGACTAAATGCTGTAGATACTGTAATAAGTTCATAATATATAGTTTGAAGAAATTCTGGGGAGCCTAATAATTTCCTCACTGTCATTGGAAAGTCATTATCTCAGCACATAAGTGAGCATGGTAATGTAGAGGATCGTTTGTATATATGCCTTGATTATTTGACCACAACCAATATGACTTACCAAATTTTGCCTTGTAACATTTGGTTTGGAAATTTAAATTAGTCTTTTAACCATATTATTTCACTACCAACTCATCAAAGTTTTGCACCCTTTCACCAATGCTGTACAAGAATAGTTACTGTGATGTAATCCATAGGTATAACTCATACACTGTTCATTTAGTGGTCATTTTTGAGATATCCAGTGACAATTATTCAATTACATTGTTATTGGGCAAGAGAGCAAATTTTTTTGCATGAAGGAGAAAAGTTTATACTTGCTACATGAAATAAATTCATTGAAAGTATATTCTAAATGTAACCGTGGTTGAAATATTTAACGGTGTCTTAATAACCAGTTATTGTGTGAAGTAACTTTGAATTCTAGGTTTTGAACTCATTTTAAATTTACCCTAATGTATTAGCTAATGGAATTAAGTATTCTATAGGTCATGAAAATCAGTCAAGTGTCTCATTGTTTGTTTGAACCAATAGCTACATCTATTAATGGGTTTTTGCTGAGAGCACTGGTTATGAAAGTCGATATAGTCACGTTGTACTTACTTAATTGGGAGGCTTAATTTCTCATGAAAATGGACCATTTATTATGTTATCATACATTATTTGCTTAGTCGTCATTATTTATTCCCTAGTAAATTTTCCAAATGATCGCAAGACTTGACTTACATTAAGTCAATGCAATGAAATCAATAAGTTCTATGCAAATTTCAGTGCTAACTTTTTATTCTATTTTAAATTCTAGACACATTTAGGAGCTAATAGATAATTTTAAGCTAACACTAATGACTCTGCTTTACATAGTGATCAGTTTTGGATTTCATTCCACGAGGCCTCCCTGCCAAAGACCAATTCTTCCTAATTAATGAATGCAGCAGAACTTGAGAAAAACGTCCTTACTCCCTCAAAAATGCCATGTTCCCCTATGTAAACAGTTTCTTCATTTTAATGGTTTACTCTTTGTAAGCATATTTCAGATGCAAAGGGCAGTATGTTTCTTAATAAGGTGGTAATTATTAAAATATTGGACATCATGTGATATCTTTTTTATCTTGTTTGTGGTTAAATTTTCTCAGGATGTGCAATATGAAGTAACAGTATTTCATTATTTTGTTCTGTTAAAAATGTTTCAGGTTTAAAAGACACCCAAGGAGAGAGCACCAAGCATTATAATCAAAAATGGGACAAAATAAAATTTTTACCATTGCATTTTTGTAAAGATACTTTTTCTCTCTCTTTTTGCCCTTTCAGACCTTCGGTATAGGCCTCTTACGATCCGACTATCTCCTCAATTGTGCCACCGATAGCATAAAGCAGGTTGAGATCAATACAATTGCATCAAGCTTTGCCGGTATAAGTGTGCATATCACAGACATGAATAGGTAGGAGAAAGATTTTGATAAATTCTTGAAGAAAGGGTGTAAACACTTTTTGCAGTACTCTTTTACTACTCTTGCTTAACAATACTGAGATCATAATCCCAAGTCTTTATCCTTTCTTCTACCAATGCATGTGTTCAACTAGTAAAAATTTTCTTGGTAATGGTAGTTGAAGTAGTTACTTCCTTGTCATATTTTAATACTGTGTATTTAGAGATCTTTAAAGTTTTACTTTTTTTGCAGAGAAATGGCTGAATTTGGCTAACTTTCTGTAGTCTTTCTTTGAATTTTTATTCTAAATTACTGTTCTGTCTAGAAATAAGCATTATATTTGTAGAATTTCCTAGAGTCCAATGGAATAAACTCATATGGACATAGCTAATTCAATGACAACATGATTCTTGTCTATAAAACTCCTGTATTCCCATGATGACTAACTCCATGCTGTCTCAGAAGCGTGTGAAAAAAGTCCTTAGGGAACATATCCTTGCCCCAATTGCCCTAAGTTTTATGGTATATACATATTACTGGATTTCTTAGAATTATAGAAATAGACAGAAGGAACGTTGGGCCTTATTAGAAATCAGAAGAACTCTTTGGCTAAGTTTATTCCTGAATTTTGACCCTTAATAGGGAAAATTTGAGTAATTGACCAAAAAATTGATTTTTATTGCAGTTAGACACCTATAAGTTGGACAAGAAGGAGAATGGCAAAATTTCATTTAAATATAATTTCATTATGACGACCACTTAGCATTGTGGAGACTGTGACCATGTGTTAACTGATGTTACTTGCTAAGTATTTTTATGCCTCTTAATTAATTAACCCCAAATGAACAGAGTCCAAAGAAGCTTAAGAGATTTACAAAAGGCATAATTCTAATGGAACTGTGACACTATGATAGGTTGTTATTTTCAATTATATTCTAGCAACATAACAATGAATGCAGTTCAGGCAGTTACAGTGATTTTTTATTAAATCACTGAAATTAGACACCACATGTAGAAGCATATCTGAGTAGTAATATATCATTTTATTTTTAAGAATTTGATTAAGCTTCAAATTACTGTAGTTTGACATTTTACCAAAAATTCTTTAAAGTCTTAAACAAAAGTTTACTTTTACAAGGATGACATCAATTTTGTTAAGGTTGCTAGCATCAGTACAACCCTAAATTCTTGTTAAATTTAAATTCTCAAATGGTTTCAAATATACATAAAGTAAGTTCCTATCTATAGAACAATATCATGAAGTGTTCTGAACTATGTCACTTTCAAAAGGTTCAAAGTATGAAATTTTAATGTAATGTAACTTTGTGTTGTTGCAATTCATTAAAATAAAAAAAAAATTCAGTTTTGTTTGTAAGCAAATCTGTATGATGCACTTTTTTAAAAATATGCGCTGAAAAATTTCTTAAGAAAGCAAGAGGGATGTAGGTAGTAATTTAAATTGGACCATGTGGACAAAAGTGTACATTAATACTATACCCCCTAATAGCTATACTTATTTAGCCATTAGACTAATAAACCCTGCCCTAAATATTTTTGTACTTAAAAGGCATTATTATAAACAATATTTCATGCAGTAAAGTAGGTACACGTGGTCAAGCAATATGTCGTTTAAGTTATTCATTGAAAACTACCAGTCAAAGCATTTTTATAAAGAGGATTTCAACCCTTTTCTTGATACAATTATTTCATCTCTTGTCAGCATCTGATAAGAAGAATCAGCCTTTTCTCATGACTCTTTATATAATCCTTACTACAGCCAGTCCCAGAAGCACAAACTGCCTCCAAAATCATTTATGATCACTCTTTTCCTGAATCTTCGTTAAAACCATTTGAGAATTGATGTATTGCCTCATTCTTTAGCATGAAATGCCAGAGTTAAAAGTGCTAGGGCTGCCCAGAAAGTAATCTCCGTTAGGCAATAAAAAAACACTGGAATAAATGCAGCAAATTTAATATTTACATCTCTACTATTTTTTCCTCATACTTGCCAAACAGATATAAGCATTTGCCATATCTCTAAACTAGATTAGAAATTCCCTCACTATAAATTTCTGCCATATAAGTCCGCAGGCAAGCATTGACAGTGACATGAGTTCCTCGTCAAGATGAGCACAAAACTTGTGGTAGCCTAACATTTTGGCCTGGATTCCATCCTGACATCTTGACTCCTAGAAAGATGTGAAAAACCTTCTAGAGAACTCTGATATTGTTAACGCCAGTTTTGACGATCTTTTTTGTCAATATACTGGAGAAGTTCATTGTTCACCGCAGATGGGTGGCCACTTCTGTCATCATCATGGAGATGTGTCCATTCATTCTTAAACTGACAACACCATGACGCACAACACTGTCACTATCCCTTAGTCCATGCTCAGCATAAATTTTCTGATAAATGTCAGCATCTTTAAAGTTTTTGCGAGTAAAAACCGAATCACCCCACAGATTTCATATTTGGTGGGATTCCCTAGTGTATTGTTCATTTTGACTCACTACAAACAACAAGCGGCGTGGCCTTCCTAACACTGCAGCTCGAGGCATACTGCCTCGAGCAAGTGTGTGTCAATACATCAAACATTTAGCTCCCCACGCTACTTTGCACACTACACTCAAATGGATGTTACTTCCTGGACTGTCCTTGTATTTCAAGTTCATTGCATGCCTTTGATATTCAATTAGTGTTACAGATATATGACCAATACTGTATTGATAGTTGTCTGACATATGAAAGTAAATATTTGTTTTTTTAGCGGATATGAATAAAAATTTATCTTGGATCGTTTGATCATGCTTTTTTTGACTAGCTTACCTTTTGTAATGAGTGTATTTTACTTCTTTCTGAAGCCTTAAATTGACAAAATTATTCACTGTAAATATATTAATATTTGTATTAAGACATAAAGTGATCCATAAAATTAACATTTTTTCCTTCAAAAAAATCTTTTTCATCCATTATCAATTTGTATAAGAGACAAACACTTTTAAACCGCAATCCATGTAGAATAATCTATTCTTTTAAATACTTGCCAGAACACTGTAGGAAAATTGCACTCAAATTGAGTCTTTTAGTCATGATAGGAGTTTTCTCATTCATGGCTTTAAGTTTTAAGAACTTATTTAACCATGAATTCTGAGCAAGTTCACTCATATGCAGTATACTTTATATGTTATTATGAAATATGTTAGTAATACAGGTACATTAATGTATTTGTGGCTTTGTGCATTTAGCTTATGGTTTACTTATAGGTGTATCATAAATAATGGCAGTTCTCTTCAGGCAGCAAATTATAAGGTGGCTGACAGAACAAAAGTTGTTTGTTTCACATTTTCACTGCAATGCATGCTTAGCAATTAAATAGACTAATTGTAAATATGTTCTATCAAAGCATTTCATGATTTTTTATGTCTACATATCTGTTTAGATAATTTTGTAAATACTGGTTCTGACAACTAATAATATGCATTTTGCATAGATGTTACATTTCAGTTGTAAAATTGTTTCATGGTAAACCTATACTATGTACGAAGAATATAAAATTCTGGATAATGCATTTTTTTACCTTTGGTGTTGTAGAAATGAATGTACAGTCATTTCATGAGTAAACCTGCCATATGGCGAACAAATATTTCCTTGACTTGGACCTGTCCTGGTCAAGAAAATATTTTTACACTTCTGATCTGCTTGATTCTGCCTTCCCCACCTCTCCTGTGTTCATCCTTTTTACGTGTTCCTATCCGTTTTCCTTATATCTATTTCCATGTGAATGAATATATAAATATATAGTTATGTATACAAGGTCTGTAAATTAAGCAATGAGACTGGCAACGTAGCATTCGATCTGGCAACACTGGAGGTGCTGGGCTTGGAGGGGCGGCAGGGGTACATGTGATCCGCCTTTAGTATGGGTTTGAACTCGCTCAAGTCATTTGGTTGCCCGTATCGATTTTATTTGTGAAACAGTTGTTTCTCTTGTGTTCTAAAAATGAGTGGCATCAATTTCTAGCAACAGTATGCTATCATGGGTGAATTCTTCTCGGGTCTTCCACCGGGTCAATGGCTCCATAGATGCCGACGTTTCGATTCCCGACTCGGTCATCGTCATCAGGGCTGATTGCCGTTCCACCAAAAAGTTTGGCGGAACGGCAATCAGCCCTGATGACGATGACCGAGTCGGGAATCGAAACGTCGGCATCTATGGAGCCATTGACCCGGTGGAAGACCCAAGAAGAATTCACCCAACTAATACGCCGGGAAAGCACCAGATCTTTCAGTATGCTATCATGTTTTGCTTCAGACTTGGGCAAGGTGCAATGGAAATTCTTGCTAAACTTCAGCAGGCCTATGGAGATAGTGTTTTGTCAAGAGCCCAGGTTTTTCAGTGGTTTAAGGCATTTTCAGAAGGAAGAGATTTGATTGAAGATGAACTATGAAGCGGAAGGCCTTCATCTTCAAGAATCAATGAAAATGTCGACAGAATCTGGGATCTTGTGCATTCAGATCATCGGTTGACAGTCAGAATGATTGGGGAAGAGTTGAATTTGACTCAAACTACCGTTCATTAGATTTTGACCAATGAATTGGGGATGAGGAAAATCTGAACAACTGGGTGTTGCATCAGGATAATGCTCTTTGTCTCAGAAAAATTTCAATAAATGAGTTTTTGGCCAGTAAAATCATTCCTGTGGCTCCTCAGCCTCCTTATTCTCCTGACTTGAGTCCTTGTCACTTTTTTCTCCTCCCGAAGTTGAAAAATCACCGCAAGGGAACTCATTTTGGGACAGTGGAAAACATTCAAACGCCTGTAACCAACCAGCTGAAGGCTATTCCATTATCGGAGTTCCAGCATTGCTGGGAGGAGTGGAAGAACCGTCTCCAGAATTGTGTGGCTTCAGAAGGAAGTCATTTTGAGGGTGACAGTATAAAATTGTTATTCTATTTGAAAGAAAAAATTTTTTTAAATCAGTCTCATTACTTAATTTACAGACCTCATATGTTAACTTGAATACAAATTGCTGCTTGAAATTTCTATATCTTCAATGCATAATGACATTGTCTTTCTTTAATAAAAGTATAAACAGTCCACTTTGTTTTTCACTTGATGTTAATATGAATTGCTGAGCCTGTCTTACAGTAAAACAATTTGCTTTAAGTACATTTGTTTGTTATCGATCACTGTATGCTCTATCAAGTTATTAATACATGTGCATACAGATGAAATAAACATTTTAATTTCTAATTACCTTTTATACTTAACTCTTCTAGTTTGCATGTAATCATTTCACAGGTTGTAGCCGTGGCAATGGTAGTTTATATTTTCTCTGTATTTCAGGTATGTTTTGCAAGAACTAGGCCGTGTGGACTTACTACCTCATGTGAGTGTCACTGGTTGTTACTAATTATGTGCATTCTATTTGTGGAATGAACATTTTCTGTGATTTTTGAGATGCTCATAAAAGCATTTAACTTAGCATAAATATTGTATTATACATATTGCATGGTGGTTATTACATGAAGTTCTAAGACATACTTCTGTTTTTATAAATAGTTGCCAGAAAATAATGCCCTCCAAGGACTTTGTGGTGGCATGATCGAAGCTTGGAAATTGTATGGGAAGCCAGAGTGAGTAGTAGTGGAGTTATGGACCCGAAATTTTTTTCTTTCCCTCCTTATAAAGTTGTGGGATGATCAAGTCATTTGTGATAAGAATAATATATTATCAATTCAAATGTATGTATGACACATGTTTAAGTTCAGTTATCTTATTAAGCTACTATGCTGTCTAAAAGACAACATGTTAGCCTACCAGGATAGTGTCCATCTACTGGCCAGTTACCTCTAGGTTCAAATCATAACTTGGGCATTCCCAGTAAGTCCCATGCTATGTGATTTTCTGCATAGCAGAATTTCCTGGGAAGTCACAAGCAGAACCGAGAAAGGAACTCTCATCCTTATTCTGAATTAATAGGTTTCACTTGTCATTGTGATTTTCAAGTGATCGATACCCATACATGTCAAACTGATTTTCTCATCAAAAGTTGTGATTTGTCACCCAATTTTTGGCAACCTACCAATTGTGATTCATTTCAATTGTGAATTGAAGTGAAAATTCTTGAAATAAACGGGAACTGTACTAATATCCTTCATTTCTTTTGTGAGTTGTATTGCCAATTTAAAACTTGCAGATTATTAAATTGTTGAAAAAATCGCTTACAATGATCTAAATTGAGCTGTCATTTAATGGAAATATAAGGATTATGGTTTTGCTCTGAGAAATACGTTAATTAGCTGCAGCAATTATTCAGAAATTCGAGTGGTTATGTAAATATATTTTCTTAGCCTATAAATTTCATATGTATTGCTTAATATTTAACATAATGTTACTTTTTGAAATATTAATTGCAAATAATTTAACATGTTACTTTCACACTAATATTATTGTTTCTTTACTATCAGATCAGTGATATTATTTGTTGTAGAAGATGTATCATACAACATATGTGACCAGAGATTTCATGAATTTGAAATAAGAAAAATGGAACCTAAAGTCCGGGTGATTCGACGAACTCTCACAGATTTGGGGAAAAGATCAGTTTTAACAAAAGAGAAAAAACTCATTATGTGAGTAATATATATACCTGTTTTTTTCTCATATCACTAATATTTATGCAGTTGATAATACAATTCTTGACATAAGAAGTAGTATGTATTTGATGGTACCTGACGAGTAAAACAAAAGCAGAGTTTTCATACCTCCATGGGACTATTACTTTCCCTTCAAAATGATTAAAAATTTTTGCTGATGCTTAAAAGGAGACTAAATATGGAAACATTTTAAGTTAAAAGTTCTACACCTATAAATAATATTATAGTGGTATTTGACCTTAAATACTTGAATTATTTAAGATATAATACTAGTATTGGCTGTCGAAGAAGTATCCAAAGTAGCACCATTGTTTTATTCATACCTGTCAAGAAATTTTGTTGCACAGTCATTTTTCCGGAATGGTCCATATTTATTACCTTATGAAAATACAGGGAGTTCATATTGAACTGCACTCTTTTCATGAGTAAAAATTTTGCAAAGAAGTTCTTGAGGCAAAAAACCCATTCATTCCATTTCAGCTGTTGGCTCTTCGACTTTGTAGCTTAAGTCTCTTATTTTAAAATTATTAAATAAATTTTAAGTTTGAGATTCAAACTTGATACAACCACCATAGGAATGGTATAAGAATTCTCAGTTAAAAGAGATTTCAGTTAGTAAAACAATAGAAATCTCAGTTGCCTCAATAATATAAGTCTTAGATGCTTCAACATTACAAGGTCTGTTCCAAAATTTTTGGAACATTTTTATTTCACTATTTTATTATTAACTTTTCGAGCTTTTTTGGGATGTGTCACCAATTTATTGTGAAGATTGCGCTTTTGTTTCTATGTCATATCCATTAACCCATGACTCAACCCCTGTTATGGTCCTGAACAAGAAGGTTCCATCCTATTCTACTCGATCAAACGGTTCCTGACAGACTTGAACTCCATGTTGTTTCTTAACTGCTGTCATCATGCAAGGCAAAAATTTGGCAGCCACTCGATGCATCCTCAATATTTCAGTCAGGATTTCATAGGGCGAACCAATCGAGGTGCCACACTCTTCTGCAAGTTCCGTAGTCAAACATTGATTTGAATGAACAAGATCGTTCACTTTCTTGTTGTGGGGGTTCATCAATTGACATTGATGGTCTTCTTGAACACTTGTCATCTTCCATTGATTGCCACCTTTTTTTGAACTGGGTAAACCACTCAACATGTGGTACGTTTCATAGCATCCTCACCATAAGCTTTGGCAATCAACTCAAAAGTTCTGTGTAAGATTTGTTGAGTTTCACTCAGAATTTCACGGAACAACACTGCTCCTTCAAAGAGCTCATCTCCGTGGATCCAGTTTTTCACCACACTCCATGAACAGTCCTTCAATTAAACGGCTCTATTTAATCAACAAAACAGCATATGAACAAATCGGTTGAAGGTGGTTATTCAGGAAGTTTCCACAAATACAATACCTCCAAGTGGATTAAAGAATAGCCAACTGAAGGCACGATGTATAAAAGTTTGGGAACCTTTGGAACAGACCGTGTACATATCTCTGTGACTTGTGAAAAATAGAGCTCATGTACTCTCAACGATCATTTATTATTATTAATGCTAATCAACTGGTCAAGGTATTTGTTGCCTGGGCATACTAACTAACAGTTATGTTACTAACCCTGCCTAAGATTCCACCCTACAGTATATTAAGACGTTCTCCAATTCTGTATATTTGTGCCTCCCTATATTCCATCCAGCATGCCCATTCTCTTCCTCCCCCTACCTCACCTTCTAGGCATTCTCCCCTCTTGTCATTCTCCAATGTTGCATCCTCCGTCAAAATGTCCTTCATCCACTTTTCTTTCCTCTTTTGAATTTCTTACAACAATGTCCAAACCTCTCTTCTCCCCTGCTATTTCTTGTACTTCCTCATTTGTTTTCCCTTCCATATAAGTATCTTTTTCCATTTTTCTTCATACACACACAATAAAAGCTTGTGATAGGTTATCTTTTAATCTTATCCTCTTGCCTTGAGCACCATTTCTGTGCGATTAAAAACACTTAGCAATCTAAATCATGATAGTTGTATATTTTTGTCTAAATAATATATTTTTCATCATGAAATTATCATGAGATAGCTCTATGATAGATTCATAACAGAGTATTAAGATAGACCCCTGTTAGTGCGTACAAAAATGACTCTTGTGAAAATAATTTTTTTCTTACCATTGATCTCATGATCAACTTCAATATTGATCTTGATGCAAAATTGATGTGAATTTTTTTTAGATGTATCCTAGAACCTTATACTGTGCCTTGCAGATAGTCCCCTTCAGGCTTTGTACTACTTGAAGCGTTCAAATATTGGTCTAGCCTGTTGAATAAACTTAATGTTATCAATTATTTTTCATTTATCATATGACATATATTTTCAAATATAGAAGTACTTATAGTATTAAACATGTATATGCATGCAGTGCTCAAAGATGTTGCTTTTATGGTCAATATGTTCCATTAACAAAAAAAAGTTATGTATGTACAATATGGCTACAGTAATTTACCTATTTCTTACAGTGATGACCTGGAGGTTGCTGTTGTATACTACAGGGCAGGTTACGAACCAGGGCATTACCACTCCGAGTTAGAATGGGAAACAAGATTGAAAGTTGAAAGGAGTTGTGCCATCAAGTGCCCTTCCATTCAATATCATCTAGCTGGCACAAAGAGGGTACAACAGGCCCTTGCATCTCCTGCTGTCTTGGAAAAATTTTTAGACCCATCCATTGCGGCCACTGTCCGAGAAATATTCACTGGACTCTATTCTCTTGATCTGGTATGAATTTCAATGACTTTTCATAGTGATTTTTGAGGATATGTTTCAATATTCTATAATTTATCCCTAATATATGATTTTTAAATATGAAACCTGCAGATTTTCCAACTGCGTGGGACCAAATTTTCAGCCAAAAACCCTTGAAGTCATAGTAGATGTAGCATGTATGATGATTCACTACCACTTCTTTAGTTCATTGTTGTGGCAGGCAACTCTCAGAGTCTATGAGCTTCTTGAAGTCAACAATGAAGTTCTTTGCTGCCTGCTGAGTCAGAACTTGCTGCTTCACTAATGTCTCACAATGGGTTACTGATTCTTCCCTTAAACTTCCCAAACCACGTATGGCTCCCCTTAAAGACTTTATCAGCCACTGATGATCCTTCTGAAAATCACTTTTGCCCTCTCAAAAATGATATTCTCATTGATAATGTCGCATCGCATTGCTTTTTGTTTATCCATACAAGAAGGAAACGTTCACATCAGTGAGAATATGTGACCATCGCACAGATATTCTTGTCACTCTCTTTGAAGCATCTGTCTTCTTAATCTTGTCCTTGTTCTTGAAAAAATACCAATTGTTGATGTCGACTGATTGTACTAGCTACAATGCTAGATCATCCATGTTCACACCTTGTTCCCGATTTTAAATGATTTTACTTTTCATTTCTACAGTTATTTTCATTCTCTTATAGCTATTTTCTTGCAGATTTTTCTTTGGAGACATCCACTTGGAGCATCTATTAATTCAACCTAAGATCCATTTTTATCCCCCCATCCGAGGGAAAAATGGAAATATATCAAATGATTGTTTCTGTTTATTTTTCTTTTCTTTTAATGCAACTCCTTATTTATTTTCTGTCTAATTCTCTTTGTTCTGATGCACTTCAACTTTGTAAAATTATGGTATATTAATATTTAATGCATACAGGCTTAAGCAATTGTAATATGGTCTCTTTTAGTGGTATTAAATCCCAACAGTCATGCAATTTGTAAGAAATATTCTCTTGATTTTTCTTGAGGAGAACTATGTATACAAAAGAGAAGCACCCCACAGTTTTTAGTCTAATACTTGAAACATTGACTGTTTTAAGGCAAAGTGAAGGTCTTGGTAAAAAAACATGTGGGTGATGAAGGAAACCTGTACTCCACTCCTTGGTATAATACTTGCTTTTATAATTTCTGTTTGTGTTTCAGAGTGATGAGGGAAATGCTGCTGTTGAGATGGCTCTTAAAAACCCTGCCCATTATGTTCTCAAGCCACAGAGAGAAGGAGGTGGCAACAATCTCTATGGGGATGAAGTAAAAACTATGCTGGAAAAGATTGGTAAATCTAAGGAGCGCTGCGCATGGATATTGATGGAGCGTATCATTCCACCTGTGCAACGATGTTACCTCATTCACCCTAAATCAGATGCTCCTCTTTATACGGATGTTGTTAGTGAACTTGGCATATTTGGAGTAATCATAGGGTGAGTTTACATTATACCCATTGTAATACACCCCCTAATATTTTACTATTGGTTAACACTTCTTTTGTGGAACAAAAATTTGTGTTCAAGTTTTCCCCTAAGATGTCAGTACCTTTCACAACAAACTCAAAAGAATTATTAACACAAGGGCAGAGTATTATTCTATAAATATTTGAAACCACCATTATGTGAACTGAGGCAGGAAACTAATGGGGCAGAAGAAGCATGGTGGAAGATGCAATGCAGAGATATGAAAGGTTGACAAAATTAGGGTGAAGTGCACCACACAGGAAGGTAAGAGCACTCTCAGGAAGTAGGAAGGAAAAATCTGTGCAATCAATCAAAGATTTGTTAAGAAAGTTATTAATTGAAACAGGGAAGATTCAGGAGAGAAGGAAGGAATATATTAAAGGGAGTTTTATGGTAAAGATATTAGGCTAGCAAGCATAGTCATTGAAGCAGAATATGAGGTAGATGAGGCTAGCTTAGGTCCAAGCATACTTGATATCAAGATGGAAAGGACATTAGAGGAATCAAAATCAAATAAGGCTGTGGGGGTAGACAAAGTTCCCCTGGAACTACATCCATAGCATTAATGAGAGAGGAATTTGGCCTAGAGATTTGTTAGGTCAGTGTTAGTTTATATTCCAAAAAATGGAAAGGTAGCCATGATTGAGGACTAAAGAAAAGTAGTATGATTTCACACACAGCTAAAGTGGTTGTTGCAGCAAGACAAAAGGGTTTTTGGGAGGCTTTTAAATTGTGGGTGTGGAGAAGGATGGAAAAGGTAAAATGGAAAGGGAGGAAAACAAATGAGGAAGTACTTGGTATGGTGGGCGAAGAGAGGGGTTTGTTGGGAGAAATTCTATAGAGGCAAGAGAAATGGATGAAGGGCATATTAATCGGCAGTGGGATGTTGAAGACTGTAATAGAGGGGAGAATATTCAGCAAACAAGGAAAAGGCAGGAAGAGGATAGGGATGTTGGTTAGAATGAAGGGAGGAAGGAAGAATGGAGAGTATAAGAGGAGTTTATTATAGTGGCAGATGTCAGGTTATGTTTTGTTAGGATAGTCAAAGAAATGTATTGTTTACTGCTGTATAGTCTGTCTCCATCTAAGACATACCTTAAATGGTAGAATACCAATAATTAATTAATTATGCGAACATTACTTCTTCATTATTACCTTATAATCTGAAATGTTTTATCACATTCATTCAAGATATGGTTGTTAGGATCCTATCATATTGGTTCCAAATACTAATATTATACATAATTGTCATTACTAGTATGAGATTAGACCATGTAATGTGGGCTTCCCAATTCCCAGGACATTTTTTCGTGTTACAAATAAACCAGTCTTCAAACATAATTCTCTTTGATTGTTGACAGCAGAGCTCACTTTTCACTTAGCCCTCTTGAAAATTCACCTCCAAGTAATCTATTTGTTTCCGTGAGCTTTTGACATGAATTTCATAAATATATTTAATAGGGTGCAGTTAATGAATATATTTGCCAAAGATAAACAATCCACGAGAGAGATAAGTGACTTGTAAGAAATATGTACGTATGAGTATCTCAGACTACGCATGTGTAAAGTGGGTGCAAAATCAGGATGGGTGGTGATAGGCAGGTAGGTAAGATAAGGCTGTCCATTAATTTACATGCTTGTTAGTGTGCATGCAATGTTATTTATATGATTTTGAATTTATATTGAATATCATTTCATTTAATGATATTAAATCTACTATGACTGATGTTATTCATTTTTTATGAGGTGTTTATGTTAAAATTTCCATACATCTACATTAATTCAAAATTTAATATCTACTTAGATTCATGAATTTATTTATTAGTAGAACTCTTCTTAAAGGCCATTAGCTAAGTCATGATTGAATGGATACTATCATTTTAATTTGTGCTTTGGAAATAGGTACATTTTATCACTCGATTCATAAAAAAACATGACAAAAATTACCGAATGTATATTATTTTCCAGGGATGAAAAAGTAATACAGAAAAATTTCCAAGTCGGGCACATGCTGAGGACCAAGATTGCAACTTCTAATGAAGGTGGTGTTTCTGCTGGATATGGTGCTCTTGACAGTCCTTTCCTTGTTGAAATGGAATCTTGTTGCCACCCTGCTGTTAAAAAGTGAATGCATTTGGAAGCTATTAAATAGTTAAACAAGTATTGGATGATTGTTTGTAATCAGTGGTGTGATGGATTATTTTGTTTTAAAGAATATATAAACCTTTCTTGCATTTAAAAAATTTATTATTATTCAATGAGCTATTCAAAATTAACGTCTATTTTTTTCCCAAGCAAGCCATTTAAGGTCTGCAGAACAAATAGTCAACCTTGACAGTCTCTGTAAGAGTGGAAGAAACATTGGTGTTATTCCTAAGATGATGAGAAATACTCCCAAAAAATTGAATCACTATAAATGTACAACATAAACCATAAACACAGTAATCAACCCTAAAGTCAGTTTGGTGAGTGAGAGTGGAGTTCATCCAATACCAAGCCTTACAGCATGTGAAATTCACGCTTCAGGGTAGGGGGCCAGTTCCTTTACCTATGCTGGCTATGGTTTCCCAAGAATATTTGTTCCCCGAAAAATCACTCAGCTTGGATGGAGCTGAGGGTGCCCATGAATCGAAACCGGGCGTTTGGGTCAGTAGTCCAATGCTCTACCCTTGGGCTACCTCGACCCCCCATAAATATGCCATGGAAGTTTATTTCTGTCTAATTATATCCCTCCACAGCCATTCAAAAGTTCATATATTCAACCTGTATACAGAGGAAATGATTAAAGAGGCATGGGAAGAACTGGAGGTAGGAATGAAAGTGGGCGGGGAATTCGTAAAATCAGTTAGGTTTGCTGATGACTAAGCTTCAGTTTTTCAAGTCAGCCAAGAGGTTGCAAGCATTGCTGAGTGAATTGGAAATGCAGTGGGACAGGTATGGGATGAGAATCAATATTAATAAAACAAAGGTTATGCACTTTTCTAGAAAAAAAAAGACTGAGCTAAACATTAAAATAGGAGGGCAAAAATTAGAGCAGGTAGAACAGTTCACGTATCTCGGAAGTTTTGGACCAACACAGTCAAAGTAGTGGGGACATAAGGAGAAGAATTGCGCTAGGCAAAGAGGCTTTCACAAGGAGAAGGGAGTTGATGACAGGGACATTGAGCAAGGATATTAAGAAAAGACTAGTAAAAACCTTGATATGGAGCGTAGCTATGTACCGTGCGGAAACGTGGTCATTGAAGCAAGAGGATAGATGTAGATTGTAGGCTTTTGAAATGTGGGCGTGGAGAAGAATGGAGAAGGTGAAATGGGCAGAGAAGAAAACAAATGAAGTACTTGGTATGGTGGGCGAAGAAAGGGGTTTGTTGGGAGAAATCTTACGGAGGCAGGAAAAATGGATGAAGGGCGTATTGATCGGTAGTGGGATGTTGAAGACTGTGATAGAGGGGAGAATGTTAGGCTAACGAGGAAAGGGAAGGAACAGGATAGGGATGTTGGATGGGATAAAGGGAGGAAGAAAGTACTCAGAGCTAAAGAGGGACTTGATGTAGGATAGGATGTGGGATTTTGTGTTTTGTTCGGAGTAATAAAATATTTGTTTGGTTGTTGTGTCCATCCAAAAAACCTACCTAATCGGGTAAATTACCTTAAAAAGAAAATAACAGAAGACCATTTTTTTCTTTATACCTCTTCCATATTATATGAAGGCCCTCAAGATATTATTTCCCCCCCAAACCTTACCAGACGTAATTGTAGAAACTATTGTGAATATAAATAGGCACCTTTTCCTAAGTGAAAAGAGGAAGTGCATTTCTTTACGATTAAATTATTTTTCACTATGCTTAATCATCATTTCTATTACATGCTTGTACTGTAAAAGTGCACTAGCTTGACAAAGAACTTAAATTTATGTATTTGATGTTGGCAGGCTTAACTTTGCGGAAATCTATTATCACTGAAGTAAAAAATGTGTCTTTCCACCAGTTTATTTAGATATGACTATTTTCTATGTATCGGCATAATCTCCTGGTACCTCCACCTGGTCGAGACTGGTTATCCCTGACAAAAATTGGTGGAAAGATAAATTATTTTTTTTCAATTCAACAAAATATTTATTTTATCAGTTTTACCTAAAATACCGCTAAATGGAACATATATTATGTTGATAAGGTTTTAAATAATTCAGAGACAAGTTTCGTTGGTAAGTATTGAACAGTGTCTTTTTGGTGATTATGAATAATCAAAAAAATTTCTTCAGAAACAGTGACTGTAATAATGTTATTACGTGTATTCATGAGATTTGTAAATTCAATGCATAAGAATGCATTTCCCTTCCCATAAGATTGAAACCCTTTCCTGAACCTTGTATGGAAACAAATGGCACGTCGGTCTTTCCCTCCTAAAATTGTGCATAATACAGCCCCTTCCAGCATTTCACCAGACAAGATAGTCATTAGTTCTCATTCATAAACAGAGTACATCCAAAACTCCACTCATCATGTGGATTGGCTAAGTTTAATTGTGACTATGCCTTGGTAAATGTTTTGAATTGTTTTTTAAGGAACATTGAAACGAGTTTATGCTTCAAGGCCATGATCATGCAAAAACATAAATTATCTCAGATTGTTTGAGTGGCCAAATTTGCACTGGACTAACTGTAGAACAGGTTAGCACCTAATGCAGAATATGTGTAAGCCGGTGGTAGGGAGTGTGAAGATTGGAAATTTTTGCCATAATTTGAAACTGCTGAGGTAGGAATATTTATTTCATGGTTTCCATTGTTTCTGTTCATCTATGTAGTACCTGCCTACACCAATTAAGGTACCTTTAAGATTTGGGGTGGGTTGGGTTCTAATTCCGCAGGGCTGGCTTTAATTGTAAAAAGAAGGTACTGTAAAATTGGACCTATGGAGTTTAGATGTCACCGGTGAAATACGTGGTAAGGTTCTGGGAATGATTATCGAAGGATAGATTAGCATGGTGATATATGCTGGATATGTACACACATAAGCACCTTGAATTTTTTCCATTATTTAAGAAATTAAATCTATATAAGAGTAGAATCAAAGTAGATTGCCTCTTGACAAATTTCGCCTTTTATAGTAAATGAGAGTATTCCAGAAAATGTTCAACAGAATTCCATATTGAGAGGTTTTTAACCTATAATTACAGTCAAAAGGGCGACAGTACGCAAGGATTTATATCAAAAGGTTTAAATTGGTGAAGTACGTTTACTACAAGAGTACGGGCAATGAGAATGATTTTCGCATATTGCTAAAACATGAGACTTCTGAAACTTCATTCCTTAAACAAGCGGAAAATAATTTTAGTTTCGAGCGATGAAACACACTTCCTTGTGCCCTGAACTGCATGACCGAAGGTACACCTGCTTATTTACATTACAAATTATCATTAGGCATGCCAGAAGTATAAGTCAACCTTTACAGTATTGATTATGTCAAGTTTGGAATCACATCACGAATTGCTAAGTTAAATATGAAAACAAACATATTAATTAGTATCAGTGAAATATACTTTCTGCGGTGTGCTTTAATTGACAATTTTTTATATAGACGGATAATTCGGAAAGACGAGGAGAGAATAACTTGTATCGCATAATCGAAGATGATGCAGGAATGGGCTGAAGAGCGCCGTTGCCGGATGAGAGCAGTCTTCTAAGAATTTAGAAAAGGATTATTACCAATGAGTATATACTCTTTTTCCATGGTATTCAATTGTTTTTAACTTTTATCCTGGATATGTTTATCTTAAGAGATTGTTCTTTTTGCCATTATAACTTTTTACAAGACGATACATGTGGCAATGTAGCAAGGAAAGAGTAGTCGAGAGCAATATGGCCGAAAATAATATAAGCTGAATTCAAGATATTTACATGACCGGAAAGCGATTGACTATGGTTTTCTCTCGGAATTCTGTCTGCTGTGTTATTTACCGCGACCTGGTTAGTGTAATTTACAAAGTCTTTTCTTTACCGAAAATTACCTAATATGAAATAAGTTGTACAGATATTTCTTACGCCTGCAGTTTACTGTTAACTCTCAAAGGAGGTTAACTTTTAACAAAGCGCATAGGACGGTTAATTAATTCTTAACTCCATCGACGAGCAAATTGCTTCTTAACACGTATTGATCTACTGCGGCAGTATGCCCACAAGTTCATTCAAGTGTTGCCATATTTAGTGCAGCATTATTCGCTGGCAAGAAATGTGATTACCAATTGCGGTCCACCGCAGATGCATAACTTTTAATTTTATCAAGTTATTTTGGTGTAATATTTAAAATGCTGAAGCGAAGACTGTTACGTGAACATTGTCAATTAACAGCTGCTGTTAATTAACTTATTTCAGGAGAAACCTGTGTAAAAATCATGGGGACATTTTTGAAGATATGGAGCCTTTTTAATAAATGAGTATATTTGTTTCACAGTTGTGTAATGTGTGAAGTTTCTCCAACCACAGTGTACAGCCCCCCGAGGTTCTTGTGCCTGTTATCTGTATAGTGACAGGCTGTCAAAATTGGAGCATTGAAATTCACTAATTCCCGTATCCATTGTTTTGATATGTTGGTACAACTTGATTAGATATGAAATTGTTACATTTTTACTTCTCGGTAGGGCGCCATGATTACCACAAATTCCCGGCGAGAATGAAAAAATTGTGACGTCATTGGCAGGCGTGGTAGAGAGATGGTTCTAACAACAAGTATTCTTGTTGTGAAATTTGTCATATAATTTTAACGTTGTGGTGCCTTTTGCAGCGAGTAGTCATTCACCTTAAACATTAATATATATCTGTTTTGGTGAATGGGTGATAGGAGAGTCATACGGTTTAGGCATAGCAGACGGCCTACCTTCGCTTCACCTAAATTTAATCTTGTTATTACTAATTACGTTTACATAATAAACGGTCATTTGCCTTACCCGCAAAATAGGTCAAGCTGGCGTTGTACATTTACCCATTGTTCGCGAGGTATAGTCGTACAACTTTCATCGGTAGGTCACAAAATGTAGAAAGTAAACTTTTGTGTCAATGTAATAGGTTGGGTACCAGCTGATTGTACATCTCTGCGGCATTTTCAATACATTGCCAATTTCCATTCTTGTTTCGTCGTTAATGCAAATTAAATGGTACTTGCTACAATGTGCAATATAATTTCATATCTTCGGAATGAATACGAAAAGTAATGGAGTTGATTTTTCTCTTACAGGCGACCTAGTAGAATGCCTAATATGAAGAGGAAGCCGTTTGTTGAAGTTTCATGCTAGTCTGTGATTGTTCAACCACCATAAGTTGTTCAAAATTTTGTGAAAATAGTAATATCTATTTTTTTACTATTGCTATGTATATATTTTATTTATTACCGCCAAAGCAACTTGTCTGCGATCAAGTTATGTTTTAACTTGTGTAAAGAAAATAAGTTAATGTTAATGTGATAGTTACGTACATTGAACATGTCCATGTTTTTAAGCAATTTAAAGAAGGTCCTCCACCTCGGAGGAGGAAACGATGGAAAAAAGAAAAAGGGATTTAATAATATCAAGATGGATGTTGATCCTGAAGAATACTGGGAGATGGTGGGTGAATTGGGAGACGGTGCATTTGGGAAAGTTTATAAGGTAAAAGTTTGTTAATATTTATCAGGATCATAAAAAATTGAAGTATGAATTAGTTATAGTGTATGAATTGACAGGAGAATTTTCACTTAATTGGGTGATTATTTTAGGCCCAAAGACGTGGAACAGATGTGTTTGCCGCAGCCAAGAGGTGTGCACTTGAGGGAGAAGATGACCTATCAGACTTCATGATTGAGATTGATATTCTGTCAGAGTGTAAGCATCCCAATGTAGTAGATCTTCAGGAGGCTTTCTTTTTTGAAGGAAAACTTTGGGTAAGTGTTAATATCAGTATTTATAATTAGTAAGGGATTAATCAATCCTTTTTTTCCCTGGACAGTGCATCTCGTATTAATTTTTGATAAAATTGCTGATAAGTTGGGAAAAAATGCATTTGGGGCAGATCATATTTGAGTTAAAATTAGAGCATGTGTGCTAATTTCTTAACCTCGGCTCTTCTGAATATCTTGCTAATCAGCCCTTCCAAAAAGACATAAACTACAAAATATTATTAGAAAGAATTTTGTCACCTTTGGTTGATGCTGAGGTTTAAGCTATTGGAAGCTTAGTTGCTTATCAATAATCATGTTATGCAATAGTGCCATTTAGCATGTGAAATAAATGGTTGTAATACTCTGGTTAGGACGGTAAGTGCTTAAGCTACCTGATATATGAATATAATCTGAGCCTCTGTCTAAAGCAATTGATGAAAAGTCTTCTAGTTTTTATTTTAATAATTTTTCAGATAAAATGGGGATAACCAGCATGTTACCGGAAGAGGCAGTGTATAAATGTTTATTTTAAAATAATGTATTCTTAAAGTTGTTGGCATGTTTGGGCTTTCTTGCCAAATATCTTCATTCTGGATTAAATTTTAACAAAAATGTTGGCTGGACCATGGGCTCTCAAGAAATAAAATTTGGGAAGGACTTTCACATATTCTTGTTTTGACTGTGCCCAACTAGTGTACGCTTGATGTTTTAAAAAAAAACAAATTTTGGTAGTAATTTCCATATTTCCTGTGGATTTGTGAAAGTGTTTTATTTGGCAATACTAATATTAGATCACATTTTCGGTAGTATTTTTAAGGCATAAGTATATATCAGATATAAAGTTAGTGTGTTTATTTTTATTCGAACTATTTAATAGATGTTGATCGAGTACTGTGATGGAGGAGCCCTTGATTCAATCATGGTGGAACTTGAGAAGCCATTGACTGAACCACAGATAGCTTATGTATGCCAACATATGTGTAATGGATTGGATTTTCTTCATAAAAGTAAAGTCATCCACCGAGATCTCAAAGCTGGCAATGTACTTCTTACAATGTCTGGAGGAGTGAAGCTCGGTAAGTTGAAATTTTTTAAATGGTAGAAAACTAGGTCAGAATGTTCATCAAAGTATATCAACCCACTGGTTTTTCCCAAGGGTAGTATAATTGATATTGGCAAGGTATGTACTTCCAAGTGATATTAGATTGTATCCTAATGGTGGGAAATAATGAGTCATCTAATTCCAAAGAAAACCATTTGTTGAAACTATTCAATTGTGACAATTCTCATACAAAACCGCAAGGATTGTTGGGAAAATTATGCATATTAATTTTAACTTAACCTTAGGCTTTCTTAAAAGTATGCACTACACTGGTCAGAATATGCACCTTATTCAATACCTTGTGAAAAATTCTCCCTTAATGTTCTTTAACCATTGTTTCATGGAAGTTCTTCTTGTGGTAGGACTAATAACCAGTAGTTTGTTTACAAAAAGCATTCTTTGGACCTGGTAACCTGGATGTCATATGTTATCCTTTAGGAAACCAAATGGATGCAAATGCTTGCAGTGATATCCATGTACATCATCAGAATTCTATTGCTTTTGACCCCTTTGTCTTGAAGGCAAAGCCCCTTAATTCATTGGCTTAGAATTCTGAAAACACAACATTCATATCATATCATAATGTGAAGAAAATTAACACAGATATCTGTCGTGTCCCCTAATTACTACGACGTATCTTTATGCATTAATGAAACGGTATGTCTCAATAAATCATTTTAACTTACTTCAAACTATGGAATTAAATGCAAATGAATCTGAAAAATAATTAATTGAAAAAATGGGACTTATGTTAAAAACAAGTAGGATCATGTCATTTGACTGGGACTTACTTCATTAGGTCTGTGGTTGCTGAGTATGCTGCAGAAGGCCATGAATTAACATTGTCAGCACTAAGTTTATTGCAGTGGAGATACATGACTGAGTGAGATTAATACTAGAGTGAATAGATATTAAAAAGTGTGGAGTTTAAACAGAGGTCAAAGGGGCTTCCTATAAACATTTTTCTGAAAGAGAAAACTCCAGAAATAAACCCCCTCCTCCTCTCATTGCCTACAAACAATCTCAATGTGAATTATGTCTACAAATCAGTTAACCGTTACGGTCTCAAGAATAGGAGGAGAAACATCAGAAATTATTAACATTAATGTGGAGCATCCCAAAAACTCTGCATTCTCCTTTGGAAGTATTAATTCAGTATGGCTCTTTGAATTTCATACAATACTGAGATGATCTATTTACATTGTAATTAAATAGATACTGGTTGTATTTGCTGGTGATTTGTAAGGGGATAGAAAGTCTCTCACACTGCTAGCTTGTAATTGTATCTTAGGCCTGTTATCAATCAATCCCTGACAATTTGATGTGCAATTTTCATTGGAGCTAATTTTATTTAATTACTTTAGCTGAGAAGGCAATTATTCTTGTTTATTAAAATAACATCAGGATCTATGCTATGACATAGCAGAATTATTGCTGGCCCCCACACCTTAGCAAATACTGCTCATGCCATTGCCACCTGGACACAATTCTTTGGTATGTGTTCTATTACTATTTTTTGCTAAAATTATTAGAGGGTTGTATGCCAAATTGACTGAAATATTTAGTCCAAAGGACTGTAATTCAGACAATTTACCATGACACAAGTATTTTAGACATTGAGAAGTCTCTAAAAAGTTTATAACTTCAAACATGCTCCAAATAAGATTTTTTATGACACCACATATTTTAACAAATTGAGCAAAATGCTATTATCAGTTTTTGTATTTAATGTTTATCCTAGGGAGGGTTGGCCAATGGGGTGGATTGAGAATGGGATATATTTGAGATATTTCTGCCTGCACTGGATACCTGCATTGGGCATTGATGGCAGTTATAATTCACCCAAATCCAATTATTAAAGAAGAAGAAAATATTTGTTTTAGAAACTTAAAATAATCACTACATAAAACTTACAGCACCAGGAAAGTCATCATGTCCCAATCATGAGAGTTAATATTTACACTCATGTCAAATGTAGTGGACTTAAATAGATAGATTTTCATACCCAAATACCTTTTGGTACTTTGATCAATCAATGGAAATTAATGTGAACCACTTTGAATGATAATAAGATTTTCAATTATAAATGTGATAAGGCTTTTGTCTACTAAGGTAACTTTATGTAATTAAATTTATGAGGTTAGGCAGAGGTATTTGTAATGTTTTATCTCAAGGAAGGAATGATAAATGTATTTAAGAGCAAATTATGAATGTTTACATCACATTATTCCTGCATGAGCCTTTGAAAAGTAGAATCAAATGAGAACTGAAAGTGAGTATAGAATTAGAACTATGCTTGGTAAAAAAATTATACATTTTGTCTGGCACTTGCATGGGGTTCAAAATTCCAGATTAAAATCCTACTTCATATGAGCGTGAAATTGGTTTTTCCAAATTTCAAGGTGCATTGTGAAATTACCATCCTTTGAAGTGCATTGAATGCAATTTTTTATTTTTTGGAATGAATGTCTTTATTTGATAATAAAATCTTTTACTGGATCCATTTCCTGTCATCAGAATTGAAGTAAAATTTTCCTATTATTTTTAATTGGATTGGATTAATAATATATGCCCTCCTCTTATTGTGGATATTTACCCATATTATTTAAGACATTTGTTTTACTCCTTCACATTTATAGTACTTGAGTCACTTTCGTTTGAATTGTTTGAGCTGATATGTTTTGATTTTGTCATGTGGTGCTGGAACACCGGGGCAGAAGAGAATGTACCTTTCAATTTTTTCTCTTTGTTTACAAAGAATAAGAGCACAAATTACCTTTCAAAGAATGAACTGGTGAAATGCCAACAAATTTAATTTTGAATTTTTAGTTTTGTTTGCAGTATTTAAGTTATGCTAGCTTAGTCGAGGGTACATTTAGTATTTCCTGCAGCTTCTCAATAGTGCTGCCCCTTCTGAATGATGGTTTTTGTGCTTTTTATTTGTATTTGTCAAATATGTGATTTGTTCTGGAAAAGGTGCTTGCTGCTGACTGGTTCTGTTTAATATTACCATAATAATTTGAAACTAGTGTAAGAAAAATATTGTGTAATAGTTTTCTTTTAATGATTACATTCCATTTCATTCTTGTGCTTTGATGATTCTTTCAAAATTATTTCTTAATCTTCAAATCCATAAGCTTACCATATCACGTTATCTCTATAATTTTAAGGAATTGAAAATTATGAAGCTAAGTTTTGAATTTCTTGGGGTAAATGAAGGAAGGTTAACATTCCTAATTGTCTGGAAAAGGTGCTTGTTGCTGAATTAGCAAAGTTAGTCTTTCTTCATTTACGCCTAGCATGAAAAGCTTCCACCAAGTAACGCCTGAGACGGTGTCTTATGATAAGTCTTGGTTTTTACATCTTTTTGGCAACAGTTCAGGTGTCTGTGAAGTGGCACTTATTTACCATACACTTGCATGTCAATATTTAAGGAAATACTGTTAGTTTTATGATGTAGATGCTTAAATATTTAGTATGTGCCCTTTCATTTCTAACTGGCAATGTTTGAAAATAATATTCATTCGAGCAGTGTTATTAATATTGTTTCTCTGATAAATTTTAGCTGACTTTGGTGTCTCTGCCAAGAACAAACAGACATTGCAAAAGCGTGACACATTTATCGGAACACCATATTGGATGGCTCCTGAAGTGGTGTTGTGCGAGACTTTTCGAGATAATCCTTATGATTTTAAGGTCAGTTGTTAGAAATAAGAATAAAAAGCCTTATTTAAGTTTTTGGACTCATTACCTGTCATTTGAGGAATATTTTTACTTTTCAGGTTGATATATGGTCTCTAGGAATCACTTTGATTGAGTTTGCTCAAATGGAACCTCCTAATCATGAAATGTCTCCAATGAGGGTTTTGCTCAAAATTCAGAAATCTGATCCTCCCAAGCTTGATCGGCCTTCAGATTGGTCTAAGGACTTCAATGATTTCATTGCTGGTTGTTTGGTTAAGGATCCAACAAAAAGGCCTACATCCACTGAGCTTCTTAAGGTGAAGTATCGTTGCAGCTTATTTATTGCTTGGAAGTGTCAAAGAAAAATGAGTGTACCAAAAAGCATGGCCTCATACGATTTTTACAAAAAAATGTACTCCTACATTCTGTTCTGAATATATGACCGCTCTGGAAATATATCCAATATTTCTGGTCTTTTCTGGTCAAATACATATTCTATGTTAGTTCAAAAGTTGTCATTCCCGTCAATTAGGCTCCGATGTCCTATATGCAATCAGTTTGGTGAATATTTTAAGGGCTATTATGAATGTTTCAATCATTAACCATATTAACCATTACTTATTTGAGTTGATTCTAAAAAGAGTCAATTTGAGATATAATACATTTACTCTAAGCCTAATCCATTTCAGTACTCCTTCATCAACTGTACCTTGGACTCCAAACCAATTAGAGATCTTCTGCTGGAGTACAAGGCAGAAGTTGTAGAGGAAGAAGAAGTGCTAGATGAAGAAGCAGAGGTAAGTTGTTTCTTCTCCTTCATTTTCTTTCTGTTTTTCTTTCTCTCTCTCTCTCTCTTCTCTCAATGGTTTTCTGAAGCATTTTGTTTGCATTTCATTAGATATTTGTGGCAGTTAGGATTACAAATGAACTTGGGAACATCCAGTGTATCATCCAATAAGGTTATTGTGAATTAAAGTATAAATGTCCTAAAAACCATAGTTTAGAATCACTAGTTCACTTTGGTGGTATTTAAAAGTATATCAATTGTATTATTTAGCCATATTAAGTTGCAAACTGTATTGATCTCACATCAAGTGTGCCATGTCAAGAGAGAGTTTGTATAATCCTGGACACAAGTGGTTTAATCATTGCCAATTGATTTCATGCTTCCCTTAATGTAGCGGGGTAGGAAACAGAAAAAACACAGGGAACAGTACCAGCGCATTGGTAAGTTTCCATTTTGTATTGCTGTAATCCCCAAAGGTAGTTTTCTGACACTTCAAATTGTTCTTGTGATCATCTTCATCCTTATTACTTAGCTGCATGGTATTAAACATGATATGTGTAGTGTAGCATCATCAAGTTTAAAGTAAATTGCGTTCAACTTAAAATTTCCATAAATGTTTTATATTTCCCTGATTTGTATACATATTCTGATAATTCTACTTTTTATTTTAAGTACTCCTTGTTTCTTTATTTCATTGGCAAATATGTTAGGATTATCCTGCTCCATTATTACATGCCATTTTGTTGGTGTAATGTGATATTTCAGAAGCAGCTTCTTGAACAGAGTACAACAGACCTTGAAGTGATTGAGATTAGCCTTAGGAGTAGATTCTCTATTTTTGTGTTTGCTAGTAGAAAAAAGTGTCTGCTAACTTTGTTTTGCTATCTTTTTTGAGCTTAACATAGTAGGATGTTGGTTCTAAATTGTACTTGAACATTTGTTTCACTTCATGCTTTATTTTTTTTTATTGATAAAAAAGATGATGTGATTCTCATAGCCATTGTAATTGGTCCAGCAATTAATTTTTAGTGCTAGAGGTAGATGGTAGGAGAGCCATACTTGAGCATTCAAACAACATTACAAATAAATTTTAAATGTATTAATCAGTTCGCTGAAATTGATGTTCAACATTGTCAAGTAGGGGATTTCAGGAGAAACAAATGTATTGAAAAGGACCTTATAACAATCACTTTTAATTTTCTTTGTTAGGTAGTTTAATTTTATTTAGTGCACTCAGAGTAAACAAAAATATTGCAGTATATGTTTCATTCTATTTCAATTAATTTGTAGAAATTGCATGAAACCAGGTAATATGATCACCACTCTCCTCATGATGAACAAATAAGGTCAACTAGTCCAAAAAATATTGCACACCTAATGTTTAGTGTGTTAATTTTGAAGACTTAAGCCTAATAAATCAAATTTTTTAAAGAACCAAAATTAGTCGTTCTGTTAGTAATTTTTAATAAATTTACTCTTGTCTCTGAACTTTGTGTCAAAAAACCTTTTGCATGGATGCGAGGGAGCTTTCTGCCACACTGCCATTATGTTAAGAATGAATTGAGCTAGCCAGATGGATTGCAACCTTAGTATGGCATAATATGTAAAAAGGTTGAATGTTAATTAAAATGAGTAGAGTAGTTAGACTATTTTTTGTATCTCAATTAGGCATATCCTTATTAATCTAATTTGGGATGTATGCAGTATATATGGATTAATTTTAGTAATAATTTTTTAAATCAGAGTATGTGGTGTTGATTACACTGGCTCAAAAATTTTCTTGTAAATATGGTGAATCTGCTTAAATTAAAGTACTACCCAATAGTGTTCAGTGTATGCATGCTTACATGTTGATGATTCATGTATTAGTTAATGTTGCTTTTTTATTCGGTATTTAGCATCTGCAGTACTTTTCTTCTGACTAATGGTATAGGTGCTTATTCAAATTGACTTCTCTCAATTGTTAGGTGTTTGTTTTTCGGATCCACCTCTTCTCATGAATGATAAAAGAGACATGAATAATGTAATATTCCTTTTTAGTTGTGTTTAGAATTCCTCTTTTTAGTGTGTTGTTAGTAGGTAGATATGAAGAAATTGATATGTTATTTGTGTACTTCATGGCGATTGTTGTGCTCGAGAAATAAGCCATCAAGTGGCCTTTCAGTCCTAGAAATTTCAATTCAATGGCAAAGGTTTGTCATTGTAATTTTTTAACTTTTTCTTCCTTTGGTATTACTTTTTTCCAAAATAAATAGTATGTATTGTCTTGATGCATTTTCTTTGGTGTATGGTTGTCTAAAGGGAAAAGTAATAAGATGAAATGGATGGCAAATCCAAAGTCAGTCAAATTCATTTTGCTTATTTCTTTTGTAATTAATTTGTTCAGTAATCAGAGCTAAAATTGAACTGTTGTCTCATTGTTACTGTTTCTATCAATTAACAGCATGGGTGTCTTCAGTAGTTATTCCAATCTCTGTCATAATTTAGTTAATCTGGTATTTTCTGAATGTTTGATTCTTTTAATTAATTTTTCATTGATAAGAGTTTTGTCAAGATGTTGATTTTGTTGATGCATCTAGAGTAGATGTTATGGGATACTCTATCCCGTTGTCATATGCTAATGGGATGTCAGGTGTTTTTGACTTGGTGTTCGTCTAACGGGGTATGGTTTTGTCATGCATGCGGCTCTCCTGGCCCCCCGCAGCCAGCAAGGTGCATGACCCCTGAGGAGAGGGAGGTAGGTCACTCTCCCACTCTCTCCCACTAAATAACATTTTACTGCCTTATTTGTTCTTTCCTTATCAATTAGTGGTGGCCATTGTTAGTGCAGCTTGGTTGGAAATCATTTGTTTTCATTGGTAAGCATAAAGCTATGTTTTCATGCATCTGGTTCTGCATTCTGTTTTTGCATCACTGCATACATTATTTTTATGTCTGCAGCAGCACCAGGTAGAAATAAAATGCTACGTTGACTCATGTGCTGTTGTGTGTTTTGATGAGAGATAAACACATGACAAACAGCAAGCATCAGGTTATGTTAGTCAGTACTACTGCAGTGCCACAAGATTAGGGATAAGGCTCCAAGTCTGAGTTGCCACTAAAACGGATGCATGAAAACGTAGCTTTAAGGTGTAACTTTTCAACAGATAACGAGAAACATGCATGGCATTGTGTATAGGGCATTCTTCTTGTGCATATTAACATTTCATTCTATATTCAAGTAATAAGTTATCACTGATGGTTAGGAAATAGGAGGGGAGTAGTATTGTCGAAAGGAGTTAATAAATTTTATATATAGGGAGGACTGATGACAGAGGCTCTTACAAAAAGATCTAAATTGTAACTTAAATAGGTCATAGCATCGAATGATTCCAGAATCTGCTCTCTGAGAAAAGAGAGTGGCAGATGAGTAGATAGAGATCTTTTAGATGTGGCAATGAAGGGTGAAGAAAAAAAGCTTGTTGGAGAAACATGTGCTAGATATAATTGGAAAAGTTTTAAAAAATTCAAAGAAAATCTGAAGGGGATGAAAATATTAGGACTGAAGGTGGCATAAGGGATAGAATTAGGTTAAATGAGAGGTAGTAAAAGTCCATCTCGGAGACTACAATGACTGAAGAGCAGGAGGAGTTAAGGGACTAATGATAATGCAAAAGGTTTCTATATTGTTTTCTAGTCTGCAACAATGTGAATTCATTTTCAGAGAATTTTGGAAAGCTCCCTCTCATTAGAAAACTTATCATGATTACAGTAATTAATTATTAACATTTTCATTATTGTAGAATAAGAATAAAATTCTTAAGAATAAATAGCATGGAGGAAGAAGTATTTTGACCTCTCCCGGGAAAGGAACCAACAACATTGGAGGTGTGTCTTTTAGAACACATGGCATTAGTTACCGCATCAGTTAAATCTGACTTATAATACTTTTATATATATCAATATTAAACTGACCTTCACTAAATGGCAATTCATTGTGTTTACTCAACTCTTCCCTGTATCCTCGCAACATAAATACTTGGGTATTTTTCTTCATTACAACAGGTTCAAGCTTCTATATTTAATCGAACAATGTCATAGGAAAAGATCCTTTGCAAACATATTTTAAGATTGCTATTGTGTCATTCTTCTGTGGTTAGTATTAATAATTCATGTCGAAAGAACTTTAAACGGATGGGTTATTTGTGATATTCTTGTGGCTTTTATGTTTTCCATTAGGCTGGCTTCAAGTCAGATTACCATGGCTTGTTAAAATATTCGAATTAATATGATGGACATCACAGGATATTTTCTTTTGAATTGATTTTGTTAACAGAGATGAAACACCCAAAAGCAATTGCTGAAACACATCAGTTAAAATAAAAAAATACACTTCCAAATAATGTTTCGCATTCAAAATTATGTTTTTGAATGGTAATCAATTTTGGGTAATTCTTTATTTCATGCAAGGAGTGTCCAGCTGATCTCTGTTCTAATTATCAATGAAAACAATACTTGGTTAAAAAATAAGGTTCTTTAAATTTCATTTTCGGTAATATTTTACATCTCAGGTGGCTACCACTAGTTCCCAATGTCCATATCATATTTTTACTTATGTTGAATGATTGTATCTATATAAATATGTCGTTGCTGAATGTTGAAATATTCACAGGTAAGAGTGGATAACTTTGCTGAGTGTGGTGTTCAGTGTTCAACTATTATTAATACAATAGCTCACATTGACATTTAGTTTTAGAAAATAGCAATGTCATAAGATTTTTCCTGTCGATGTAAGTTAATAATTTAAGGATTCAACACCCTTGCATTTGTTCTCTGAAATATTGAAATGACAAACTCATGTCACCTGTTAGGAAGTTATCATTTGTGGATAAAGAGTAATGTTTACTCTGCAGGATCATACATTTTGTGGACACCTCTATTTTTAAGTTTAAATTTCTTTCATAATTTTATTTGTGGGCCATTCAGGCCTGATCAAATTTTGATATAGCACTTAAGTTGATTGTGTATGTAGGTCCTTGGATGGAATTGGATGAACCACTCTACATGTGCTCTAGAAATGAAGTTACATTTGAAACTTGAAACAAATATTTTATTGTCTAAAACACAGTAAGGGCTGTAAAGAGTGATTTGCAATAATCATTCATAGAAAATAATCATGGGATAGTTCCCTCGGGACTATTTGGGAGATCAAATGAAAAGAGAGATAGTGTTCAATGCTTAGTGTAGTGACTGCAAATGTTAACTGTAACAATGTAAATTAACAGAAGCAATATGAATCCACACCTTAGCTGGGTGACCTTAATTGTCGTGCTATTCAGCTGATGAATTAGTATCCCACCCCATACATTGAATTTGGTTTAATAATGCTAACATTTCACTGGAGTGGAGGTGTGGAATATGTTGGCCTCCAGTGCTCATCTACAATATCCAGTTGCTATTTCCTCTGATGCAATCGTAGTTGCTTCATATGCACAGCTTTCATCTGGAATTGATCATCCTCCACAAAAAATTGTATCTAGCTTTAATATATGGCAGGATTTATTTAATTTTTAAATAAAAGCTTAATATGTTTGCCACAATTTTGCCAACGTCATATCATAATTTCTTTTCTGGTCACTTACTGTATATATTGCAGGTAATATGTTATTAGTTATTCTCTATTTTACTGAAAAATTGTAACCATTATGGTATGTAACCGTGATTACAAGTTACATCATGTTTCCCGGGGTGGTTATTTTTTAATTCTGTTTGTATTCACCCAAATGTGTTAGGGTCTTGGCAAACTCTTTTGTAAAATGAATTGCTTTATCCAGAGAATTATTATTTATCCATTAATATACATAAAAACATGGAATTGTATTAACTTGCACCCAACCTGTTTGGAATTATACTCGCATGTAAAATTCCATTGATTTTGGTGTCATAAGTTGTAAATATATATTATTTATGAATGATTTGAATAATTTTCCATGGTAGATATTTCCGTTAGTTAGCTGGCCTTCGGCATCCTTTTCGGTCTGAATAAGATAATATATTTCAATATCTTGTCAGTGTTTGTAGGTCATTTGACTTTTAATGCTCTGTTTACAAAATGGCAATCATGAAAAACATGCCATTCTACAAGTGGAATATTAGTTTTTTCATACTTATATTGTGTAAGTATTAACCATGCACTTCAAGTATGAAAAGCGCTTCTGATAGCATCTCTGACTTCACCAGGCATAGTGTCTTTTTAAGATTAATTCAATTTCCCTCTCTGAGTAAATCATTGCCTATAAATTAGATTCAATGAATAAAGAAAATCACTGGGTCTCTTTGTTAAACTATTATCAATGAGTTTGTCCTGGTAGAATGAGACATAAATGAGTGAGGTCCATGTCCTTACTAATACTACTTTTCACAGGTGTTTCACAAGCACACCGTCTGTGAAGGCACAGTTTAAATTGAAACTGATATCTCGTATTGAAATGAAATAATTGATTTTGTAATTCCACTCACTTTATTTAAAAAACACGACCCAGGTTTCGACGTTAAACGTCATCATTAGGTGGTCCTCATAGAAGCAAACTTGGTACTCCCACTCCAAGATCTACCTCTCTTCCAAGTGAACGCTTGACAACAAAAGATGTAATTCTCTTTTCTTCCCCGCTACATCGTAACCTTTTTACCCCGCCACCCTCCCTCTCTGACCAACCCCCCCTCCCTTGATCAGAAGGTTGATATACCAAGTTTGCTTCTATGAGGACCACTTGATGATGACATTCAATGTCAAAACCTGGGTCATTTTTTAAAATAAAGTTTGGTTATTACAAAGCCAATTGTTTCGTTTCATTTCAACATGTTATGCGAATTCCATAAAGTTACGCCTGAGGCAATAAATGCTATGTCGTAGTTTTCACAACATTTACTTTTATTTATTTGACAAGTTGCTACAGTTCAGGGTTAAATGAGTGCTCTTTAGAGGAATCAGGTTTACAAAAAAATGTGTTTTCCCTTTAATCCATTCATTTCACTGCTTTATTGCATTGATTTTCTCATGTCTTCGTTTCATTAACATACTGATATGGTCATATACAAGTATGTATATGTATGTGTGTTTTTAGAATGTATATGTAAACCATTGGTGAGATCAGTACTTCAACATTACATTCAAGATGTAAGGTACTGTTAGAGGTGTTATACTGTCTTTCAATTTTCTCACAACTTAACAGCTCCATTGTCCATTTTATAACAATCCCTTTAAAAGTAGTAAGATAATTGGCCTTAAAATTATCAAAATGTGATGAAAATTGCGTAATAGCCTATTGTTGTAATTACTTGTGTTATTTTATGAGTTTTAGAAATATAGATGAAACTGAATCATTATTATAGCAAGTGAATTTGCCTATTGCTCTTCAAATATACCTTTTCCGTACATTTATTTTTTTAATGAGATCATTCTTTTGTCTTGAGGATAATAGCCTATGTAGATGTTTTTCAATTGAGGATGTAGAATAATCATTAGCGAAAATTCTGGGTAATTTGGGATGATATATGACAAGCCCCTGATAACATTATATTTTTTAGTTTTGACATAATTCACTTCTAGTTATTTTTAGGATTACAAATTAGTTGGTTCAAGAGTCTAGTTTCTGTTGTGTACTCTTAAAACAGAATCTTAAATTTTAATTAATAGGATAGCGTTGAGGTATCTAGAAAATAGGAGACATTTAGGAGTGTTGAAGCATGTGTGTTACTTGACTGTGACTAGTTCAGTTGTAAAGTTGTGAGTATATTCTTGTCTTCAGTCAAGTGTGATTGGAGCAAGTGCCACAAGAATTGTTTTGTTCTGTATGGGGTGTTGAGAACCATTTGAAAAATTAGTGAGGTGTTCTGACAAAATATTTTGTCTGACATCTTCTGCAGGTCTTACAAGCCGCACATATTACCTGTATAATTATATAAATGCACGAAACATGAATTTAATTCTCTTGAATAATCTTATTGTAGCTATTTAAACAAGAGCACTGGGTGTGAAAGCTAGATAAAACAGAGCACTGGGTGTAAATAGAGTATTTCCTCATTTTCAGTTACAGCCTGTTTTGGTTCAAAGTCATATGCATTCAGGTTATAAGTACAAAATGGAAGTTATGTGTATAGTATAAAATACCACCATTTTTATTGATAGCGTTATGGTAATTGTAAGATAATAAATTATTTGGAGCTCTCGAATATTAAGGCAAAATACTGACTTATGTCTAATTATTGGTATATTATTGAAGACAAAGATAAATTATGCAAATTCTTACTGTCAGTTAACAACCACCTTTTTATGTGGCAGGAATTTAGATGCATTGAGGGTGAGCCCAGATTTAACTTAAATGATCTAATGTTACTAAATTAATATGCTTCTTCGTATAGAACCATGATTTAAATGTAATGTAATAGACTATTTTGATGAAGTATAGGCTTCTACACATCCATATCAATTCAGTACTTGCCTTTACCATTTAAATGATGATAAATTCTCTATGGACAACAAATGGCTTGTCATTTTGTTATATGCAAACATCCTTAAAATGCCAATAAAATTGCTTGAATTATTCATTTAAATGACATTTTTGCATAATTATTTGCAGAAAATGACATAACTTGGCCAAAATTAGATATTTAATCTTTTACTGATATCATCCACAAGTCCTCTTACCCTACTTGGTGATGTTATGACAAAAATGTTCCTTATTCTAATTCTAGTCTGTTCTAATTTCCTTCTATAAAAGATTTCAAATCCTTCCAATGTTTCAACAAAACTGCCTTGCTAAGGCATGAACAAAAACTTAATGTGGGATACAGCATAATTCAGTAATAGATTTGAAGTTGTTTGACTTAAACTAGTAATATTTTTCGTAGTGGCAGGCATGCTCATATGGCACACATTCTTTCACATTGTCTTGCATTTTATGCGATGAAGATTTCTTTTTAGTTTTTGTAAAAATACTTAATGTAAATTCTAAAATTACACCTTAGCTACTGTTTCTCATTCTACTTGCACATTTGCAAGTCAGTTGAGGCCCAATTTTGACAGTTTTTGTCCTTGTTCCCTGTGCATGGGAATGTTTATTTTTTTTTTTAATGGTGGATCTTAAATGTGAGTTCAGTTGTCACTGAGGGCTTATCTTTCATGAAGGACATAAAATACATTTATGTAAATGTCGAAGTAGTGCATGTACCTATTTGCTAATTTTTTTTACAAGGATTTACATTTTTAAATGTTTCATGTGTATGTAAAGGTCCCTTAATTAAAGAATTGCTTACACTGGTAGCTAATTAATTTTCACGATGACCAAGTGCTATAGTTTTGAAAATAGAAGCATGCGGGATGCAAAAGATCTATGTAGGGGATATATCAAGAGCTCCTTAAATATTATTATATTTAATAAAATGTAAATGAGGAACAATTTTCATAGTAGTAAACTAAGGCAAATCTAAATTTAGGTTAACTTAAGTTGTGTGTTTTACCAAGTCCATTTCTTTCTAGTATTATATCTAAAAAATGCTCGTCAGTTCATTTGAGTTCATATTCTCTCATCAGGCGTAGGAATTCAAGTTTGATGTTACAACAATGGTAATTTAATATTTTTACCAAAAATATTATAATGCTGTAAAAATATCAGGATTCTCAAAAGGAGCTCTTCTAAAAGGAAGCCTTTTTATTTTGCATATTTCTCATTGCTTCTTTCATTGGAATAAATTATGAATAGTTCGTGTAAGTTCATATTTATGAAACAGTTCTTTGTTGCATTGTTCTCTAGGTGTGAAAGGCTCTGTCATCCTTCCATTTTTCACTTGCTAATTTCATATCAACTCCAATAAGCATGCTTAGAATTATAGTTTCTACCAATTTGGAAACAAGTAAGATGTTTTTGTTCATGTTTCATTTTAAAAACATAGGTTATATGCTGTATTTTAACTTGTAGAAACATTTACATCCATAACATTTGAAATGTTACAAATCTTACTACGTATGATTTCAGTTCTATTAAACATACGGCATTACTTGCATATATATGGATACTACAATTTTTCATTGTTGTTGGTAATAAATAGAATTGAAAAGCTACCTTTAGGGTTTCTCTAATTCCATGACCTCAGTTTTCAATAGCCATTTATGGTATCTTCAGTGTGTTTTGCATGTCACTGCAACAATTTCAAAGCGTGAAAATCTTTCTCCTTGACCTTGGATGAAGCAGATTCTTCAACTTGTGCTGTCCGTACCAATTCGGACCAATGTAATTTGTTCATTTTTATAATTTAGAAATGGAGTTTTATAATACATACACATTCAGTGCTTTAGTCATTTTGGATGTATGTACTAATGTTTTGCCAAATTATTTTGCAAATCATAGGCCTTTGCGGGTATATAGCAATCCTAAGGCAGCTTTTGAGAATGTGGCTATATAATAGAGCATTAAAGTCCCCAGTTCGTCTTTCATGTTGCAGCAAACATTGTCACTCTTGAAGTAACCCTCTATAATGTGAAAGAAACATTGAACCTCAAGAAGCAGCTTACATTCACTCTTGAAAGCCGCTTAAAACCATATTACAGATGAAATTTCCCTTGGTGTGCAATTTATCCATTGTCAGTTGCTGAATGCATATAGTAAACCCACACTAATCCAGACCTGGCTAATCCAGGTTCCGTTTAATCTTGCCATAGTCAGTGCACTACGGGTGGCCTATCAAAGGCCCACAGAAAGCAGCACTGCTGTACTCAGCCAATGTATATGTTTAGCATGCAAGTTTCTATAAATTTGGTTGAAAATAATAAAATTATTTCAGTCAATATTCCAGGTGCACATTATTTAATTATGGATTAACTATTGCTGCATGAAGCATAATTCTTATGTTCATCTAAATGCACATTTTGCAGACATTACACTTGCATTTGAATTAGATAGCTAGTTCTTTCCATGCAATTTTGTGATTCTTAGTAAGCCTAGATATTAAATGATTATGAGATCTCGTGGCAGAAAAAGTGAAGAAGCTTTTGACTGCACTGAAGAAGTGTCAGTAAAAGAAAGTGTAACTTTGATAATTAAATTATGTAATGTTTCCTGAGAAAATGGATGCTAAGGTTTCTGTTAGATGTTTGGTATTGCTTTACGCACTATCCGATCTGAAAAAGTAGAAGACTCAAAATTCATCTATTTGCTTTTAGGCTTGAATTAAATTTCCATAAAATGGTAATGCAGGTTTGGTAAATTATGCTAATGAAATTTGAAAGATTCAAGAGTGCACGGTTGGCATGTGGGTAATTGACCAATTTAATGAAAATGCATTACCCTGACTTGAAAGATACATCATATAGACCTTTCAAATAATAATATCATGTGGAGAACTTTGGCAAATAATGGTTGGCTATGATGGTTTAGACATCATATTATTTACAATAAAGGCGCCTCTAAAGAGCTGATAGCAATGCCGTTGGGCCATTTATGGAAGATTGTAAACTTATGACTAAATATGATTTACAGTTGTCTCAGATCTATATGACACCTAAAATGGGCATGTATTGAAGAGCTTATATATAACACTGACCTGACATTGCATCATTACAGCTGGAAAATAAATAAGAAAACTATTGCAATTTTTCTGAAGTTAAGATCTGGAGATTAGATGTATAAATTGACTCATTAGTGTGAAAGATTCGAGGGAGAAAATGTTCCATGGGATTCCATGAGTCAAAGCCCTGAATAATCTAGATTTTACCTAATCCTGACATTTGGCCCCATACAGTCCAGATTAGCAAGGGTTTACTTTACTTTCAACCTTTATTTAGTTTTAATTGTTTTTCCGGTGCAGTAAAGTGACAGTAAAGTTGTAATTTTATTCTTATCTAAGTACTAAATATACTGTTCATATACCAGAATTCTTAAAATTTTTAATCAAAAACCACAATGATATGTAATAATCATTCGAATTTTTAGTGCCACATGCAGTTGAGTGGTAAAGTTATTTATATTCGTATTATGTGTGCATTATCTTGGTTTATGTTCCTCTGTTCATTTTCTGTAATTATTGTTTTCTCATCTTATAGGACCCCCGCATATCCCACCTGCCCCACTACCTGGAACCTGGAGAAGATGACTCCACTTCCCTTAAGAGTGATATTGATGTAAAAAGTGAGTTTTTGACAGTGGATGACTTCTCAATTATTATAAAAACATTCGTATTTTTGTCAAAAATAATATAACTTGTTGGCATGTATAACGTTCAAAGTTCATTGGCTACTCCCACCATCATGGACCATTTCAGTACATGCCCTTGCAGTTTTCCCTCTAATTTCCCTCTAAGGGTGGCTGTTTTTGGTCGAAATTGAGCAATTTTGGTACAAATTTCGCGGTGACCTATATCAAGCCCAAATCATTGGTAAAAATCAAATGGCACGAGGCAATCGATATGTTGAGGTCCCCAGGACTTCTCAAACGGTGATTCGAGATGGGCCAGTACTATGTTCTTCACTTTATTAATGTTTTCGTCTGTTGACATTCTTGGGTGTCCAGCATACTCTTCATCTTTCATATCCTCTTGGCCATCTAAAAACATTTTGTACCTCCGTTAAATGTTGCTTTGGTGCAAATTACCTTCTCCATATGACACAGTCAATATTTAGAATGCATCTGCACACTTAATTTCATTTTTCACACAAAATTTGATTGATTCTTTGATCCGTTTTTGGGAGCAGGTAAAAATCTAAGACAAGCCAAAACACGTCCAAGCAAAACAGCTGTCAACAATTGACCGACCATTCAAAATGGCAGAACTTTTCGGCATAAGTGAGAGGCATGCATAACTCCACAAAAAATCAAAAACCTGCAAAAATTCAAAATGCATGATACTTTTTGAACAGACCTCGTATGAATATATAGTACAACAAATAAGAATGTTATCTCATGTCTGGATTATTTTTTTGATGGGTAAAACAAAATTCATGGCTTTTTAAGTATAATCAATACCTGGTATGAAAACTTTATTATTATTTTTAAAAAATTATTTTTAGAGTACTTACTTCAGTGGAGTAGTTACAATAGATATTTACTTTGATTTCCATTCCATTTTTGCCCAGACATCCTTCTGATTTTTCGTCCATATACACTCAGTAAAAACTCAGATGTGTAGGAAGTATTTGGGATTAAACTCTGAAAACTTTGATTCAGTAACTTAACATAATACAGAGAAAAGCTGGCAAGTTCATAAAAAGCTGCTCTGAAAGGACACAAAGCATCTCATGAAACTGCAGAACCTGAGATAGGGGACCCTTGGAGATTCAAAAGTACAAGGCTAGCATAAACTTGTAAAGATCATGTGATTTTACTCATAATGTCAATGAAAATCAATTATTTTCCAAGACAGGCTAAATGACACAGTTAAAGAGATACTGTGTAGCTGGTTAAGTTAAGCATTTTTTTCCTTTGCACATTCCATGACCATAGCTGTAAGAGAATGATTCATATGCAAATTAAATTAATATCTTTTGTGTCCCGCACAGGCTAATCAAACTTCTCGGAGAAACCTAAATAAATTATTGGAATAGCTAAAGTTCTTTCTCATGTCGCACATTCTAGGAATATATTTAGCCCACATGGTATTTTGTTGACTTAGTTGAGTCCATTTAAAATCTAAAACTCCATTTGGCATTGTCTGCGGTTGATGTATAGTTCATATAGGTAATAATTATTCAGTACTATTTATGGTTTTCATTTAATTCAACTATATTTTTTCAACTCTGAGAACTATAAACATTAAAAAGTAAAGTAGCTAATAAATTTTACTCTGCAGTCAGCAGAATAAGTGAAGTGTTCTTGTCAGTGGTGATGCTTGTATTTTATATCAGCATTAATGTGTGATTTATTCCTTCTCTTTCCAGCACCAGAGGTTGGGCTGGTCCCTGGGGAGCAGTCAGAAGAGGAGGTTGAGAGTGAGGAGGGAGCGAAGAAGAGAGAGGCGGACAAAGAGGGTCCAAGGGAGGGAGGAGTGTCGGAAAGGAAGAGGTTTAGGGGAGGTGATGGGACAGAAGGCGGTGAATTGCGAGGCAAGGCAGCAGGGGCTGGGTCCAGGGAGGAGATTTCTATGGTGAGTGGTTGTATCTCAGTCTACAGAAAGTGAGTTAAATCTTTGAAAAATGTCACTAACTCAATCAAGAACTTGGTTGAATGGCAGTTAAGAAAGGTAAGTCTTGTTAAGTAAATGATAGATGTCTGTTGACCTTGACTCTTATCAGGAAGGAAGGAAGAGAACTTCCTTTCTGTGGGGGGAAGGCATGTGGACATCTTCCTGGCGCTTGACTCATTTGAGAATTTTTGTGCATTTCACATCAGGCTCTGTTCTTCAACATGATTGGGAATAGAACATGCTAGGTACACTGCTTTTATATTGATGTGTAGATATAAATGAGATAGAAAGGGCATTAAGGGAGATGAAATGAAATAAGGCCATGGGGGTAGACAACAGTCTTTGGAACCACTAAAAGATTTAGGAAAATGTGGGAGGGAGAGCCTATATGGACTGATTAGTAGCATCTAGTAGCATCTATGAGAAAGGAATCTGGCTGGAAGACTTCATGAGATCAATATTAGTTCCTATTCTGAAAATGATAATGCTATATCATGTGAGAACTACAGAACAATAAGTTTGATTTCCTATGCAACAAAAGTTGTTCTCAGGGTCATCAACAAAAGTATGGTAAGCAAAACAAATTGTTACTTAGGGGATGATCAGTTTGACTTTAGGAAGGGTAGGAGCCTGAGTGATGCCATTGCAGTAATGAGATTATTAATCAAGAGGAATATAGAACGCAACCAGGAGGTATTTGCCTGTTTCGTAGATTTCGAAAAAGCGTGTGATAGAGTGAATTGGGAAAAACTAATGAGTATATTGCAGAAAATAAGAATAGATTGTGGGGACAGAAGGCTAATCCGCAATGTGTACATGTCTCAGACTGCTCAGGTACGAGTGAGGAACACTAAGTCCAGATGGTTAGTGTTAGGAAGAGGTGTAAGGCAGGGTTGTCCATTTACACCGGCGCTGTTCATGGTATATGCGGAGGAAATGATTAAAGAGGCATAGTTAGGAATGAAAGTCGGAGGGGAATTCGTAAAATCAGTTAGGTTTGCTGATGACCAAGCTTAGTTCATCAGTCAGCCAAGGGATTGCTAGCATTTCTTAATGAAATTTGTTGTCTCAGGCGTAACTTTATGGAATTTGCATAACATATTGAAATGAAATGAAATAATTGACTTTGTAATTCCACACACTTTATTTTAAAAAACACAACCCAAGTTTCGACTTGAACGTCATCATCAGGTGGTCCTCATAGAAGCACACTGGCTATATATACCTTCTGATTGAGGGAGGGGGTTGGTCAGAGAGGGAGGTTGGAGGGGTAAAAAGGTTACAATGTAGCTGGGAAGAAAAGAGAATTAGGATTATTAGATGCAGGATGGAAATAAGTATACATAAAACAAAGGTATGAGTAATTCAATTTTCCTGAAAGAAAATGGCTAAGCTTAACATTAAAATTGGAGGGCAAAAAAATAGAGCTGGTAGAATTAGCTGGCAGTTTACGTATCTCGGAAGTGTTTTGGACCAACATGGTCAAAGTAGTTGGGACATAAGGGGAAGAATTGCACTTGGGAAAGAGGCATTCACAAGGAGGGAGTTGATGACAGGGGCGTTGAGTAAGGATATTAAGAAAAGACTCGTAAAAACTTTGATATGGAGCGTAGCTATGTACGGCGTGGAAACGTGGTCATTGAAGCAGGAGGATAGAAGTAGATTGTCTTGTGAAATATGGGTGTGGAGAAGGTGAAATGGACTGAGAAGAAAACAAATGAGGAAGTACTTGGTATGGTGGGCAAAAAGAGGGGTTTGTCAGGAGAAATCCTATGGAGGCAGGAAAAATGGATGAAGGGCGTAACAATCGGTAGTGGGATGTTTAAGACTGTGATAGAGGGGAGAATGTTCGGCGGACAAGGAAAGGGCAGGAACAGGATAGGGATGTTGGACGGGATTAAGGGAGGAAGGAAGTACGCAGAAATGAAGAGGGACTTGATGTAGAGTAGATTGCTGGATTGTGCTTTGTTAGGATTGACAAAATATTTATTTGGTAGTTGTGTCCATGCAAAACTGACAACCGGTGGATTACTTAATAATAATAACATATAAATACATCATTCATCACAATAAGTAGTATTCATTTTCTGGGAGTGGACAAAAGTATTTATAAAATAGTATGAACATTTTCCATTGTTGATGGTTCATGCAACAATGAAATCTAGACCATTTACGCAGAATTACAAGCCCATTTCAAGTCCTCTAAAAATTTGTGAAAATGATAAATTTTCAAATTCCCTCATTTTGTAATTTAGGCAAGTATCAAGTGCTGCAACCCATTATTAACATCAGCAGGCTCAATGTATAAGGACTTATAGCCTTGGGAACTGGGATCCTGCAAGTGGTAATAAGAAGTTTGCATGCACTTATTGCAGAGTTCAGTCCTTCCTCTACCCTTAATAGTTATGCTTTTTGCATATTTGAAGGCTGCAGAATTGATACGTGTTAGCCATGCTTTCACCCTGATTTCGTATTATATCATATAAATTTCTTCAGCTGAAAGCCCCCACCCGGTTTACCTAATCATTAAAGGTAATCATTTAAACTAATGCATTATTAATATTTGTAAGAAATAGATTTCTTGAAATCATTACTACTTATGTGCCATATACCATGTTTGAAATTCTATGTAAACACTAGCAAAATTTACTAATTGAATCTTTTTGGCATGTTTTCATTTGCTAAAAATTTGACTATGCTTCAAAGTAATAATAATAAAACTTCATGCACATGTTATAGTGATGAGGTGTAGAACCATCAAATAATTGACTTGTTTTAATTTTAAATTTTTAACATTTTTGTGGAAGGTTAAATGGAAAGGACAATTTGATTATTGAAGTGATAGGGAAGCAATTAATTTTTCAAAGTTAATATAACACTGGAATAACTGTTTGTTCATCTTTTATTGTTTTAATATGATGTTTATGAGTTTTTTTTGAAGGCCCAATCTTAATCTCATTATTTGAAAACTGCTATCGAAAATGAGATAAAAATTAATTTTTTTAAATTTTTAATGTACATACAGTAAACTCTCGATGATCCATGAGTGGATCATCAATCTTGTGGATTATCCATGCTCTCAGGTCGTTTGTATTTTCCTGTTAATATGATTGATTTAGCTTTCTGAGGAAAATATGTTCTGCTATTCACCTGATAATAGTTCTACATACTGGTAAAACTATAACTTCATCCATATAAATTGGCTGAAAAATGGAAAAAATGTTCTTTCCATTGCAGAAAATAATAATATCAATCACATGAAATGAACAAGAAGTATTTGCATGATATATTTGTTTATCACAATGTTATTTTCTATATTTTTTGGTTATCTGTGTTTTTTAATTATCTCTGATGGATAGCATGGGTAATCGAGAGTGTACTGTTCTCGTTAAATACTACATATCCAGAATATTCAAAAAATCCATTGAAATTTGTGGTCAGGGGCCATAAAAATAATAGTCTGTCCTTCAGACCCCTAAAAGGAAATACATGCCGTGGTGCTATCTAATTTAGAGAGCAGAATGATGAGTGGAACTCAATTTTTTATTGTCACAGGAGGAGAAGCCTGCTCAGGAGGTGGGGAAGACAAAACGTGAAGGAAGCAGGGAAAAGGGACCTGCTCCTCCTCCCCCAGGCAAGCCTTGGAGGAGGCCAGAATCTGTGGAGCTGGCAGATGTGAAGCCCACTCTCGAGGATGCATTGTCAAAGAAGGCTGAGGAAGAGGCAAAGAGGATGGCCGAGGAAGAAGAAGCGGCCAAGAGGCAATTAGCCGAGGAGGAAGCAAAGAGGGTATTGGAAGAGGAGAGGAGGGCAAAGGAGGATGAAGAATTGAAAAGGCAGGAGGAGTTAAGAAGGCAGGCAGAGGAGGAAGAATCGAGAAGGCAGGTGGAGGAGGCAAAGAGGAGGGTGGAAGTGGCAGTGAGTAAGGTAGGAGGGGATGGCGAGGAGGCTGCTGTGAAGGAAGATGGGAAGGATGAGTCTGAAAAACATGAAGAAGATGATAAGAAAGACTTAGACTACCAAGATGGCACAATCTACAGGCCAACAGTTCCTTCGCCCATTCCTCCTATCTTAGATGTTTCAAAGGTTGAGGATGGAAACCTCTCTGCAGATATTTTTGTTGTTGGAGGTACGTTGGATCAAGTAAATATGAATATAAGATAGAAGGATCTTCAGAAAACTTAATGGAGTGAACTTTTGTTGAGACACTCCTTGGTAGGGCAAGATTTACTAGTTAGCTCATTAATTCCTTTAAGTCATTGTCCCAACCCATGTAAATAATTATAGTTAGCACATGTTGGTTTCCCCTTTAGCACATTCTACAAAAGACCAGCAAAAATTTTCTATGCGAATGCTAACTATCCCACTCTTAAAATCAGCAAAAAACTAGTGTAAAACTTGCATGTCCAGTGAAATAAAGCACATTCAGGATTGTAAAACTTCTTTTAGGGATTGCATTTCTATTTGGTTCATCTTGCCCAAAAAAATTCTTGCCTTGTCAACTGAAGATTGTGCCCACAAACTAACTCTTGTTGTCAACCCATTTCAGAAGCCATCCCGCTAATGTGTCTTAATTATACACTTCCAAGACTTTAAATCCAGATTTTCCTTATTATTTGTTTTTAAATTGCCATAAAAATTGACGAATGAATTTCATACTACTTTTGCAAAGGTTAAAAGTAATCATATTTGCCGAACAATGGAAAAAGCAGCATTTTCAGCTGTGGCTGGGTGATTTTATCCTAGATTCCCTTCATGAATACAGACCTCAAAACCCATGCAAGGTTTTTCCCAGAATCGGCATCACAGAGGCTCACATAATGCATATAGAGAATACAGTATTTGTTGTATTTCAATGATTGCATCCATGTATTTATAGACTGTGATTCTTTGCTACCTTTTAAATTTTTTACCTAGAAAAAATTATTAAATTGAACTGTGTGGTGGTATATAGAAGAAAATATAATTTTTGTACTCGTGGGACAATTTTGTGAACTTGTCTTATGTCTGAACCTACTCCACATGGTATTTTAATGGACAGATGAAATACCATCAATATTTTACCACCCATATACAGAACTCTTATAATTTTTAAGCAGTTTTTATTTCAAACCTGTGGGTGCAATAGTCCAGGGGTAGAGCGTTGGACTACTGAATGGAGGGCCCAGGTTTGACTCCCGGGCAAGCCTCTCTGGGCACCCTCAGCTCCACCCAAGCAATGATTTTTTGGGTACCAGAACTTCTAGGGAAACCATGGGCAGTACAGGGAAAGGAACTTGCCTCCCCTACCCTGATGTGTGAATTTCACCCACCATCGGGCTTACTCCTGGCTGAACTCAACCATCACCTACCATATCAACCTTCAGGTTGATTTGGTAGGTGATGGTTTTTATTTCAAACCTGCATATGTCAGAGTATAATTTTGTTGGTCCTTTTGTTCAAAATAATGACATTTTAATGAGTCAACCTATGTTAAGCTTTAATTATCTATGTTTGTAAAACTAAATATGAATTATTGATAATGTTCCTACTTTTTTCAGGAGAAATTGTGGAAGGACCACTATTGGGATTGAACACTTCTACTGTTCGAATCACGGGTGAAACTGTTGACACTGAGGAATCACCAGTAACAGTCATTTCAACTCATGTGCCATCTACACCATCCCCATTGCCCGCAGGGGGAGAAGTATTTATTCTTTCTAATGAAACCAATAAAACTCATGTTGGGGAGTCTTCTACTGATGAGGAACATTTCCCTGTCCGGCTAGATGAGAGTGAGGTGTTAGTAGTGTCACCTGGCCCTCCCATTGGAGAGCCACCATGGTCACCTGGGGGTGCTGGAGATCCAGGCCACGTCTCTGTGGTGCTGGTAGGGGAGGGTGATTCATCCGTTCCACCATCACCAGCAGGTGATAGAGGTGGGCCCTGCTTTATAATTTTTCCACAATGCTATCTTTATTGGAGGTCATATGATACTTCATGGTGTGCCACACAAATCACAATCCTGATTCTCACAAATAAAAGTTTTTGCTCACATTTAAGTGCCTAAATAAGAACAAGTTTTAAATATTGTTATTGGAGATTAAGGCTCATTATTTGCATATTTTAAAATACACCCCAATAAATTCTTGTTTAGGAGAAACAGCAAATTGAATTTAGTAAAGTATGTCTCATCCTCGGCAAATATATTAGATTCACCTTTGTTTGGCCACTGCAAGGCCTTACCTCTTGCTCAGATAATCTGAGTATGTTAGTCGGACGAGGACAGTACCCCGCCAACCCCGGTGGTGGTGAGGTATTGTCCTCATCTGCCAGCCCAAAGGTCATGGGTTCGATTCCCACCTGGGTGGGTTTTCCTTCATCTAGTGCTTGGGTGTTCGTAATTGTGGCTATTGTTATACTTATCATTGTTAATAGTCCAATGTTAAGGTCAAAAAAATCCTGTTTTCGGATTAATGCTAAATAGAATTAAAAAAGCCATTAACAGAAATATGTTGAAATTTAATCTAAAGGCTATAAATTTAGTAAAAATATTTCTTCATCGTGTTTGCAATCAAATAGAACAAATATAAAAATTATGCATAAAAAATCATGTACCATAATTATCTCATTCTGTTGAATTTTGTACTGATTTGAAAGCCACATACCATGTTACCACCACGTAATAATATTTAATTTTCAAATGGAGTGTTCAGGCTCTTTATTTAGACATTCACCTCATTTTAATTTGCCTGACTTATAAGCTGGAAAATTCTATTAAACATCTCCTTTCTATCAATACAGTGCTGGATCTGGTTTTCTCAAAGTTCTCTCAGCCAAGAAGTGGGCAAATGTCTGTATAAGTGTTGAGAAATGGATAAATGAACTGGTGTTGGCTGGTTAAGATCATGTCAATTTAGAGGGAGTCTATCAATGTGAAAATTTAGCAGTTGCAGGGACAATGCGATGCCTTCACTTTTTTTATACAGGGTTTACTCTCTGATATTTCCAAGTGGTTACTGTGAGCTCACAGATTAGGAAGACAATCTGCATGATGATGTATCACACCCTATTGAATTGAAGCTGCTATAACCATAGTAGCACATCTTTTGCACTTATTGTAAACATTTGAAGTCTCAAAAAATGTTTAGCATAAAAGCCATGATCCTCTGCTGTTTTAATGTTCTTAGTATATCTGGACTTGGTTGTTAATGCTAATATTTGAATAAATAACTTAAAGTAAATGTATATTCTGACATCAGTATTTTGCTTTATAGGGGAGGTGTCCATACAAGGTGCAATTCACTTAGAAGGAACAACAGAGGGCGCAACAGATGTTGACCATTTGGAGGCAGAAGAAACTGAGAATGTGACTGTAGAGAGAGAAACAACACCTCCCAAAGACAGAGGAAAATTAGTGACTGGACAGGTATACAAATACATTTTAATAAGCTGTTGACTGTGTTTTTAAATTTTGTTCAATTCTGTTTTAAACCTGGGTATTATTCATTCATGGTACAACATCCCAGGAATACATATGCCATTGCAATACATGTTTTATAGTTCTGCAATAAAATATTAATTGGCATCAATAGAGTATAGTACGTTGTAAGTTTAAGATATAATTTATTTTTGTCTGCTCTCTTGATTGTTGATTCCTACACACTATTGTCATTTTACCTTAGGTTGTGGTTGACACTGTCGGAGTACAACAAGAAGGTGAACCTATTCGAAGGCCTTATTCCCTTGAAGATTTGCAGAATGTAGAAAGACAGTCCACCCCAACATCGACTGAGAGGTATGATTATTCAAGTCTGATATTATAATTCATTTAACTAAATAAACCCATGAGAGTAATTTACATTCAAAAGTCAAATCAAAAGAATTGTGAGTCAGATATTACCAGAACCCCTTATAAATTCAATAAATGTTATAATTACTGTTGGAACTAAAATCTTGTTGACTCTGATTTGCGTTATAATATTTTGAAATTGGTTCTTAGAATTTTATTTCAAGGATGGTAAAGGTGTAGGACATTTTGCAGTGAAGTCTTAATAGGTTTTCCACCAGGTCTGGGTGTCAGCTGCTGACATTTTCATGACTAACTCAATCAAAATGTCAGCTGACACCCTGATCCAGTGGAAACCTAATGAAGACTTCACTGTAATCATGTTCTGGGAAAACACAAAATCTTACACACGACATTTTATTGCGTATTTTATAAAAATTGAGCATTATTTTTATGAATTATTTTAAGAGTTTATTGGTGGTATTATGTTCAATACATTACTGAGAAACCTCATTATTTATCCTACAAACTTTTGATGGACATCATGTCTTGCGTACAACCCAAACCTACCCTAAAGGTTAGATTACCTTGTAACAATAAGAGCAGGTTTAGAGTATGAACAAAAAATTGCCCTCTTATTGCACACTTTTATTTATGTGCTTATGTTTAATTCCATTCAAAAAATTTAGTCAATCTCCCTAGGTTCAGTTAACTTTAAACTTGGCACACTTTTTACTAATGGTGATAATGCTGTATTCTTTCACATTTGAGTTGGTCCTTCCCCCATGATCTCCAGATTCCTCCACAGATTTGTATACTGTTAGGTAGCACCAGAATTTTGTTTGGCTTTGGAAAGGTCTTAGTGAGCCCAGTTCAAATTTGGAATTATCCCCCTCTTTTACACTCCCCTGAATTTTTACATTTTCAGAGCTCCCAAAATAGCAGTTGTCTAAATTCTCTAGTAAGGTGTAAAGGATTAAATCTCATGAGTATCCTGGAGATTTAGTGTTGCATTTTGTAGGTATGTTGTAAGGTGACATGAGTACTGCATAGGTGGGATGAACACATGATCAAAGATTAAGGAGCAGGCTGGGATTAAGACTAAAAAATTTATGGAGACAAAAAAAGACTAGTAATGTAAAAAAAATATTTCTCAAACAAAAAAATACCTTTTTAATTAAAAAGAACTTAAAAGTGTAAGATATTCTTTCTTTGGTGGCCAAACATTTGCAAACATGGCGACAAATAAATCGTGATTCACTAGTTCCATCAGTAATATCTCAACTTATGAATATTACTGACAATAATATTAGAACTTCTTAAAATTTAATTTTAACATTTCATTCGAATTGCTGCTTTAAAGAGTAGTTTTTGTAAATAATTTTTTTAACTCTGCAAGGATTGATGCAAGTTTACTGAATTGTATATATGAAAACACCATCATATCAGAAGGCATGAAGGAAATTAAACAACTGCAACCCAGGTTATGGTAAACCTGTGCTGTTACTATTAGAATGAGAACAAGAATAGATTCCTTTGTCTAATTCTAAATTTAGCCAGCCTCCCAACCTGTGCATATCACCTTTTCTTTTATTAAGATCTACCTCCTATACTGCTCCTTTTGATTTAAAGGTTTCTGCAACGTTCTAGGTAACTGTTACCCATTACTACATCCAAGTAGGAAAATTAAGCTCTTCTAGCTGTTAAAAACCTGGTTGCAAGTGACAATTCCCAATTTAATCATTTGCTGATTTGCTGTATTTATGCATAGTAAGCAATCTGTTGCATTGTTTAATTTATGTCATTGTGTAGTAAAAGCCTTTCGATTTCAGGTCTGATGTTGATGCTGAGTCCATATCAGTTGGTGTGCCTGCTAGCCATGGAAGTGAGGGTAGTGGTGATGCAGTTCCTGCTCCAGAAGAAACTGAAGTGGTTCTTAGGAAACCACATCGCTATGCTGGGGTAAATCTTTTTCAAGAAACACAAATGATGAAATAAATCATTTCAAAATAAAAGATCAGATGAAATGTGGGTAAATTTAGGAAAGTGATCAATAGTTTATTTAGATGGAATTTGGAAAACAGTACCAGAGTAAAGTATAAATAGGAAGGGTGAATAAGTAACAATTTACAAATTTTATAAACTATATGTGATAATTTTTGAGTTAGGTATGGAGTTAGGTACCTCTAAAGCTACGCTAGGACAGGTTTTTCCTCCAGACCTGCCTGAAAAAAACCCTTCATATGAATACTTACTTACCATGCAGGCATACCATGGTAATAGTTAACATTTTTATTTTGGGGGATACAAATCAAAAAGAAGCTGGTCCATCAAACAACACATTGCTGGTTGGGAGCTTTAATTCTATAAAATGTGCCATTCAGGAAATATTTTGATGTTTCAGGTGTGTCATGGGTGTTCCACTCACAATAGATCATTATTTATAAAAGATCATTTATTTTTGCTCACTAGACATCTCCGATGGTCTGTGCTCCCCTTCGGATCCCAATTAGCCTTTGGCTTGTTATCAGGTTTCTCAGGTACTGAACCACTAGAGTTGACACAACACCCATGTCCGAGGCAGAACCCAAGCGTGCAACATTTATGTTAGCAGACAAGTACATTACCTACCTGAAAAACCCATTCAGCAAACATACAAGTATAATGCAAGGGAGCATTAGCATATTACAACAGGGTAAAGAATAAATATTTAATGAAAGCTGAAGATGGCATTCAAAAATTCAATTATTTAATGTTATTATTATAGAAATAAAATCTGTAGATAGCTAGATTTAATGCCTTAGGAAAAGGCTATTCGGGTTTCTCACTGGGTTCCTCCATCAATGACGCCAATGTTACAGAAAACGACTTGTTTTCCGGCTGGCGAAGGGCAAATAGTGGCATGCTCACTTTAAAAGAAAATATGGAATTCTCATGGCTAATTAGTGCAAGGGAAATGATAATGGGAAAGTAGGGGTTGCACAAGCATGTTTAAATTAAAACATTAAATACTATTGTCAACTTTTGATCTGGTGAAATTAAATTCTTTTAAGAAAGCCTGGGTATTTCCAACTTGTTTTTTTTTTTAAGTATATCAAAGCATTTAATTGTCATGATTTCAATTTTATTAAAATGAGATGTTAGGAAGAGAATGGCGCAGATAATCTGCACAGGGATAATCAAAAGTTAACTGCTCTCCTAAGTGGATATTTGTTATCTCAAACCATTGGTTATTACAAATAATTGAGAGCATCGGTGAGTCAAAGCTATGGGATTACTGTCAATGCAAATTGTGGATTTTATTAGTTTTAAAGAAATTTTTTACCGTCATCAAAACTGTTAACTTGGCAAATAATGAACATTTGGGACCTTTTAATTTAAAGTAAGAGCATCTACCAAGAGGTTCATTATGTTCTTTAGATTTCAGCATTACGTCTATCCCTGTTGATCATTTCAATTCCAAAAAAGTACAGACTTTTAGAAATGATCTTCTCTTGAAGGGTCTCTTGATTAGCTGGAAAAATTATTTTATTTTTCATTGTGTGTTCATGCTAGTATTTTTTATAATATAGGATCCACATGCACGTTCTGCAATTAAGGAGGAGATTCGAACAATGAACCTCAAGAAAAAGACAAGAAAGAGGACACGAAAGTTTGAAATTGATGGAGTTGTTGTTACCACCACTACCAGTCGAGTAATTTATGGGGATGAAGGAAATGGACGGCTGTACGATGACCACATATTTAGGTAAGTGCTGGTTGTAGTGTTTCTATTGTGGTCTCTTATTATTCACTATTCTGCATGTAATCTCTCTGCCATGAAATATATTTGTAATTTAGTTTTGTATACAGTAAAACTGGCTTAAGGTGAAGTTCTTGGAGACCATGCGACTTTTCCAGGATGTCAGGATGTACAGGTTTTACATCTTAGACAAGTTGTTTCAATGGAATTTTCTTCCTTCCTCATGAAAATTGAAATTATAGCACTTAAGTAAAAGGAATTTATTGAAAATGGTTTACAATCAGAGTTGGTTTTTACCTTCAGCTATCATTTGAATAACAAGAGAACAGGCTATCGGACAAAATTTGTCTGAAAATTCAATTCTACCTTAATTGGATTTAAAGTAGTTGTGATAAAACAATGCACAGGCACTAATTAATCTTAAGGCTTCCACGAAGTCTAACTGATGAAGGTTCCATACTGCTTCCAGGAATTATCGGCAAGTAGGTTAACTTGTTGGATGACAGTTTTGCCCCCAGTCCTGGAGACATCTTCAGGTCAAAGTGGTCTTCGTTGCATTTTGGCTGTTATATATAAGAGATGCTGGCTGGTCCAGAACACTCTGATTGGTTGTTCCTCGGCGGTTAGGTGGAATCACCCATTTCCACGTCAAAGTCGGGGTGTAACCGTCCTCATCATTGAAATGATTTGGATTTTTCATTCTTTCTACTGCTTCTCTTATGAGTCTCGGGAAATAGTGTTTTTCTTGAGCCAGCACTTTTGTTTGGTTGAACTCAATTATGTGTCCTGGTTCCGCCCACTCATGTTCAATGATTATAAAGAGTCAGAACTGTTTCTTTTCTGTAATCCTTGGATGCTATTCGATTCTGTATCCAATGGTGTTAAAGAAAAATGAATACTCATAATTAATGATCCAAAAAAGTACTGTGGAGAGAGAAAAGGAGCTGATTAAAGATGGGATTTCTGGCGAGAAAACAGTGAGAAGAAGCCTGAAAAAGAAAAAAACTCCATATATCGCTGGAACAGCTGAAAAGATAAGTAAGCTCCTATTCAAGTATAATGTAATAACTAGGTTCTCAACAATAAGAAAAATCAATGATATCATCCCTAAGCCTAAGGACCGGAACCCTGATCTCATGTACGAAGGAGTATATGAGATCTAGTGTACATGTAAAGAATCGTATGTTGGCCAAATAGGAAGGTCCATTAGATGCAGTATTCAGGAGCATCAAAGGGCCAGTGGCAAGAAACAGTTCCAACTCTCGGCGAACGGACATGGGTGGACGGAACCAGGAGACACAATTGAGTTCAACCAAACAAAAGTGCTGGCTAAAGGAAAATGCCATTTCCCAAGATTCATAAGAGAAGCAGTAGAAATAATGAAAAATCCAAAACATTTCCACCATGAGAATGGCTACACCCTGACTTAGACAGGGAAAAGGGTAATTCCACCTTACTGCTGAGGAACAACCAATCAGAGTGCTCTGGGCCAGCCAGCATCTCCTATATGTAGCAGCCAAGATGCAACGAAGGTCACTTTGACCTGAAGATGCCTCCAGGGCTGGGGACAAAACTGTCATCCAACAACCTACTTGAACCTAACCTACTTGAAGGTAATTTCTGGAAGCAGTGTTGGAACCTTCACAGGCATTGTTGTACCTTTTTCTTGGTAACAAAATGGATTGTAATTGTAGTAACACATTATTATGGCACAAAAATGAAAACCTGGTTACTATATATCCACTGAAAAATATCCATTGTACCTGATAGAATTTAGTATTCTTCATTGTTGTCCCTTAGAATTATGATTTAGTAGCAATTGATTATGATACAAATATTTCAAATAAAGGGTTAAAATGAATTAGCCCTTAAATTTGCTTTTTGTTTTGTAGGTGAGTGATGTTTAGAACTTGTAAATGTGAGATCATTCAGAACATTATCCGTCAGGAATTTTTAAGACAAGAATATGGGCATAGAATGTGCACTCCCGGGGCTTGAAACATCCTTAGGGGTTTCAATAATACAAATTGTTGCATCGCCAAACCAATTTTCTGAATTCGTTTTGGCCTAATGTAATGCTGTTACTAAATAAACAAAAGCACAAATCCCTCCAAATTTTGTTGAGTTCCTTAAATAAGTGGTATCTAGTTCCATCATGATTCTAAAAATATTGGTGATACACTATCCATAGGGAAAGTGATTCTTATGGCTTTTCAATGTTTTTAGGAAACAAGAGCTGAGAGAATTGAAAATGCTGCAGAAACAGGAACAGAAGCAGTTTCAGGATCTCACCCTCAAGGCTCAATTCTTCAAAGAGCAACAGGTAATTAAAGCAGCTTATGGTTATTACTGCAAAGAATAATTGTGATTGAATTCTATTACTACTTTTAAAGGATTCAACATCATGGTACAGGAAAAAACATTTTATATATTTGTTGAAGCAATTGAAATTGCCTTAGCAATTAAATGTTAGCATAATTTAGTGAAACAGAATGTGAAACTTTTCGTACATGATGTATCCAGAAATTAGCCATCAAATTACCATCGAGCAATAATAAAAAATATATTTTTTAACAATATCCATTTATATGAAATCATAAATGCATTATTAACCAAATATCATGTGTTGTAATGTGATAGAAGTTCTTGCATATCACGTTCATAGAGGTAACCTTTGATCTGAGCTGGTTGTCAGTTTCTCCATTCTTCTATTCTTCATTGCCTAGGTCCTCCAAGATCATCATCATTTAAAGAATGTCTAACACCATATTTAAGAGCAATAATAAATTGAAAGGGAGGCACACTTCCTATAAATCTGTTGGTTCCATTTAAATATAATATTAATCAAGTTTCAAAGGCTCCCAGAAGTGTTAAACGTGTATATTAGAGTGCATATCCTCAAGAAGGAATCAATCGTAAGAATTTTCTGATGAGAAAAATTCTAAATTGTGAACTTTTTGTTGGGACATGAAATTAGTTCTTTAATTTTCATTCATGGCACGTTTGTGGTTAAACACATTGCCAATGTGTACATTTTTATTTTATTATAATCTCGTGATAAATATTAATTTATAACACATCAAAATGTTTTAAAATATTTTATCTTGATTCTACTTCAATTATATATGACCTCAACATGTCATTTTTTTCACTGGTCCCCTGATAAAGGTAAATTTGAGGTTTGGAATTGATATTCTGCTTTTTAAACCTGGCGAAATGTTCTTTTATAACCTAGCCTATGGAATCATTTAATTAACTGACAAAATCTTAGCCTCTCATGTAAATTATGAGTAGATGTAATTGTGACCACCCCGGAGAAACTGAATAGATTAAATCATTCATTCATTAATGGTAGTTCTAGATAGTGAATGTATAGTGTGATGTTTTGTGACTTAATGGTTATTAATTAAATCCAACTTTGATGTTATGTTTATTAATTAATAATTCGTATTTACTTCAGGATAAAAAGTTTGAGCAAGATCAACAGACTCTACTTCGGTCATATGAAACAGATTTAGAAGCCCAGGTACGCACTCACCGGCAACAAGTGGAAAGGACAGAACAGCAACAGGAAGTTGACCTTCGTGTAACCTCAAAGAAAATCAGAGCAGAACAGGTATGTTAGGAACCCTGTCAAAGTGATAATAAACAATATTCAATATAATGATATAGCTTGTCCAGCAAAGATAAAAGCATGTGCATAGTTTGTATGTGATCATATTTTTTTTCTCAAATTTGTACGACCAATTTTGAAACTTCTTTTGTACATTTCCACAATTTAACGAAGAAGACTACTACTATGGCTAAAGGGTAAAGATATATTGTAGCTTAATCATATTGACACCACCCTTTAGGAAAAATTGGTAAACTGGTACTCATATAGAATTTCAAGGTGCACAGAGAAAAATACAAATGTCACTTAGTTAGTCAAAATTGCCGGGTTTATTGTAGTTGCTTGATAATATAAAAAAGCAGCTGCCTATATATGTGGTCTGTGTATTAAATGCACAAACTGGTGCAATCTGGGAGCCATGATGTGGACTAAAGCCCCACCCACTAGCGGTGCTAGTTGTCTCGGACCCAATGAGCTGTCTCTGCTAGGCAGATCGTCGAGCTGTGCGTATGGTGCCAGTTATGTCAGTTTCTGTTGTCCTTGTTTTTACTGTTTGTCGAAAATGGAAATTGACAAAATCACAGAGCAACAAATCAACATCAAGTATTTTGGTGAAGTTCGGTAAAAGTTATCAGGAAATTACTGAAATGGTGACAGCTGTTTACGGTGATATAGCTCCGAAGAAAATATCCATTTTCAAGTTGATTAAGCATTTTAAAGGTGGCTGACTAGATGCCACGGTTATTGCAAGGCCAGGACGACCTTCAACCATCTCTGTTGATGACAACATTGATCATGTGTGGTCCCTTGTCCTTACAGATCATAAAAAAACTGTCTGAATGATAGGTGATGAACTAAATTTAGGAAAATCAACAGTGCACACTGTTTTAACCAAACATGATGGATGGATCCTTCTCCATGACAATGCACCTGCACATTCAGCCTTGATTTTTTGCCAGTTTCTGGCTGAAAATTCCATCACCATCCTTGATCATCCTTCTTATTCGCCAGATCTCACTCCCTGTGACTTTTTCCTATTTCAAAAATGCAATTAGGGGACATCACTGGGAAGATATGGACACAATAAAGCAAGAAAAGACGGGAAAACTAAAAAGCCTAACTGCCGAGGACTTTCAAGGGTGCTTTTAAACAGCAGAAAAGAAGATGGAATGAGTTCATAGCAACGAATAGAGAGTACTTTGAAGGAGACAAAATCGATGTAGACTACTTAATTTTGCAAAATAAAGTTTTTTTGGCCTCAGTTGGCATATTTATTGGACTGAGTGGTATAGCACTGATTTGCCTAGATATATTGAGAATAACAGCATGGCTTTGTATGCAGATAATACAACTGGGGCAATAAGCCCCAAGGACCCCAACTTGTTGCAACTCAAGCTTGATAGCTCATTATTGCTCTTAGAAAAATGGTTTAACGTTAGCAAATTGTCTGTAAATGTTTTAAAAACAAATTTTATTCAATTTTATTATATTTAGTTTTTATTTTTTAATTCAATATTTTCAAAATCATATTATATGAAGGTGTTACTATGTGTTGAAACCCAGGTCGTAAGATTAAAACATTAAGTGACATAAACGAAGTTGTAATTTTTCTTCCCTTAATGGTTAAGTTCTGTGAAGTCAAGCCTGAAATTCTCAATTATATGTGAATATTTGACATTTAAAGGAAAGCATTAATCATAAATTAATTTTGAACCCATGTATTTTTTTTCAGGAGAAAGAACTGAAACAGTTCAGGGAAGGATTAAAACAGGAGCTAAGGCTTTTGAGGCAGGAAGTTGACCTCTTGCCAAGGGATAGGAGGAAGAGTGCTTTCCGTGGAAAGAAAGAGGCTATGGAGATAGAGCATGAAGAAAGAGTGAGTCACAACATTAATCATTAAAATTCATATTTACCTTTATATGCTAAGTGATAAAATCTTTTAACACTTAAATAGCATCATTTTTATTGACTTTAAAAGATAATGATATCATTTTTCTATTCTTCATTTTTGCCTAGTTATACCAGTATAAATTATGGATGAAAAATCATTGAAAAGTGTTTGCACTTTTGCTCCTTTGGGATGTGTAATGCTTAATGATTTATGATTTCAGTGTAAATCAGTTAAAGTATATTGACTCATCCAAAAAGTAATCTTACTAAAATTGCATTTGGTATACCTGCAACCATGCCCATACTGAATTCCTTGGCCCTTAAGAGGCATGAAAGTATGTCGATATTAATACTTAATAGAAGATAATTCAATAGTTATCTTAATAAATTAGCAGCCTCACATTTATCAACATCTATTGATCATAGAATCCCAGTTACGCCTTCACTGCTACTAAATTATTCCTGCAGTTATTTTCTTTTGGGTTGCCGCTTGCCTCTTACACAATGTCATCTTTACTTCCATGTAGCACATTGCTAATTTTACATTTTTAAAAAGATATTATGATAGTCTCACCTTTTACTTTCTGCCGGAACTTTTTCAATCACAAGCACTAGAAATTGTTGGCGTTGATTCATCCTGTAAGTATGCCGCCATAAGTATGTACCATAAAACCTTACTTTTGTATTGGCAGTTTCAGTGGAAGTTTTTACTATTTAGGAGCATATGAGCATAGTTTTTTTTTCTCATCTGCAGTTACTAAATCCACCTTCTGCTCCCTCTATTCTTGTATCATCTTCTCTTTTCATGCAACATTTAATTTCTGTTATTATTTTGATATTAACAAAATTTTGATTAAAAGCAGCCATTTTCTATGCCTGCTTATGACACTCTTATAGTATATCCGGTTGAATTCCTGTAAACTCTAGAGTATCAGGAAAGATAAAATGTATATTTTGGCGGAGGGGCGTCGTCCCCATTAAGCCCAACAGATTTGGTTAACAGTTTACAGATTCACATGGTTAGGCACTCGACTTCCTATTTTTTAGTAAATACTCATGGGAGCAAGCGCCTCTTTCCTAAGCATAGTATAAAATTGAATTGCATGCTTTCCATATGAATGTACTTAGTATTTTAACCAAGAGTTAAAATCATATATGAATCGACTGGCTAAATGCAGAAGCTTTAAAGAGTCAAGAAAATTACATTTCTAACCCAGATATCTCATAGTCCAATTTTTTTATTTGCTTTAATTTTAAAATAATTAGGTTTTACAATATGTGTTGATTGGTCATTTATTGTCTCTTTGATTTCAACATGAAAGTCAAATATTACAATTTCAGGAAAAGCAGTTTCTGGAAAATCTGAATGAAAGTCATGAAAATTCTTTGCGTCGCATGGGAGATGCTCACCGTGAGAAAATGGCCCTAATGGAAAGGCAGTTCCTACAACAGCAGCAGCAAGTGAGTTAGAATTTGTTGTACCAAATTATTGCAGTCTTTAGTTTTTAAATTGGTGATTATAGACTTGAAACCATCATTTTGGGCTGATGAACGATTTTCAGAAATGATGAAAAATACTCTAATCCTTCTTTAACTCCCAAAAAGATTACAATAATTTTCCTAATCCTAGGAACTCTTGAATTTTTGTTGGATAAGTCTGCCATGGCTCAAGTTAAGTTTTTAATTGTCTTTCAAATAAGTATCCTACCACTCCCTTAAAAAATATCCATGCAAGGAACTAGAAAACAGTTCTCCCCTTGTGCAAGATAAGAATGGAATGGTGTTTCCCATTGTAGAGAGCTTTTGTTCAAATGATCATGAAGGAAGGATATCGAATCATTGACTCTGGGCAAGTAATTGCTTGCAAAGTGGTAACTTTTTTAAGAGAAGGTACATGCCATGAAAGGAAATAATTGTTTTTCAAAATAATTTCAATATTTTTTCAATTACACTTATATGGTATTTTTTTAATTTTTATAAGATAAGACTTCTTTGCCCTTTTCACCATGCTCAGCCTAAATTCAAGATTTAAATCTCACGATAACGGCAAGGCCTCAATAATCCATGCCTGGCCTTTAATCCCACAACATATGGAGAGAACCCAGTGATTTTGTTAATTTAGGGGTCACAAGATCTTGGATGGTGGCATGTTTCATGTTATTACTAAGCATAGGCAATATTTTCCATGCCATAGTCTTTATACTCAATAATCATATGTAAAACATTGTATTCCCTTCACATTAATATTTTAGTATGCTCATATGACCTTTCACAAATCTTCTAGTGTCAGCACATTTTTGATGGAATTTATTTGACAAAAATTCCATGTGGAGCATGTAAAGTTTGTTGAAATAGTGACCTGGCTTTGAAATAATGAAGAGCTAATTTTTTTGTAATTTCACACCATTCATTTCCATCATGTTTATCATTTTACATTACAAAAAACGCAAGCAAACTAACTCACAGCACTATTCATTTGTCAAAGGTCAAATGACTCTGTGAGAAAATATGAAATTGTCAAATCATTTGAAAGTGCTGGCTGTCACTCTGCTACAGCCTTCAGTAGCATTAAATCCTCTATATTGATGATATAAATTTAGTATTCAGGAAACTGTTGATTTTTCAGTGACCATGAATTATTTCACCCAACCTAACCATTACCAGAGAAAACTGGTACAGTTTTTAAAAAGTTAGTTATATAGAAACTCTAATCCATTACTATAATCTTGATGCATCCAAATAGTTAAAAAAATGTGACCATCAATGCAATATGCTATGCTTCTCTTACGTTGCCATTGTTTTATTAGAAGCTAAATAATAATTTGTGCTACCTTCTATTATTTGGGATTGTCCATAATATATTTTGTTCAAATGGGCATGAAAAATGTATTTTTAGGAAATCGTTGGAAATTAAAAGTTTACAAAAACTATTAAAAAACTCCATTAGGTTTCACATGAGGAAATATTGGATCATCCAGATTTTGATTGACCTGGACTTTTCCTTACTCATAAATTCCAAATTTTGGAGGGTTTACTATGTTGTAACAATTTATGTAAGAATATGCACCCTCAAATAAGTGACTGCCACACTGTCAAGCCATGCTTAGAGCAGACTATAGAGACCTAAGGAAGAGAACCTTCTTTTTGCACATTGCAAGAGTCTTTGCCCCCGCAGGCTTAAATGCACCTAATGTTTTCGATCACTGTGCCTTTTATTTCACTGAGTATGCCAATTTATGATTGGAACAATTCATGTCATAGTTTTCCTCAGTTTGTACAGCAGATATTGACATTGCATCTGTTTTTTCCATTTCTTTTGCATCCATTTTTTAGCTTCAGAAATAAAACTTTATCATGAACATGACGTATGTAAAATGATCAAAGAGAATGACATTGACTTGGTTGCCAATAACTGCTTATTTGGTGGGAATTAGTAATTCTTCCATGTGATACACCTTTTCTTCTCTATGTTGGACTTGTTATGTATGATGCAGAGGTTATATGTCGTCTATGCTAAAACGTTGTTGATGACTTAAAAAGGGAACACATTAGTTCTAGTGGGCTAATGTTAAACTGGAGTAACGGCTGGGAATTATCATAATTTAATAATAAAAAGAGTTAATTTGAAAACTCCTGTTTGAAAAACTTCAGATTTATTGCTACATTTTCATGAACTAAATTCAATCATGATGTGAAATATGGAAAAGAGACAAGACTTAAGGACTTGATAAAAATTCGGAGTCTTATTTAAAAATCTGATTCATAGAAAGATGAAAATAAGATGTAGTACATAGTTATTAAAAGTTGCTCTATATTCTAATGCTCAATTTCATATTTATCTCCAGCTTATCTCAATAATTCTTTTCCTATTTACTTTCAGCTGATGCGAGCTAGGGAATCTGCGTTGTGGGAACTTGAGGAACGTCAGATACATGAGAAGCAGCAACTTGCCAAGCGCCAACTCAAAGATATCTTTTTTATGCAAAGGCATCAGGTAACAAATCTTGTATCCTCCATATTTATTTGTTTACATTTAGTACAGATGTTTCCATATCTTATTCCGCATTACCTTTTTCATCAGATGCTCACCCGACATGAAAAGGAATTAGAACAGGTCAGACGAATGAACCAAAGGATGGAGGAAGAGCTCTTAAAGCGTCAGTCTGCTGAGAAACGAGCTCTGCCAAAGCGTATTCGCACGGAGATGAAAGCAAGAGAAATGATGTTCCGAGAGTCAATGAGGATCGCAATAAGTGGTGCACCACCTTCTCCAAACCCTGCAAACACAGTGGACCCGGATGAAGAGCGTGAAAAGCTTCGAAAGGTATAAGACTGGATTTTTCCCATTCTTAAGTTAAAATTAATTTTAACTTGCATTAATTTTTATTAAATTTAAATTTGATTAATTATCACGCATAATGTTTTACCTAAGAATCATACGCCCAAGAGAAGAGAGGGCTTTTAATGATGTATTAGTATTGAGTCTTTAACTTGCTGGCTATAAGTTGAGATAAAAGCTTTATTTTCTTAGTAGTATGGTTTTCAATTGTATCTTCTGTGTTTGTGTAGGGGCCTGTCTATAGGTTACACCACTTACATCCCTGCTTTCATCTCTCCTTCCCTATGCCACATGTAAGGAATTTACAACTTCCATCATGTAGTGACTCACTCCTTCCAAATTATAGGGCATAGGAGTAAAGATGGTCCCTGAGTTACAGATTAAACATGTTTCTGAGAAAGCCTCTGAGACAGATTAGTGAATTGTATTCTTTATTTTGTGGTGCATGGGTGTAGTGTAGTACTAGTAATAATTACAATGCTCCAATAGATTATATTTGCCAAGAAAGGCATGGCCTTAAAAGTAAGCATGTACTTTCTAAAGACACTAGTAAATTAAGATGAAAGTGATGCATTGTATAAACAACCTGGTAAACAATGGAACAGGCTAGCTTAAAAATATACATTGGCCAGAGAACAATTGCTAACAGATAACAATGAACAATTGTTAACAACAATGGTGACAGGAGTACAGGAGGAATATAAAAACAATACCTAATCAGATTCCAAACTTTTAGTGAAACGTAATTTTACTTCTATATGCTATCAGTGAAGTTAAAGTAATTTTTCATGATTTTTTTAAACGTTTAAAATCAAACTATTTATTTAAAATATTTACTACATAGGTTTATGGGTGCCTAGAAATGGTGTAAGCAACATATATAAGCATGTTACCAAATTCATCTATTGCCCCTAGCTGAAAATTAGGTGATATTTCATATAAAGATAGGGTATCTGAGAATGCATATTTAATTTTCAGAAAGCATTACATTTCCAGAAAAGGATCTAAAATTAAATGCTTTCTCTGAATATATTTTAAAATATATTCAATATTTTAAGCCAATGTCCTCACTGTAGGTAAGTAGCCATGAATGTATATATTCTGGGGTGTAGTAATTGGTGACAAATTATGTTTGGTTTTAAGAGTGTATCTCATGAAAAATGGTATTTTTAAATTTATGTGTTGGGTTAATGCCTTCAAATACTTATACTAATTGTGTAACTTCTGAGATATTTCCCAATATAAAAATTATGAACACTATTTCATCTTCCTGTATTCCATGTAAAGTATTTAAATTATGATTGTTCTGGGAAATATTGAGTAATACTAAAGGAAAAAAAAACACTTGTATTTTCCAGTTAGACAGGCAGGAAGCCAAGAATCCAAAGTGTCAAATAGCCAGGTTGGTCACTTCAGAGTTCAATATAAAAATATTGTGTATGGGAAATCCTGGAAAGTTGATCCTGAAAAAGTTGCTTATTAGAAGCAAATAATCTTCATTTAAGCAGAGTTTTCTTTCCCAGTTGCTTCATTCTGGGAATGAAGAAGAGATGAATATGATCCACGATCCTAGGCAATGGATATATTATTTTCATTGAATATACCTTTTATGTTATTTGTTTTTTTTTGGCATGGAATGCATAATCATATTTTACATTAAATGATACACGAATAATTGCTTCACTGTGCGAGTATTTCCCTTCATGAGAAAGATCGCGTAATGAATTATGCTCGTTGTAATAGGTTCTATTGTATTTTTATCTAATTTCTACTGAGGGACATGGTAGTCCAGTGGGTAGAGCCCAAGACTACTGACCGAGGGGACCCAGTTCAAATCCCTGATATGCCTCTGGGCACTCACATCTTTAATGAACTGTGTGATTTTTCAGGTACCAGATTTTCCTGGGAAATCATAGGTGGCACAGGGAAAGGAACTGGCCCCCTTACCCTGATGTATGAATTTCACTTCTGTTGGGCTTAGTTTTGAGTGAGCTCTACCCTCACTTTCTGATTTATGCACATTCATTTCAAGTATATCATATTTAACTCAAAATTTCAGGGATCCCTGGGAACCACTGGACCACCACAACCCCTACTAGATATAAAGCATTTTAAAACTTCATCAAAACTATTTCATTTATGATTTTTTTCTAGCTGATTGATTTGAATTTTAATGCTGTCAGTTGTACATATAATTTTTCCATCATCATGAGGTTAAAAACTAAAATGTTTAAACTCTCTGAAATTTAATTCAAAAATGGTATTGTTCAAAATCTAAACCTCCTTATCTGTATGTTCTTTTCGCGAATGGTGGGCAGTTTCATACTAAAACACTTCTATAGTTTCAGGAAAATGAGAAAAAGCGGTATCGTGCTGAACAGCTTCATTTTGAGAGGAAGCACCAAAGACAACTTGAGGAGTTACGAGCTACCTCAGATGCCACAGTTAAGGAGCTTGAGCAGCTTCAGAATGAAAAACGTATGTTATGGATTAGATTTTTATCTTAAATACCTATTCATTTCTTCTATTAATATTTTAGGTTGTTTGATTTTCATGCTTACATTCATTGTTGTAGTGGGATTTCCTCCAGGCAATAAAAAAATAAGTTTATAAAATATAAATACAATAATTATCTGTATTCTTCCACTCAGTGGGAGGTTTTTTCTTTAAAGTTTCTCCATGTAAGTTAGTGTCAATTTATGTGAAGAAACCCAGAAGAAGCCTTCAGTTATCACTATTTTATTCAGAATATCCCTTTACATTTCTGCATTTTTTGTTGAAAAATTAAGAATTGTTTAAGCATTTATTCTAAAAAGAAAATTTTGCTGAGCTTAGTTTGTTTAAACTCTAGAATAAATCTTGCTTGAGCAGTTGCAATGTCATATATTTTGTGAAAATATTTCTCTTCTAACTTCCTAGGAAAAATGTTGATGGAGCATGAAACAATGAAATTGAAAGAACAGGAGGAGGGTTACGCTCGTGAATTAAAAAAGTGGAAGTCCCAGTTAAAGCCCCGCAAACAGGCAAGTATTTGGGTTTTATAGTTAGTTCTTAGCTTGTGTCAAAATGTATTTCTATTTTACCAGTGTGCAACATAAGGATAAAGTATGTTGATGTTGATTCATTCTTTTAAAATAATTAAATAAATTAAAGTTAAAGTTACTTAAATTTAAGATTTTAAGATAAATGTTCACCTTTAATTATGATTAAGTTGTAACTACCTACTTGGATAACCACATTAAGCTATCTATATGTAAAAATAAACATACTCTTTCCATTGAACTGTAAAAAATCAATGTTTTAGAATTATTGCTGTTATTTCAGTTGGTATATGACTTGCTTGTAGAATTTAGACTAAAAGGAAACATTATGAGGAGTATTTTCACCATCATCCTTGTCCATCAATAATATATAGTTACTTCATGGGGTTATTTAACTCGGAGAATATTGTGGGTGTTTTGAAAACTTGGTTTTGACAAAAATTTTGAAAGGGACAGTACTTTTCTGGATATCTGATCCGCATAAGTAAGTCCATCAAAATCCCCCTGGTAGTAAAGAAACAATATTATTGCAGTGTCTTGGTACAGTAGTTTCTTGCAATGCTAATTTTACTTAAGTCAATTATATGAAGAACAATAATTGTGAAATACTGATACCATGGGTAACCAATGATGCCAAAAACATAAACAGTACACTCTCAATTATCCTTGCTAATGGATGCACAATGAAGCATGGATAATCGAAAAACATGGATATTTGAAATGAAAATATGGTCTTCCTATGAATGGATATTATAGGATACTGCTCTCCATTATTCCTTGTGATGAATTCAAATTTTTTAGCAATGGAAAGTACTTTTTTTTCTGTTTTTAGCCATTTTTATAGGGATGGAATTATAAATTTACAATAACACGGAATTATTGTGAAGTGAATGGCGCAGAGCATAATTTCCTCATAATCCTAAACCAATCATGTAGCCAGGAAAAAAACAGATGGTGAAGGGTGAATTTTAAAAATAAACATTGCTGATATGGATTCATATTCATCATAGAATATCAATTAAAGTAATGCAGTGTACTTATTTAATGACTTATTTGTTTCATAGTAAAACCACGTATTCGCTTGTCTAAAGGGAGAATATGGAATTTGCAGGGCTAACAAATGCAAGAGGGAAAGAGATAATGGGAAATTACAGCTGGTACAAAAATATAGTAATTGAAACATTAAACACCTGACCACTTTTCATTTTGTGAAAGTAAAGACTAATGAGCGCCTAGAAATTTTGAAATTGTATTTTTTTCAAAGTGTATCAAAGGTTAAAAGCATGTAATTATTTTTTATGACTGTAATTTTATTAAATTTTGAAGACCTGGGAAGAGAGTGGCACAGATAATCCACGCACGGATAATCAAGAGTTTACTGCATGTTGTTTTTATGTATCTCACAACATCTATGTGTAACTTCTCAAGTATTACTTGTAATTGCATTATATTAACTCTGTTGGATCATTTAAATTAATTGTACTAGAAAAGTTAGGTAAGTGCAGCATCTACATTAGCTAAATTTTATTATGATAGCCTTTGAGAAAAAGTAGAATAAATATTAGTTGTTCCTTAAATGGAAAGAATATGAAATGTAGATAAAATTGAACTTTCTTATCAATCATGAATGAAATGTCCCAATTTTATTGCTTTTAAGTGATGGGAAAATATCTGAAATGATTAAAAATTGATCAAAATAATAACTTTTAAATGGAAGTAAGAATATTTAGTAGTTTTGAGGGGAGGCGACCGACAGCTAAGGTCATTTGCGCCATCGTAAGAACATTTATTTGAATAACTTAAGTAACAAACATATAATTTATGAGGGAAGTCTTATAAATTATTTCAGGAGCATCAAAAATGGCTGATTAGTGTGAGTAGCCAAATCATTGCTTCATTCCATCAACTCATGAATCAAAACATAGTCATTTCTATTGATACCTGCTGCATAAAAAAATTGTCAGTTCATCTCTGTAAAGTAGCCTGTGTTTAATTAAAGGATAACTGGCAGAGTTTTTGCTTAAGTCTCTCCTATCCATATCGGTAGCATTACAGATTTACTTAGGACCATGGTACCAAGAAGCACAGTCATACTCTACCTTCATTTCTTTATGCAGTACTCAGGCTTATTATAATTTTCTACTACTGTGGGGTTTCGTATATCTCTAAGTTTCTGACTTTCTTTAACAGCCTGTTACCATCCTCGCATATTAATTTTAGGAGCAATTCTGAACTCAAATGTAAATGATCCCAATGTTAATTTTAAACTTGTCAGTTTAGCAACAGAAAAACGTGTACATACTCATACGCAGCAAACACGAGGTGTTTGGGAACAAGGTGTTGTAGAGAGCTAGCTGGTGCCTGATGGTCCTAAAATGGCAAGCAAGCAACCAAACAACCCCTCCCTCTAATCTCATGCAGAAATTCAGGGCCTGGTACACAGAGGTGGGGCTGACTCATCTTCACAAGGGACTTTCATGAAGGGCAGAGAAATAGCAAACATATTTTTATCCTTGCATGTGGAAAAACTACTTTCTTCTATTCAAGCCAGTATGGTAATTCCTGAGGGTTATTTTGATTGGGAAATAAACAAGGTGCATGTAAGCAAGTTGGTTAACAGATGAGTAGCAATTTAAAAAAATTACAGAGGAGAAGAAGGCATTTGTTCAAGCATGGCCAATAATTTTCCGAAGCCAATCCTAAAAATACTCCTCCTTTGGGCTTGATATCATTGGGCCACACTTTCAGGTGGTTAACCTTCAATAGAAAGTCACTTAAAGTTGGAACAGGTTTTTTAATCTAAGGAATGAAAATTTTTTCAAATTACTGAAAAGTTCAATTAATTGGTTTTGCATTTCTGAACAGATTTGGTATGTTGAAGGTAAAGAGGACCAGAAATTAAATGTTTTTCCTGTTGTCAAATATTTCACTTGGAGAAGTTTGAGCTGTGAAAGTCTGATTATAAATAGGCTTGTGAGATAAATAATTTTTAAGACATCACGGTTAACCTACATCCAGTTAACCTGGTCCCAGTTGATCGAAAAGCTGCTGTGTATGCATTTGCTGATTTAATCACGTTAGTTAATACTTTGTGTGTCTCTATTAATAAAAATGGATTACATATTTTGCAAATTTTGGAGTTATCTCACCAACAGTTATTAAAAATATTAATGGTAATCTTAGATGAACTCATTAATATATATGTCTAGTCTACTACTAAGTCGAGGTACCAGTGCTCTTTAAGTTAAATACGTTGGAAAGATTAAACCTAGTGGCATACATGAATGATGATTTTGGTTTAATTTTCAACAGATTAATGTATATCTGTGACATTCAAACCAACCCATATTTTTTCAGAGATTGGAGGAGAAATTTGTTCAGCAGTTAGAGGAGCATGAACGACAATATCCTCCAAGTCCTCACGGAAGGCAAGCCTCAAATGGACGTGGGATGGGCCCCTCTCCTTAAAAGAATGTGTTGTAGTAATGTCGTTGCTACCGTCCGCCTCTCTTGGCTTCCAGACACTAGCCCTGGAAACTAAGTGCAGCAGTTAGCTGCTATAAAATCTTAACCTCATCTTCTTGTGATTGGTGTTATGAAAGGCAATAATCGGCTAATTTTGACGTGTGAAAAAATATCCTAATATTCTCCTTCCATTATTTCTTGACATTTATTTTTAAAAGGACTGATCAAGACAGTTAAACTGCAGAGTTGAGCCTTTCACATGTATGATGAACATTCCATGGTGACCTACGAGGCCATACATGATGGTCTTGCCATTGACGTGCCAACCTCCTGCAGAAATCTTGTTATAATAGAGCCCTTTTGTATATTTTTAAATGAGTAACTTTGGATGAGGTCTCAAAAATATTCCAGTAGAGAGTCTTGCAGCACAGTAAAGGCTGTGAGAATGCATTGGTGAATGCAATGCATTTTCTTGGGGACATTCCGAAACTTTCAAGAATATGGATAAGGAAATACAGCTCAACTGCTAGTTGATTTTTGAGTTGATTGTTTTAAAATCATATGTATAAATTATATATATATATATATATATCATTTATATGTATCATATATATATATATATATATCATATATATATATATATATATATATCATTTATATGTATCATATATATATATATATCATATATATATATATATCATATATATATATATATATATATATATATATATATCATATATATATATATATATATCATATATATATATATATATATATATATATATATATTATATATATATCATATATATATATATATATATATATATATATCATATATATATATATCATATATATATATATCCTGAGAAATATCTGCTGGTACTATATTATCAGTTGGGTATTATATATCCAAGGCAATGAGACTGTTTGATTAAATTGAGATTGTTGAGATTTAATACAGGATTCTGAGATGACTCTAAAGGTAGTAGGAGTGTTAAAGAATTTGTAACAGTATAAATTGTTATTTTTAATATTGTGAAAAGGATTGTTGATGAAATTGACCTTTACTTATCTAAGTGTTTCCTTGTTATAAATGCCAAGTGTAGTTCAGTAACACATTCTTGGATTTATACAAATGAGTGACAAACTCAGAATTATGTATAGCTTTCAATTTTATTTCAAGACATTAGTAATACTGTCCTCTGTAATATTCTGAGGGACTGACTCCATGTTTTCACAAATAGTTCTGTTTTAGGTCATTGAAATCCTTAAGCTGTTAATAGTTATTATAGAAATCTATTCAGGGAATATTCATTGTGAGTGCTGGATATTTGTACATGAGAGATTATTATTATTGATAATAAGCACAGTTGTTAATGTGCCATCGTCAGATGGCATTGATATCATCTGTGAATGTATATTTGTCCATAACTTTTACATATAAATACAAATGTATGAATATACTTTATGAGTCCATTCCATAATCACCATACAATTGATTTTTCCACTGTGTTTGATCTCTATTTTTTACGGGAGTTATTTTGAAGATTTTGTTTCATTTTCAGTTGATAAGTATGATATATATATATTATATAGTAGTAAGGGAATGTTGCAGTTTTCCCTGTGTAATTTTCCTTTCAGATCAGAAATATTATGTTTTTATCACTCATGATTCTCTTGCTTATCTGTAAAGATGTAAATTATGTCAATTGTTAAGCGCCATCGGAGAATTGCAGACTACCCTTAGTTGTATTTCTAATGGAATAGTGGGTAGCATATCAAAGAAAGTGCTTCCTTTTCGTGCCACTCACCATCTAACTCTTTAATGGCACACTGCATTGAAATCTCATAATTTCTAGTGAGCTGTGTGTTTTACCTATTTTGATTTGATAATCAACATGTTGCATTAATGGATTGTGGAACTGTTTCAGGTTCCGGTATTTTTCTTATGTTGTCACTTTGAAATGAATGAATAACTGTGTCTCTTGGCACCAGCAAAGTTTAATCCTTTGCTCTAGGTATTTTATTGTGGTGAATAAATAAAGCCAAATTTCAGTGAAAATAATTCTTTCACCATATAAGGGTGGCTTGTAGAAAGCTTTTCTGCCGCCATTATTTATATATTAGTATATAACCCATTTTTTCATCAATACATAACATCATTTGTTTCTGCATTAAATTCAGGTTTTTTATGAGAAAAAAGAACAGACTATTATTTTCCTCAGCAAATCCAAGGAAAATCCTTTAATCATGTAGTACTATTTGGGGACAGCGAAGATTTTCCAGATAATAATGACGTTATAGTGGGTAAACTTCCAGAGCACACTCTTATGAAACTTTTTCATGACCTGCGAAATGAACAAGATCTTTATAAAAATTCTGTTGTCTTCTGGCTATGGCATTATCTGCCTGTATAGAAAAATTATGATAAGAGGGGCAAAGTCCTTTTTTGAAATGGTCATCAGTTGCCTTGTCACATTCTCCTTTATCTATTCAACTCACTGTTTGGAAGACTGGGCTTTTGTTTCAGGGTCATAGGTGTAGACCTTAGACTTATCTTCAGTGAAGACTTTTTTTAGAAAACCTAAGTCATCGTTTGCAGCTTGTTGCAAGTCCCCTGGAACTGCAGGAAGAAATTTTTGCCAATAGTGAGATAAAATAAAATGCAACGAGGCAGCTGATGACCATTTCGAAAGTGGACTTATTTTGAAAAATGGTAGAGATGCTGGGTTATGTGTGTGAGGCCCCAAGGATAGTATTCTAAGTGGACTAAGGCCTCATTGTTCTATATATTTTTTCTTGATGTCTTTATTAAGTAATGTCCACAGGGAATAGAATGGCAGGATTGCAGAGTTTTATAAAAGAGGGTGGGGACGCCATATTTGTTTGCCACAATTTATCCAGGTACATCCAGAGAATTAAGTTCAACCAATCATACCAGCAGAAACAATTATCAATGTATGCCTTTTCATGATCTTTTTGATAAAATGATGAGCCAGTGTCTCTCTAATGACACGAGGGCATTAATAACAGCCTTTCCTCCAAGTTTCAATCTTCTAGAAATCTTAAATTATATTCCCGTTAAATGTCTTTCACCTAGCTCTCCAATGAGGATGTCTACTTTTTAGTATACCCTTTTCTCCTGCATATCTTTCCCAGTTCTAGTGTGGATAGTAGTACATATTGTTATTATTATTAGGTAATCTACCGGTTAAGGTAGGTTTTTGGATGGACAAAATTACTAATTCAACAATTTGTGACCCCCAGCAAAACACAACATCCTACTCTACATCAGGTCCCTCTTCATATCTGAGTACTTCATCCCGTCCAACATCCCTATCCTGTTCCTTCCCTTTCCTCTTTTGCCTAACATTCTCCCCTCAATCACAGTCTTCAACATCCCACTGCCGGCCAATACCCCCTTCATCCACTTCTCCTGCCTCCATAGGATTTCTCCCAATAAACCCCTCTCTTTGCCCACCATACAAAGTACTTCCTCATTTGATTTCTTCTCTGCCCATTTCACCTTCTCCATTCTTCTCCACACCCACATTTCAAAAGCTTCCAGTCTACGTCTATCGTCCTGCTTCAATGACCACGTTTCCACGCCGTAAATAGCTACGCTCCATATCAAAGTTTTTATGAGTCTTTTCTTAACATCCTTACTCAATGTCCCTGTGATCAACTCCCTCCTCCTTGTGAAAGCCTCTTTGCCTAATGCAATTCTTCTCCTTACGTCCCTACTACTTTTACCGCTCTAGTTTTTGCCCTCCTATTTTAATGTTTAGCTTAGCCTTTTTCTTTCTAGAAAAGTGCATAACCTTTGTTTTATTAATATTGATTCTCATCCCATACACGTGATCCTATTGCAGTAATGAGATTATTAATCGAGAGGAATATAGAACACAACCAGGAGGTATCTGCCTGTTTCGTAGATTTCAAAAAAGCATTTGATAGAGTGAACTGGGAAAAACTAACGAGTATTCTGCAGAAAATAGGAATAGATTGGAGGGAAAGGAGGCTAATCCGCAACCTGTACATGTCTCAGACTGCTCAGGTGCGGGTGGGGAACGGGGAGTTGGATGGGCAACGTTAGGAAGAGGTGTATGGCAGGGTTGCCCATTATCACCGTTGCTGTCCAACCCATATGCGGAGGAAATGATTAAAGAGGCATGGGAAGAACTGGAGGTAGGAATGAAAGTGGGCGGGGAATTCGTAAAATCAGTTAGGTTTGCTGATGACCAAGCTTTAGTTTGTCAGTCAGCCAAGGGGTTACAAGGATTGCTTAGTGCATGAGAAACTCAATGCGACAGATATGGGATTAGAATCAATAGTAATAAAACAAAGATTATGTGATTTTCCAGAAATGAAAAGGCCAACCCAGCATCAAAATAGGAGGGCAAAAACTAGATCATGTAGAACAGTTACGTTATCTCAGAAGTGTTTTTGACCAAAATGGACAAAGTACTAGGGACGTTAGGAGAAGAATTGCGCTAGGCAAAGAGGCTTCACAAGGAGGAGGGAGTTGATGATAGGGACGTTGGGTAAGAATGTTAAGAGATGGCCTCTCAAAACTTCCATGTTGAGTGTATTGATGTATGGCCATGGAAGCAAGATGATAGACATGGATTGCTGGCCTTAGAAATGTGAGTTTGGGGAATGATGGATCAGGTGAATTGGAGCAAAAGGAAAACAAATGAGCAAGGGCTAAATATTTTGGGTGAGGAGAGGGGTTTGTTGGGAGAAATGACGGAATGCACAACATACCAAAGGGCCAGAGACATGTTGAAGATAAGGGGAGACTTAAAAAATATTTTAGGGGATGACTCTGGGTCTATTAACCGAGTCTTAAGTTTTTTAAGGTCAACCGGTTTAATGGGGCAGCTTTAGCTTTGGAGCTCATAATTTTAATGCTTTTGATTTTAGCATTTTCCTTTTTTTTTTGTTTTTTTTATTTGTTTATATATTTATTCGTATTTATTTGTTTACTTATTCCTAGTTTAAAAGGAACATAAGTTTTACGTTATGACAGTGGTGCAAAATGACCATAGCTGTCGACGCACCCTACAAACCCCTAAAACTACTACTACTACTACTCCAATGTAGGCAGGAAAAATGGATGAGGGGCATATTGATCAACAGTGGGATGTTGAAGACCGTAATAGAGGAGAGAATGTTAGGCAAATGGGGAAAGGGAAGGAAAAGGATAGGGATGTTGGACGGGATGAAGGGAGGAAGGAAGTACTCAGAGATGAAGAGCGCCCTTATGTAGAGTAGGTTGCTAGATTTTGTATTTTGTTAGGAGTCACAAAATATTTATTTGGTAGTTGTGTCCATCCAAAAACCTACCTTAACCGGTAGATGACCGTATAATAATATTTACCAGGGTGTGCAATATGGTTAAGGTTCCATTTGAATCATAAATGTATTAGGGCATGAAAATTAATTATTTAAATCCTATATTTTAAAATTTTCCCTGCATCTTTGGTGTGTTGGCTTAATTTTCCAACACAATTTAGCTACTACTACAGCCGAAGTCCAACATGGCAAATAAGTTTTGCTAATGTTGATGCTTTCAAAATGTTATATTTCACTATACATACATATTTTTACCTTCTGCATTACCATGTGACTGAAATGTAAAAAAACATGGTTCAACTACTTTAAACATTTTTAACATAATGATCGTACCATAATTTTAAGAAGTAAACATATTAGAGATTTTTCATTGTCCACAAGAGCTTATGTAATCACAGACTCTATAGACTCAGATAAACCTCTTCTGCACTTCTAAAATATGTTGCCCTACATTCTACGGACTGCCCAAAATACTGATTCATTTGCTCCTGTAACTCAAATTGTCTACCATTCAGCTCCAGAGTGCTCTCAAATCTGCTGAATCCATATTTTGTCTTATTTTACTTCTAGTGCAAGCATTTTCCACACCCATATCTACCACTTGTCTCCATTTAAACTTTAAAAAAATTGTTGAAGAAGAATTCCATTTGCATTTCCCTTTTGTTTATCACGTGCTCGAGACATTTTAGACCAAAGAAATAAATTATTTTCCACTGGCCAAATAATTTGTTTCAATGCTTTATAAGAGTAAAGCATTAAATATCTTGTTTGGGTTTATAGTCATGAGAGTGAGTGTTATATGCATGAAATCTCATGCAAATTATTGAAAATACCTAAACGTAAGGAAGTCTCCGTTAGTGATGTTATGAACCTTGGAGTGAGTATACAGTGAAACCTCGTAATGCGAGCATGATATGTACCGCGGAATTTCCCTTAAACGAAACACTCGTTTAGTGAATCATTTTTTCCTTTTAAAGCTATGTAAAATACGATAATGCGTTTCATACCGAAAAAATAGACTTTTTGCAAGGTTTACTCTAAGAAAATTATATAGACGTGTTTTAAGATTGTGGTTCATGTTCACTGGTTCTTCAATCGCGGAATGAAACCACCGGTAATACGAATTCGATTCTTAGAAAACGAAAAAGAATCGAAACAATTAGTTTATTATGTATGATGCATTCATAACTCATTTTTAAAAGGAACCTGTCGAGATAAATATTTTTACCGATTTCAAATTTTTTGAAAACGCGACAGTATCATCATTTCATACATTTTAGCGCGCTTAGCCAATCTTATTAGGGTGATGCTTCTCAGTACACGATGTGACAGAGAAGTAGTCTTCATCTCTTCTCCTAACGCGGAATGAGCTACCTGGAATACGAATTAGACTGTAGAAAAAACTAATTAAAAATATTAGTTTATTATTTATGACGCATACCTTATTCTTTTTACTATAACACTGTCGATATACAGCCGACAAATCGTTTTTGAATTATTTCACTTTCCATGTTACGGTTATTTTTACTTTCATTTGATGGTCTTCGGGCCACTTTTTTCTGGATTAATTTTTTAAAATATTCATAAAATATAATTAAACTTTGCACGAAAATTCACAAATAACACGCCTGAACAAAAGTTTGACAACTGTACGATCACGAAGATGCTAGTGGATCTTGTGCTAAACCCAAGTAGCCGGCGCGACACTCCGGGAGTCCCCCTATCCTCGTCAATCGTTATGCGAAATATCACTTGCTGAGCGAGTTATTCTAAGGCACAACATTTTTTTTTCTCGTTATGTGAATTACTCGCAATCCGAGGTGCTCATCAAGCGAGGTTCCGCGGTATTTTGGGCCAAAATGAAAGGGAGAGATTTGGCAATCCCATGGTATGTACCTCTAAACTAAATGAGCCACCTGCACTGGCTATGACAATGAAGATGATAATGTCATATACCCAAAAAAAACAGCTTAATGTTGATCCTGAAGACGTTTTACTCACCACCCTGTTTCATAGGATCTACTAATGACGAAGGAGATGAAAATTACATAAACTGGGAAGGTTAATATTATGGAATGCAGACATGGTGGGGAGGTAGTTGAAAACAGTATAACTCCATATGGGATCATCTCTCGCTCTTTAACCATTAGATGCCGATATATCAGCTTCCCATATTTGCCTTAAAAAGCTCAAGGTGCCATTATATTGGCTCTAGTTTGAAACCAATATAAACATTGCTATGTAATGCAAATTGAGTATTAATCTCTGTAAAACTGTTTATGATATGTTTATTATTTCAAAATGGGAGTGTTTTTTTTATAAATTATGTATTTCGCATTGACAAAAGTTATTGCGTCTTTTTCCATTTCCCAGACACAGCTAATCAGACAAAAATCGTCATCAAAAACATCTTTTCACATCTTAAGGTTTCACTATGTAGATAACACTATCACTTTCTTCTTGTCATTTTGTATTAGCTCCCTGCCATGCACTTCTACCACAATGTTATCATTCGTAGGAAGATACTTTATGCAAGTCAAATTGCTAGGCGAATATTTTCTGTTCTTTTTTCAAAAAAGAACAGAACAATGGAACAACCAAAATAAAAAACCTCATTACAATATTGACCTAGAAAAGAAACATCATTGATATGGGGGAATCAAATTCTGGATAGTTCTGTATTAATTTATTGCCTTGCATTCTTTACATAAAGAGGAGCCAAATGAAAAAGAGACAAAGCTGAAATACAACAGCATGGATTTACTGCGGTAATGAAACTTTTCTAGAGGGAATTATTTTCAGAAGGATTATCATGCCTTTGTTGACAATTCATGTATGTTGACACTATATGTATTCCAAAGAAACTGCGGGAGATGACACAACAGTAACTTTCAACGGAGACATCCGCTAATATGCATTTCAATTCAGCAATTTCAGAGTGTAAAAATCATTCACCCTGACTGGGATTTGAACCCAGATCCCACAATATCCGGTCGAGTGCTTTAGCCTGTTAAGCTATCAAGGCGTCCTCTTAATCTCTGAAATTTTGGGGCTTTTAAAGGAACAAGATGTTTTGACAAAATACCGTACCTACAATGCCACAGGCATTCGTAGTCATGCATGATGCACCACAGTCAATGAGGTTAAATCCAACTTTTAAACACTTCGGCTGTTTATACCTTGACAAATTCCAAAGAAACTGTGGGAGGTGCCGCAACAGTAACTTTTAACTTATTGGGGATTCGAACCCAGATCCCTCAATATCCGGTCAAGTGCCCATATAGCTGGTACTATGAGAAAAGGAAAGGAAATTTCTTCCAGAAAATTTCAAAAAGAAATTATTAGTAGGGCAGAAGTTATGTTGTCGGCCGGGACCTGTTCTTGTCTGTGGTTTCTAGGAAAAATAATATCAAACGAGCCTGCCCTTCTTCTATCAAGTTGAGCAACTGCAATAGAGAGTGTAAAATATTGGAAGTAACTTGATTTTAATATAATAACTAGGATGGTTTTGAATGGTCATATTGTATGCAAGGAAAATTACCTGGCCCTGGGAAATCTCTGTCAAGGCATTTGTAATCAGTATCATTGAATATTTGGGTAGAGTAAGTTTCAATAACGGAATTCATCAAAAGTAGTACAAGGGCTGGATGCAAACAAGCGGCTAATTGCAGCTCTAATATTTGAAATGATCTAGAACTGTCTGCATTAGAAATAATAAACGCTTGCATGTGTTTTGCCGAAGACATATGCTGACAGAAAAGTACTTTTTCATATTATGCAATATTTCTCTTGAACAAATGCAAATATTAGCATCAAATTTGGATATGATAGTTAAATATGTAACATATTATAATATGCTACAATAATTGATAAATTTACAGGTTTTAATAGTTATATTATTTGTAACTAAAGTTTGGTGTTTCATTAAAAAATGTCTTGAACTAAATATTTTTTATAAAATTACTTTTTATTTTGACACATTCAAAAAATTTTTAAATAGAAACTAAAATGCTTTCCAAATTCAGTTAAAATTTCAATATCATTTATCTAAATACAGAATAACAAAAATTATTTGAAAATGAGCTTGAAATTTGCAGAAATAAAGTGTTAGCTTTCTGGTCTCGAAAACCAAAAATGGCATGAGAGGGAAAGGGGTTAGGAAGGAATACCAAAATGCAATTCTAATCCTTCAACTCATGAAAGTTTGAGTCACCAAGATCACTTCATCACAAAATTAAATGAAGTTTTTATTTTATCGTATCGCCAGTATTTATTTAAATATACAACAACACATAATCAGTCTGTAATACAATTTTTTTTAACTCCGTAAGAACTTTCTTTGTCCCCGATGTATTGAGACTTATCTTTAACAAAGATGACTTCAGTAACAAAAATGTCATTTGCAGCACTAATACTGCACTCTCTGCTTGCGTAGTGCTTGGTATCTTGATAGAACTGCTGCAGTTGAATGGATGAGATTATGATATCCACAAAATGAATGGACACCCTCCATGATTATGAAAATAACTACACCAATTTCTTAGCTTCAAAGAAGCTTTTGAGATGCTTCATTTGCCAGGCACCCATTACCAATAAGACACATGTTTGTGCTATTGACCACCACAGAACTCTCTGATTTGTGCTTTCACTGGTTTGCCGGAAACGCTCTTCACGGAACTGCAATAAAAACGATACAGATGGTTAACAATTTAATAATGCCATACAGGAGGAGGCATTTATCACACACCCTATGAAATGCAAAATTGCATTTTTAATGGAAAAAGTTGATGAAAACAGTAACTCATAATGGTATGACAACAAAGCTGTTGGACAATGCATTTGGAAATGAAATTGAAATTTTGGGGTTAGCTGCTTCACCCAGTCCCTTTGCCACACAGAGGTGCATGCTTCTCAGTTTGAAAACCACCTTTTTAGACCAAATTCAGAAAATTCTTGCCGAATATCTAACTTTAATTATCCATATGAGTAATGCAATAATTTTGATGACATAATTGCACTAAGTAGATGATGTGAAACAGCATTCTTCATGACTTTAGCATATTTTAATAAATACAACGTACATTAAAACAAACCAAACACACACAGTACCCACTGGATTGTGCAAAAGCTACATGGACAATATTTTAAACCATAAAAAAATTACAAAATGAGTTCACAAATAGCAGAAAATGCAAGAAAGAACCTTTTATGTTATGAATGGCTCACATGATGCCGATCCCCACCCTAAGATGACACAATACGAACACAGGACTTGCCCATGACCTAGTAATAGCATAGAATATGTCAAAATGTCTTTCCAATTATTTATCTCCTTGCACACCATATCATGATTCCCAGAAGCATGTTATACGAGATTAACGAACTGCATGGCTTTAACTTCCATTGAATATGATTTTTGATGATTTTTTTTCATGCTAAACCAGTAGAAATGGCAAAACCTCACAATGTAATATTCCCTCAAGCAGGAATCACCTCAAAAAAAGTGAATGCCAACTCTCCAGTGGCAATTTATGTCACAAATTAGCACAAGGCTAGTTCCCTCCATTGTCGCATGCGGTTAATATATTCTTGGCGGGAATTCAAACTCATGAGCATGATTTAATTACAAGAAATGAGTAACCTCACATTTACTCCCACTGAGAATATGTTAGTTATGACACGGTGAAATAAATGTAATCATTAGGTGAAAGTCGCACACTTCATAGACTCTGAACAAATCATTTTATTAGCTACCAATTCCTCAACTTCGGAGAAGCTTTTGTGATGTTTTATTGTCCAGCTACACATCACCAGAAGGATTAAAGTGTGAGATATTATACACCAAACAACTCCCTTATTAATGCTTTCACAGGTCTGTCGGAAACGCTCCTCTCGGAACTGCAATAAAAGTCAAATGAGTCATTAATTCTCTCAAAACCTCTTGTAATGTATCACACATTAGGTAATCAATGGAGTCTTATTATTGGGGATCAAGATCAAACAACCTATCATCACCTGATGTGAACAGCAAATGCCTACCATCTCCAAAATGAACATAATCATAAAATACTGATACACTCCTTTTCAATGTATTTCAGAGTGGTAAATTAACGATCCAAAAAGAAAATTTATTTCCTGCTTAGTTGTGTACCTGTATGCTCTAATCCAAGGAACCCATGTCTCCCATTGTACGGCACATTCCTTCATCTCAAATGTCTAGATACCCTCAATAGGACATAGATATTGCATATTTCCATTGAGCAGCTTGTTAAAAGTAACATAGAGTAATGATCCATTGAATGAAATACATTTTTATGGCAAAAGCTATTTTTTTACGATTTGACTATAAATAATTAAGTTTTCAGAAATTTTTAAAATTCAAATTCATAATTTATTACTCCACGAACAAACAACAAATGCCAGAGAACATGTAGTTAGGTGCTCTGTGAGGCATTGCAGGGATAAAGTGCGTCTGCAGGAAATTTTATATGAAACATAATAACCAACACAGCAAATTCAGAAATGTTGGCCCTGAAATGCACAAGACATGCTCCCTCTAGAAATCGTGCCTCAGGAAAATTCAGGAATGAAAACAATCACAAATAATTTATGGAATTTTGTGATGCATTACCCAAAAACTTGATTAAAGATGGATGAAGATCTAACACCAATACATCATTGCAATTATGATGGTCTAACATTCTTTCTAGCCAACTATGATCTCTTCTGCTATAACTTTTTTAGGGAATGTGTAACCATCTTTACAACATTACCACAGGCAGAATTCAAAATGACAGAACAATCATTATTGGTTATTTTTGCATAAATGAGAGAGTGTGTTTATGCCTAAAACTGAAATGTTTGATCAGTTAATTAAGATAATATTATTGTATATTAGTATTTATTGAAATATCAGGAATTGCCATCTCACAATATTGAGAGTAGGTAGATGTCACCACAAAATAAGTGAAAACATGAAGAAAAAAGCTACTGCACATTTTGCTTTTGATTGCTACTTTTGCAGTTATCAAACTCATGGAAAGCCAATAAGGGCAACAAAAGGAGAATTGTACCAACAAAAGACAGATAATCAAGAATAAAATAATGAAGAGTACAAGAGGATTCGTGAAATAATAGTCGCAAAGACAATAACACAATTGGTTTAGGAAGAACTGGTTAAGACTTTGAAACCTTACACCAAGAAAGGAGGACATAATAATAATGGGCATGCTTGAGATAAAGGAGAGGGTGATTTTTGATAGAGGATTCTGGTTGAAAAGGTAATTAAATGAATAAGTGCTAAAAAGAATAAAGTAGATAACATCAAGGAAAAATAATTTATTCTATTACAGTTGACCTGAGAAGGTTGTAGATGCTATGGAATTGAGAATTTTAGAAAATCAAGGAAGATAATTCCATTTTTTCTGGAGATATAAGGAATTAGAGAGCAATTAAAGAAGAAAAATGCAAAAACCTACTCCACACATTCTCCCTAGAATGTTTCTATCAAGATAAAAGATAAAACTTTTCCGAGACCTTCACCAATTACCATAAAGAACAGGTTACATAAAAGAGAAACCACAATTTAATATTTCATCAGCAATAAGGATTATTTTCAGTTGGTATATGAATTTATTAATTAATAATTTTATGGAAAGGAAAAACAATAAAATTTTGCTTGAAGTGTTTCCTTAGAATATTTATCCTTCATGCTTTCTCTTGTATTTGAAAAAATTTCTGTTCCAGAGAAACGTTTTGTCTTCATTATTTGCATGAGGACAGAAGAGGACAGCGTCAACAAGCTTCTGAATGGCATGTTTCATCATAGACACGCCAAAGTCAATTATAGAAGTTTTACAACATAACGATTAGATATTAGATACCTTTTTGCTTTTTCATTCTTACAAATATATGCACGAATAATGAATGCTACTTTTTTGGTATTTTGGGAGCTGGGTGTTCATAACTCAAAAACCAAAAGAGATTTACATTCAAAAATATTGTTCAGATATACCTGTAAGCAAGATGAATGACAGCAACTTAAGCATGGTTTATATTCAAATTTAAAATGATACAATTGACGAATCTACGTTTTTTATTTTGCTATTGATTAACAATGTGCCATCAATGCTAATAAATTACTCACTCCTGAAAAAATGATGTAATCCACAAGGATAGAAAAAAATAATCTTTCAGCAAGGACCCCTAGTTTGTGCGAAAACTACGAAATACTTAAACATTGACCTTCCTCCCACCAGCATGTGATGCTATATCAATAACAGTGTAACAGTAAGTGGATTGATCTGATTTGTGTTAAAATACCATATCTTAAGAGATGATCATAAAAATCTGGAGGTAATTCACACGATTGGCAGGATTTATGTTAATGAGTTTTGCTTCCACTTTAATGAATCTACACGAGAACCAAATAAACTACCTATTTCCAAAGTGGTTACAGGGTGTTCAGAATAAATGGTAACTCTCCAGCTGTTCTCACAAACTCTCCTCCAGAGCACTAACAAAAATCATTAAAACTGTCTCATCTCAATTTTTCTTCAAATAGTGAGGTGGTAGTTCTTACACAAAAATCTTTACTATCTTTGATAAAAATGAGTGCAAGAATGTCTTTTGAGTAGACATCTTACCTCTAATTAAACATTATGTCTCAGAATTCTCCTCAGGCTTTCATAATTCTGAGGTGGACCCTATGCAGGTGTTCCAGTGTTTCCCTCAAATAAACTAGACTCTTGTATAATCCACCACAGAATCTGACATCTCATAGCTAGTATGCAAATAATGTCACCATTTCAGATAGTGCAAGAATATACAATCTGCTCTAACTTACCGCAAACTGCTTGAACCCAATTCCCTTTTATTGGTCACATTTCTACCCATACTGTACTTCAGGGATTTTTCTCTCTCAGAAGAGGGAGTCAGCATCATTTATCACTACCACATTTAAGTGCAAAATGATACATAAATTTTAATAGAAATGTTGAAAAGATGGGACAACAGTTTCATGGAAGCAGGACAACCAGAAAACTCTTATTCCTGGGCTCTTTTGGAAATGCACCATCACGATCTTCGCAAGATTTGGTAACATAAACGCAATAAAGCCTTCTTCAATTCTAAAATTGTACATTAAAAACTAAGAATTGTATGCATTTACAATTTACATAGAATTCTTATATTCTACCAGCCAATGTCGTAAGTTTCCGATCAATGATAATACATACCCTTTGGTAATTCTGTTCCTTTGTTATCTGTTCCACCTGATCAAGCAACTGCCTGACCCTGAGCTGCAATTCCGTTAATTTTTCTTTTTGAGCTACATTCGCGTAATCAATGGCATGTTCTCCAACTTGAATGTCCAAGTGGACACGCTAAAATAGATTTAATTCAAAACTTGAATAATTGTTTTTCTCGACACACATTTATCTCTCAAGACAATACTTACCAACTGCGTCCCACTAAACCACTTCGTACTATTTGAGTATAAGCATATCACATGCTCGCCGGGTGTATGAGAAGTGAATGTAAATCTTCCCTCAGAGCTATATACCTAAAAGTAAAATTTAATAAATAATTGTTTCAAAACATCATTAAGCACGCTAACATTAACAGTCACGCATTCTTAATAATTAAATCACATATAACGATTATAATAACCATGAAATATTCATTACTTATGGAAAATGAGTAACTAACCCCAATGGGCTAGATTTTGCTGTTACATTCAATGGACTCTAATTAGCTATGAAACAAATTCCATTACTTTATTGAAATGAATGATAAAACAATTTTAATGAAACAGAGGGTACTTCTCACCCTAGACAGAATTGTCTTTTCCTCCGGGTCTTTCACTTCAACGTGCATTCCTATGCCGGGACTAGATGGCATAAACCCACCCGTCCGTGGATCATACAGTTGAACCTTGTAATTACCTGAAATGTATTAGGCCTAATAAATATACAATATTCCCGAAATGTTGACAAAATAGTGATATTAACTTATCAGAGCACGGCAAGAAAGTAAGAACATAAATATGACGTTTACCTACCAATCACCATAGTTTCATCCGGAATTTCCTCAATAAAACATTTTCGCTCAGTTTCTCCTATATGAAAATAAAGAGCATGTGTGCTACCTAAATACAAAAGCATGAGAAGAAGACTAAAGAACTTCATCTTAGTCATAGTAAACACACCAGCTGTGTTTTCGCCACCGTGTCTCCCTCAACAATTCTAGTCAAATGCAAAATATTATTATTGTCAAGTATGTAACTTTACATAATTATTTTATGTACAACAAATTTAAAATTTATGAATTTAATTTTATTTACATAATATACGATTATTATGTTTTTTTACACGATAATGTTATTAAAACATCTATCAACGAAGAAGCAGAAATAATTTCGTACGTCTCTTGTGACAAAAACCACAACAACACAGAACATTGCCCGACATATGATCGAATTATAATCCATTTATTATGGATATAATTTTGTTTTCTTTGATTATTGGTTGTGTAGTGCTCCTTCTTATACTATTAGGATTTTTGTTGACGTCAAAGAGTGGAAAAGGTAGTATTCTCCCGCTATATTTTTGCGCTCTGCTTTTCAAAATCATCCGATCTCCTTCTGACACATATTGTCAATTATATTTAGTTCAGGAACTCGAGAGCGTACCAGAGGGTGATGCCCGTCGAGGACAGCAAGCAAATTTGCCCCGTCGTGCTGTAGCTGCTCGAAATCAAAGGGCTAGGTTACGTCCAACAGGTATGTACAGTGGCAAGGCAATAAAGTTTTGAAACTATATTTAGTGAAAGTGTGGTATATTCATCGTACTCTTTGTTTGCAGCTGGAAATATACGGCAAAATATATCAGACGAGGAAAATGACCCTCAGGAGGAACGAGAGCGTAATATTGAATTGCCCGAAGGGAAAATTGGTGCCAAGAAACGAGCCAAGCTCGAGGCTAAAGCGCATCGGAAAGTTCAGAGAGAGGTTTGATTTTATTGTCATTATTGCTTCCTAAAAATTCCCTAGGGTATCTGTAGACTCAAATTCGATGCAATTCTCTTCAATTTACTTGCTTTGTTTAGGACGAGATCTTTTACTAAAACTGGCATCTACCCTATTGAGGGTGGGTCAACAATAGTCGAATCAACTCTTGGGCTGGCCACCGTACCTTGCCAGTGTTGCAATGTTTAAGAAGACTACAGATGTTTAGTTTTAAGAGTGGCTGAGGTTTCTTTAACTTAACTTAACTGCAGCAACATTTCTGCAAAACTGCAATTCTCACATTTCATTATTTCTATTGTAAATATTCATGCACGTTATTGAACTCATATATTTGGTCCTTTAGCACATCCACTTTAGCAAATGGTTAATTTTTAATTATTAACATTTAAACGATGAAATTATGGTGTGTTTCGTATTAATTGTAAAGTAATGAGAGGTATTATCCTCTCTATAAACTTTGGACTATTTGATCTTCAAAATATTTCCTTTGGCAATAGAAATAATGAGTTTTTTTAAGATAGAGAGAGATCAGTTGTTTGCTTGCCGTTTTTAATCCATGGCACTCAAATAATGCATTATTAAAAACTAAATTTGTTGATTAATCATTAGTTATATCTTGTGATATTACTATTTAGACGAAAAATACTCTGCCATGCTATACTTGCATAAAAATGCTGGACAAAAATAATTCACATTCTCTAATCTCATTCATCTATATCTAATCAATATTCCTCTCACTGATGCCGGAGGCAGTTGATATTTTTCAGAAAAAAACACTAAGTCTACTCTCAATTATACCCTAATTTGAACTGGTATTATATATCTAAAGTGTATGAATATTGAAGGTGTAAGTGATGCATAAAACTCCATTAATGACTTAACTTGTTGCAATTGGTATTTTAAGTCACAAATGGGAACTTACAATTGAATCCTATAACTCAAGCACTAAACACATGTGCTTTCAGATGTACCCATTATTGCTTGCAAACTCATGTGCATGGTTGTCATGCATACTCTTACCACATTCATGACTGAGTTCCAGAGGTTCCAGTCCTTGGAAGTATTTATCTATAGAGGGTGAGTGGAAAAAGAACGCCATAGTTTGGCAAGGGATACTAGGTGTATCCGTGAAAAGTGAGAGGAAATAGACTTCATTCAAAAGTGAGCATACTTCAAATCGTTTGTCCAGCCACCTCTCTTATTTTGTTGCAATTGTCTGGCTTTTCAGTTCACATCATCAGTTATTTATTTTTTAACTTCACTCTGTAACCAACTTTTCAGTGATTGCAGTGGAAGGATCAAAGTTTTGTAAGACTTTTAAATTGTAATTGGTTTTTAGTACAATACATATGCTTTTTATGCTTAATGATGTTTATACATGATAACATAAAGGATGTTAAAGGGCTTAAGTCTTTGTCTTGTGCATAGATATTTTATATCCTCTGTTATATGAAATTGCTAGGAAATATGTGTAACAGCCAAAAAATAGATACTGTTTGTGACTCCAATGATATTTGAGCCAAAGTTTGGCTTTAACTTTCATAGAAACATTTTAGGTCATTTGCCAAAGACATTGTAATTGGAGACTTTTGTGAAGTATTTGATCAAATGTCTTGTGCTTTCCCAGCTTATCTGTTGAGTAAAATCCTCTCAGGTCTTCCACCGGGTTAGTCTCTCCATTGCTGCTGGCATTTCAATAACCAACTTGGTGATCATCCTCAGGGCTTCTGAAGTTATGAGGATGATGACCAAATTGATTATCGAAACATTGGCAGCTGTATAGACCCTAACCTGGTGGAAGACCCAAGAGGATTTCACTGCGAAGTATTTGTTTCCCATGACACAGATGGGTTTGTTTGGCAGGAGGAGGAGAGGGAGCGGGAGGAGAAGAAGAAGAAGGAGGTGATAAAGGAGGAGGAAAGGGAGAAGCGAGAGGAGAGGGAGAGACGTGAGGAGGCTGCTCGGGAGGAGGAAGAGCGTCGGCAGAGAGAGGAGAAGGAGCAGAGAGAGCGGAGGGAGTATGAGCGTATGAAAGAGGCATTCTCCATTGAGGAGGAGGGATTTGAGGAGAATGCTGAGGATGATGAAATCAACCTCTACAACAGTTTCATCACGCACATAAAAGTGAGTTTTATGCTGCTCTATGTTATCATTTTCATGGATGGGAAGCATTGATGTGGCTGAAAGTAAACTATGCTTTGCATTACTCAACTTATTCTTGTGTCTTTTATAACGGACTATCTCTATCTCCCTCCCATGAACCACACCCTTGACCTGGTGGAAGAGCTTTTGCATTCTGATGACCTCTAGAGTTGTGCTGGTGGGACCAGTGATAATTGCTCCTGCTAGGGTTACCCATGCAAAATAGGTCGAAGGTTAGGAGTCAGATGAAAGGTAGTCCACACAGTGTCTGTTCCTCAGTGAGGCAGCTACAAAGGCATCTGTCCCCAGTGAGACGGCCATTGAGTGATGGTATCACGTTAAAAACACTATTGAGGATGGCAACGGGAAACCACTTCAATTATTATTATTCCCAAGACTTTTATAATGGATAGTATGGAGAAATCAGTCCTAGCAACTATGGGACTCAGCCCAATTGGCCGTGTGTCGTGCAAGGCAGCAGGAAAGGCAAAGGTTCCATGGTTGTCATCTAACGAAAACCTTGCAAAGCAAAATGAACAGCAGCTGGGTAGAAGATGTAGAAGAAGAAGTCCAAATTAGTTGGAATAGGAACTTGGAATGTTAGGACAATGTTGAGGCCAGGAGAATTAGAGAATATAAAGCAAGAAATAGAAAGAGGAAATAATGATGTTTTAGGTCTATGCAACGTGAGATGGAATGGTAGCAGGAATTACTGGTGTAATAGTTAAAGAGTAATGTAGTGCATAGACAACAAGAGTCAACCAGGGGTTGCCATAATATTGAATAGAAAGTTAGGAAGAGAGTGTGTTGCTGCTGGGAAACATTTGATAGCAATGGGGTATTGGAATGCGACGATAGGTGAAGTAAGAGATGGTGATGAGGTGGGGCACTGCGGTTTAGGCACAAGGAATGACTGCGGGGAGAAAGCACTTGAGTTCTGCAGTAGACGGGTTAGTCATCACCAACACTTGGTTGAGACACCACAAAAGGCGCAGGTATGCATGGAAAATGCCAGGTAACTCAGAACGGTATCAGTTGGATTATATTATGGTTAGACAAAGGTTTAGGAACAGTGTGATCAATTAGCACAGCTTCCTGGGGGTGGATGCGAACTCTGACCACAATTTAGTTTGTAATGAAGTGTAACATCCATTTCAAAAAGATAAGGCAGGGGCAGTGGTTTAGAAAATGGAATGTAGAAGAATTACATGGATTGACAAGAAAAGACTATCAGCAAGGTGCAGAGAAAATCATGGATAAGGATAAAGAGCTGAGTACTATCGAGGAAAAATAGGAATGTATCAAGAAAGAGATATCGAAAGCTGGAAGATGGAAGGAATATATAGAAGAACTGTATGGTAAAGAACTTGTGCCAAGAAGCTTTGACATAGAAAGAGAACATGTCGGTGATGATAGCTTAGCTCCAGGCATTTACGACGATGAAATAGAAAGGTCATTAAGAAAGTTGAAATCAAGTAAGGCCGTGGGGGTAGACAGCATTCCTGTAGCACTACTGAAAGATTTAGGAAAATATGGGAGGGAGAGTCTTTATGGACTGGTTCATAGCATCTATGAGGAAGGAATTTGGCTGGAAGACTTTGTATAATGTGTTAGTTCCTATTCCAAAAAAAATGAAGGCTACATCATATGAGGACTACAGAACAATAAGTTTGATATCCCACGTAGCTAATGTTGTTCTCCGGATCATCAACAAAAAGGTAGAGAGTAGGGCAAATAATTACTTAGGGGATTATCAGTTTGGGTTTAGGAAGGGGAAAAGTATGCGGGATGCCATTGCAGTAATGAGATCACTAATCAAGAGGAATATAGAGTACAATCAGGACATATTTGCTCGTTTCGTAGATTTTGAAAAAGCATTTGATTGAGTGAATTAGGAAAAACTAACGAGTAGATTGCAGCAAATAGGAATAGATTGGAGGGACTGGGGGCTAATCCGCAACCTGTGCTATCTCAGACTGCTCAGGTGCGAGTGGGGAACGGGGAGTCCAGATGGGCAGTGTTGGGAAGAGGTGTAAGGCAGGGTTGCCCATTATCACCGTTACTGTTTAACTATATGTAGAGGAAATGATTAAAAAGGCATGGGAAGAACTGGAGGTAGGAATGAAAGTCGAGTGGGAATTTGTAAAATCAGTTAGATTTACTGATGACCAAGCTCTAATTTGTCAGTCAGCCAAGGGGCTGCAAGCATTGGTGAGTGAATTGCAAATTCAGTGCGACAGGTATGGGATGAGAATCAATATTAATAAAACAAAGGTTATGCGATTTTCTAGAAAGAAAAAGGCCAAGCTTAACATTAAAATAGGAGGGCAAAAACTAGAGCAGGTAGAACAGTTTACGTATCTCGGTAGTGTTTTGGGCCAACACGGTCAAAGTAGTAAGGATGTAAGGAGAAGAATTGCGCTAGGCAAAGAGGCTTTCACAAGGAGGAGGGAGTTGATGACAGGGACGTTGAGTAAGGATGTTGAGAAAAGACTTGTAAAAACTTTGATATGGAGCGTAGCTATGTACGGCGCGGAAACGTGGTCGTTGAAGCAGGAGGATAGACGCAGACTGGAGGCTTTTGAAATGTGGGTGTGGAGAAGAATGGAGAAGGTGAAATGGACAGAGAAGAAAACAAACGAGGAAGTACTTGGTATGGTGGGCGAAGAGAGGGGTCTGTTGGGAGAAATCCAATGTAGGCAGGAAAAATGGATGAGTGACGTATTGATCTGCAGTGGGATGTTGAAGAATGTAATAGAGGCGAGAATGTTAGGCAAATGAGGAAAGGGCAGGAATAGGATAGGGATGTTGGATGAGATAAAGGGAGGGAGGAAGTATATGGAGATCAAGAGAGCATGTTGGAGAATAGGATGTTGGGTTGTGTTTTGTTAGAAGAGACAAAATATTTATTTGGTGGCTGTGTCCATCCAAAACCTACCTTAACTGGTAGATTACCTATAAATATCTCTGATATGGTGGTGGTTTATTAATGTTTTCAATCCATTGACATCACTCCTGAATTATTTACTGTTTGGAATCTTAATAAAATTGAATGACACCATTTCCTGGTTATAGGCTGTGTTTTTGGGGATTGATTTGTGAATCACATTAGAGGATGTCTGTGCTATTGTCCATGCCTACCATTTCATCATAAATCTTGGTTCAATAGGAGTCTAAGAATCACTTTTCTAATGTATTATCGTTAAAGTAATCTTTCAGAGAAATCATGTAAATGCTCAATCACTCCTCAGTGCATAATGTTTTTATTTGTATAAAAATGAGTAAAATATTTTCTCTGAGCAGAGTATATTTGAGAAAATAATTCGAGCATGCCTTTGATGTTTTTCAAATTAAATCCATGATTCTGTCCCACAGTTTTTTTTAGACTTTAGTGGACCAAACCTTTTCACTGTATATGGCATTATCAAAGGATTAATATGCAGAATGTTCAGGAAAAATGTCAGAGTATTTATTCCGACCAACAGCACATAGGTATAAAAAAACAACATGAAGCAATTTTATATTACTCCTGTCATTAATAATTTTTTATTGGTTTTGTGATGATCTGGAGACAGCAAGAATAAATTTATCTGATGATTTCGCCTATTCGTCTAGGACGTTAGTATTTTAATGAAGTGTTTGTGAAAAAATACCAAGTATACTTATTCATCGATTATGGATTTTCACAAAACAGAGCCTGTAACCATCGAATTCATCTAATTGATACTTGTTTCTCCCAAGGAAATGAAAGTGGTAGTGCTGGAAGATTTGGCTGCCCATTTCAAAATGAAGACTCAAGCAGTGATTGAGAGAATACAACAACTTCAGGCCGAAGGAAGTCTCACAGGTAGGCTTTCTTAAATCTTCTATTTACAAATACATATAACAAGATGCTTAATTCTTCGTAATTCCTACAGAGCAAGTATATCTATGCATGACACCAGAGGAACATCAGAAGTTTCATATTATTGAAATATATATTACACATATTTATGATCTGAGTGGCCATAGACGCTAATTGTTGCTCAATTAGGATTGCATATCAGGTATAAAGGGTGAGAAATGAGTACTCATTCTAAAATACTTTCAGAAAAAGTTCATTTATTTTTAAAATTGGCTTAAATGTGGAAGGCTTTGTTGATAGGCTGTTAATACAGGGATGGAGTAGATTTAGAGGCTCTGATGGTTAGCAATAGATTGACAGAAAGATAGCAAACAATGACAGCAGTACAAAGACAGAGAGCGAATGGTCTGTGAAAGCTCCTTTCATTTGCAAGCACATCCATGTTTATATTCACTGATGCACTATGGCAGTGGAAATTTGCTGGAGGGTAAATATGGAAAAGTCATGACTCACATCCATAACTACAAGGTGTGATCAAAAAATACAGGACTGATTTTATAACTTGTTTATTTCGATTGATACAGCTTAATTGAACTTGTCGCCCTCAAAGTACCTGCCTTGGCTGGTTACACACCTTTACCAACGTTTCTTCCAGCTCTCGAGCCCTGCCTGGTTAGCCGCCTTGGGGATCTTCTTCAGATCCGCTGTACAATTAGTTTTAATGTCTGCAATAGAATTGAATCGGTGCCCTTTCAAGGTTGATTTTAACTTTGGAAACAAAAAAAAGTCTGATGGAGCCACGTCTGAAGAGTAGGGTGGCTGCAGGATGATGGAAGTTCTGGTTCTGGCGAAAAAATCTCACAATCTGTGCCGTGTGAGATGGCACGTTATTGTGGTAGAAACGCCATGCATTGTTTCTCCACATGTCCGGTGTCTTTTGGCTCACTGCCACCCTCAGCCTCTTCATAACCTTTAAGTATAACTCTTTTTTGATGTTTCGTTTGTAATGTATTTTAATTCATAATGAATCAGCCTTTGCCAATCAAAGAAACACACCAGCATGACCTTGACATTAGACTGGGACATGCGAGCTTTCTTTGGTTGCAGAGTATGAGGACTTTCCACTGAGAAGACAGGGCCTTTGTCTCTACATCATAACCGTAAACCCAGATATCATCACCAGTAACGAAAGTTTTGAGAAACTCTGGGTCGGCATTAGCTTGATCCAGGAGGTCCTGACAAATATCCACACATTTATGTCTCTGTTCATCAGTCATCACACATGGGACGAATTTAATGCGACCCACGTCATGCTGAAAATGTCTGTCACAATTATATGACAGGATCCAAAACTAATGTACACTTCCTCAGCTATCTCCCTAACAGTTAAATGGCGATTTGCCCACACCAAATTGTTCACCAATTTGACATGGTTAGGGTCTGTCGAAGTGGAAGGCTGCCCCATGCGCAAATTTTCATCTGTCGAGGTTCTGCTCGATTTAAAATGACTGTACCCCTCAAAACACTGGCTTCTACTCATAGCTTCATTAGCAAAGGCTTACTGAATCATTCCAAATGTCTCCATAGCACTTTTGCCAAGTTTGAAACAAAATTTCATGCGCACCAGCTATTCCTCTAGCCCCTTCATTGCTGCTGTTGCACGTAGTGACAAACAGGTCAAGACACATACCGCTGCTGCTGTGCAATGACTGGACATAAAAAAATGCAACACCTCTTGTTTGAGTCATCAGATGTGTCGTTAGATGGCACACTGTCTCTTGTTTCGATCTGTTGAACGGTTTGCGCAGATTAAAATCAGTCTGGTCTCTTTTTGATCACACCATGTATATTAACCAGTTAACCATTAGCTTGCTATTATTTACCCTTCCTGATTGAACACAGAGTTATAGCAAATTTAGGTTCTGGATTTTAGATTCATTAGGTATTAGCACATTGTTCTTCGCTCTTCCTAATTCAACACAACACAATAAACTTGAAATTAAGCAGTGATCTCAAAATCCTGCTGACAGGGCTAGTAGTCAATCTTATTCCTGTATGCCACAAACCAATATGATCATTGATCGATCTTAGGTCCCCAAATGCAAGGAGGTCCCTTTGAAGCATCTATCTTCTTAGGTTTGTGCTTTTCTTGCACATAGAGCTAGTCACTGATGTAGACCAATTGTATGTGCATGCTAGATCAGTCATGCTAACACCTTGTTCCAAAAAGGTTGGACAAGGGCATTGCATCCTTTGGGGACTAATGAAGAAGGGGCTTCAAAATTTGGAAGATGAGTAGGCGTGTTGTTAGAAAGAAATTATTTTTAAAATTAAAGTGCTTATGTGAAACATTCTATATTGAATCATCAACTGTATGAGGTTTGTTCAATAAGAAAGAATTTTTTTTTAATAGCCTGTGAACCATCAACCATACAGTGGCTTTTGAGTTTACATTGCTGCATTTGTGTACAACAAATTTATTTTGTCTGTTATGTTATGCGACTTAGTCTTTGAGCTATTCTTGCTGTAGTGGGCATGATCACGACCTGTCCATTAGATCAATTACTAGGTGAAAATTTGCTAATGTGTCTTGGCTGGCACAAGAAAACCATGTTTAAATCTGTCAGGAACTCTTTGTAAGTGAAATGGTAATTAAAACTCTTTAACATCAGAACAAGAAATGAGTTGTGGTCTTATGGCATTACTGTAGAAACCTTAATGCAATAATTGTTGTGGTTGGAGAAGGATTCTCCTTCACCAAAAACGAGCAGAAAATCATCAGAGATTACATGTTACCATGTCATTATTTGATTGCCCATTAAGAATTTGTACATGGTCATATGGTGCATATAGAGATGTATCAGGCTTTTGAGTAAAGCTTTAAATAGGAAGAGGCCTGAAATGTGGGAAAACCAGGTTTCAGGGATGGGTGAAATGTTGAGACCAACATTCTGCCAGAAGGGTGAGCTGCTTTGGTATTGAACTGGTAATAACATTGAAAAATGAGCAATAAGGTCTTTCTAAAAATATTTTGGTCATTTATTGAACACACCTTATGTACATTAGAGAGCAAAATGAGAAATTATTAAGTTTTAGGTTGTAGGTGGCACAGGATACAGATGACAAGCAAAAGGACTATGGAAAAAGGGCCAAACAATTATATAGATTCAACTTTCGATTTAGTACATGGTATTTTTCTTGTTCTTCAGGTGTCATCGATGATCGAGGAAAGTTTATATACATATCATCCCAGGAGTTGGAAGCCGTGGCAAAATTTGTGAGGCAGCGTGGAAGAGTCTCAATTACAGAACTGGCAGAAAGCAGCAATAAACTCATAAATCTTACTCCAACCAAAGCAGAAGTGGCTACAAGTTGAGGTGACAAAAATGAACATTAAAACTTATATCATTACTTTGCTATACACTCTGGAATATGGTTTATCATTTACTTCCTGGGAGACTTCTGCATATATGGTTAATAAGGTATCTATTATCAGTTCCCTTAGGAACCCACTCATTGAAAATAATGGTTGAAAAAAATTGCGGTTGATAAACCACCAAGTATATGGAACGTTGGGGATTAGGTTTTTTGTCCGAATTATTGTTAACATATTTGCCAATTGTTACATTCATTTGTAATCTACATGCGCATTAATGCAGAAATGTTCTCTCCCTCTTTTCATTGTTTAAGTACTCTGTAAACCACCACTAGGATGTGTGGCAGGGGGTGAATACAGACTAGACTAATTTTGACCTGAATATGACCCTAATAGTGATCTTACTTTTGATGGTCAATACCCATGTCAGCAAAAACTATGGAAGGAATCACTGTAATCAGTATTGATATTTTGGGAATGGATTCACTCATCCAGGCACTAATATGATACAAGGAATGAATTTGAATGCCACTAGAACACCATTAGTTCCCAGCATAAGTATATTTAGTATTGCATTGTTACTGCAGAATTAAAAAAAGTTTTGAATATTTTTGAAATGTTGAATGACATATTTTATCATAGTGATCAATGGCAAGTAACTCACTCACCTGAAATGACAGTCTGCTGATGCATCTTTGCCATGTCTGCTAGAGTACTTATTAAAGCTCTCTTTGCTTTTGGAATGTAAAATACATCAATACGTGTTCTACATTCAGTGGCCTCACAAGTTTAAATTGTCCTACTTCACACTCTTTACATTTTTTAATTATTTTATTTTGAATAAATCCAAAAAGCCTTTCTTTGACCTTAACATTGGATTTTTTTAACATGAAAATAACAAAGACAGATTCAAACACCCCAGCCCTGGACGGAGGAAAAGCCACATAGGCAGGAATGAAACCCACGATTTCTACTCCATTGTAGAAAACTAAATATAACAATGAACTCCAGAGCTTTCAACAAACTCAAAAATTTCATTTGAATTATTACTGGAGGACATCAAAACCACTTGATGTCCTCTGGTAATAGTTATTTCACTCTGTGCATCCTAAAAATATGATATGAAATTAACTGAAGGGTTTAAGACCCAAGAATTGCCGTTCAGCAGACAGTGATCCTCAAGAAGTGTGGCCCAAGATAGCTGTGTCAATGTAAATCTAGCAATGGACTGGAGCTAAGTGATTGTTTAAATGTTCTTAACTTGCTCATTTGTGTTCATTAGTTTTACGCTTTGGCTTCATTTCATAACATGTATGCTTTTACCTACTGGAAAGGTTCTTGAAATCACCATCAGATTTCAGCTCAAGCACAAGTTTTCCACGTAGGAGCAGCTAATCCTTTTTGAGTAAACACATAATGCATCAGTGCCCTCGGAAGAGATGTGGTGTGGACTCCTTTCTGTTGCTGTTCCCATGTTGTGATTTTTGGAAAAAATTGATATTTTATCAGTGATTAAATACTTAGTAAAGAAAGGTATGAAAGCAAAGGAAATTCATGCCGACTTTCAGAACACACTGATGGGACTCTCCTTCATATTCAAATGTTGCAAGTGGACAAATGAGATTAAGTACGGTCAAGACAGCTAAGATGATGATCCACTTAGTGGTCAGCCAAAATTTGCCACTACCCTGGAAACTATTGCAAAAGTGCATAAAATGGTCATGGAGGATCGCCGACTGAAGGTGTGAGAAATTGCTGAAGCTGTAGGGATGTCATCTGAGTGGGTATATCCCAGTTTAACAATGCAATTGGATAGGAGAAAATTATCTGTTAGACGGGTGCCATGACTCTTGGCACAGGATCACAAACACATCAGAATGGAAATTTCTGAACTATGTTTGACCCATTTTGAGATCAACCAACAAGATTTTCTGCACCAGTTTGAGACCACAGATGAAGCTTTGGTCCACTACAATACCTCAGGGACAAAACAGCAGTCAAAGCAGTGGAAACATGATGATACACCATCACCAAAGAAAGCAAAGGCAATATGGTCGCCAGAAAGGTGGTAGCTTCATTTTTATGGGATGCGAAAAGGATTCTGGTGTTAAGATTATCTTCACCCTGGTCAAACAATTACTGAACAATACTATGCTAACCTCCTGGACCAACTACAGTAAAATATATGCAAAAAAAAGACCTGGAGTCATCCTTCATCAAGACAATGCACACTCACAGATGTGCCGTGGCCATGGCAAAAATACCTGAACTAAGATATGACTTGTTGCCTGGCCTGCCTTATTTGACTCATCATATTTCAATCTCTTCCCCAAGCTCAAAATTTTCCTCGGTGCCCAAGATTCTCTGCAAACAAAGAACTAACTGCTGTAGCAGGCAGGTATTTTGCAGGCTTAAAGGAATCTAATATTCAACATTAAACATAACTTATACATTGAAACATTGCTGGACCAAGTGCAATAGTGTACAGGTAGACTAAATAAAAAAGTTTCACTGAGGTAAGTTGTTTATTTCTATTCCAATCCGATAACTTTTATAATTCCCTCTCATACTAATAAAACTTTGTTTTTTTATTATCCTTGCAGTAAATAATGTAGATATTTGGTAATTCTGTCCTAAGTATATGATTAAAAATACAACATGTTGAAGTCCACCATGCCATAAGCCATTTTTAAACTTACACGTACAATTTCAGAAAGTTGAAAAAAATTATAAATTTTTAAATATTTGCATTCATAGATTACATTCCCCATCTTTGCTTGCATAACCTTTAGCCAATGATGCCCAATATGTATTATTACAGTATGATGATATCCATGTATGCTCTGAAAATCGTAGACAAAAATGTACAATTAATCATTCTAAATAGTTTCCTGTTTGATATAAAAATACCTATGATCTTACTGAACAGATAATTTTAAGATTTGATTTAAAAGGGATTACATAATGCCATCAGTAATAACAAGTAGCAAGTGATTTTGAAAAAATTAAATTTTGGAGATTTATTTACTTGTGTTTGATTCCTTATACATTGAATACTCAGTTCACAACAAGGTGGGAATGAAATAGCTAGTGTTTAGCTTTGTTTCTGATGAAGTTTTAAGTAAAAATGTTTTTTATTGACAGCTTCCTGCGTAATCTGATCAAGAGTTTAATAAAAACTATCAATAATTGCTAATACCGAGATACACTATATATTTAAGAGGTAATGTGGCAGAGTCACTCTTATAGTCATCTGGTTTTTCCCCTGCCTGATAGAATTTGTCTTAGGAGCAATTTATGTGGTAATACATGTATGCTCTTAGTAGGTAGTCTTTTCTTTGGCACAATAAAATTATAATATTAATACCATGTGTAAAATTAGATATCTCTCGTTTGCCATTATTTAAGTAACCAAACTATTTTGCAAGAAATATTAAATTTATGATGGCTATGTGACGCAGTTTATTTTTTTCAGGCATGGAGGCAGCGCATGGGGCACATCAAATGCAAGTTATTATGATTCATACTGGTATTGTTTATGGATTTAATGTTTTTAAAAGACAATAAAATTATTTTATTTACCTTTTACAGCAATTATTATAAAACATTGTACAAGATATCACTCAATCAATCATCATCATCAAATGCATCCTCTTCGTCACTACTGGTTTCATTTGCGTCATCAGCCTGAGACAGACACTTAGAACACCGACAAATGAACAGGTAATTCTCCCTAATAAAAAAAATTTATGATTAACTTTTTGGAACATGAGAAATGTTAACATTAAAAATTAACACCACTGTTCCTTGTACCTTAAAATCTTCTGGCGTGAATATCGGCTTCGGCTGAGAGCACACTCATCCAAGTAGCTGACACACACTTCTTCACCTTGAGCAATGTCTCGCTTAGCTTTCAGCACCAAGCATGAATCTCCCAATGGGAATGTCTGCTCTGCATTAGGCTCACAATCATGGTTACATGAGCTTTGAAGAAGATAGAGTCCTGAACCTTCAGCATCAAGAAATCCTCCGGAAACTGAAATGACAGAAGATAATTTATACCAAACCTTCTTAGACTATTAACACACATAATACAAAAACACTGCCCTTAAAGAGATGCCATTATATGATATGAACATTCTTGCCAACCAAATGAAATCATGGGTTGAAAGGATGAGGATGAAGACAAATGAAGCTTCCTCACTAATCAACTTCTCTTGTACCCTTTTCTTTTCACAGACCTGTAATTTTTCTCTGCACACATTCTTGGAAGTTCTCCGAGCATACTTAGAATTATTTTCAACCAGTGAGAGTCATAGATGTGGTTCTCTTGTTGCTGATAGCATTTGAAAAGTTATTTTTTTGCAGAGCTATATGTACGAGGGTCATCCGGAAAGTAGTACCCGTTCGTGAAATAAAGACACAAAAGTAAATATTAACAAACATAAAAAATTTTATTTGAAAGAGGATACTTTAAACTACTTCTCAACATAATCTCCAAGCAAATTAAGGCATTTGTCATAACGTGTGACAAGTTTCTGTATTCCTGCTGCATAGTCCTTCGCCGCCAGCTCATTGAGATACGCGAGGGACCCATCTTGCACAAATTTTTGCATAATGCAGATGGTGTTTAACAATTTCATGAACAATTGTTCGAGAAACATTGGGAAAATGCTCACAGATGTCATCAATTGTGACGCGCCGATCGTTCCTCACGAATTCGTCAACTGAGCTCACCAGTTGGTCTGTAATGACAGACGGTCTCCCCGAACGCTCATCGTCGTGTGTGTTCCCCCTCCCCATGTTGAAGTTGCGACACCACCGCCGAACAGACGACTCGTCCATTACATTGTCTCCATACACCTCCTTTAATTGGCGATGAATATCACATGGGCGAACGTTTCTTGCATTGAGGAATTTAATTACTGCCCTCACTTCACAACTGGCGGCGTTCTCAATTTTTTTAAACATTGTAAACAATCACAGAAACAACACAGGCAATGCTAGCGTCACGCAACTTGGCTCAGAGAAGGCAGACAAGCCACTGAAGCTATCTGACCTCGTCCAGCGGCTACTCGCGTTGTCAGCACTTCATGCGGCACGAACGGGTACTACTTTCCCCTCGTAACTTTCAAATTTTGTTTTCTACATACAGAGTTAGTATATTAGTAGGTATAAGTAGAGTATTATTTACTGCATCAAGACATAGGTTTATTCCCACCCCATGGACTACAACCTTGACATGGCAGAAGGGACTTTGCATTGTCCTAGAGCTGTAATAGAGGGAGCAATCATAGGTACTGGTAGGGTCACCCATGTTAGCTAGGTTGAAGGGTAAGAACCAGATAAAATGTAGTGAGGTGGTTGGTTAGCATCTCATCCTAGCGGGGCAGCCATTTCTGTGATGGTTTCATGTTAAAAATAATATTGAGGAAGGCAATAGAAAGCCACCTTAATTGATTATCCATACAACAGTGATGAGAATAAACCTGAGAATGAGTCCTGACAACAACTGGACTCAATCTGCAGTGGGATAGGCAAGGCTTCTGTGGTCATCATCACATGAAATACTTGCAAAACAAAATCAACTGGAGCAGCACAGAGGACTGAACTATTAAGAACAGGGATTTGGAATGTTAGAAAAATGATGAGGACGGGAAAATTAGAAAATATAAAGTGGGAAATGGAGAGAGGAAATGTAGATATTTTAGGGCTGTGCTATCTGCAAAGTAAGGACATTAGGGATAATAGGTAGGAAGAAGTTGACAGGGCAGACGACCTGTTCATGGAAATAATTGCAGGTGTTCCTGGAAGTAAACATTTGATAATGATGGGGCAAAGGAAGAGATAATAGTGAGGTAGAGACAAGGAGTTACAGTTCAGGAACAAGGAATGGCCCTGAGGAGAATGCAATATAGTTCAGTAGGAGAGAGAGCATTTAATCATAATGAACACTTGGTTTAAATAGCAGAATGGGCAGAGTTATACATAGAAAATGCCTGGGGATCCAGAAAGATATCAGTGAGACCATATTATGGTTAAGCACAGATTTAGGGAGAGCATGATAAATTTGCAGTTCCCCAGAAGTGGAAGTGGATTCAGATCATAATTTAGTGCTAATGAAGGGTAATGACAGATGCAACTTTTTATCATTTGCAATAAAACCATTCCAAATTATTATAAATTTTCTTACTTTTTGGAGACTAGAATCACCCAGAATTACTAAAAATCCATTTTCTGATACCCAAAAGCTTGAGGAGGCAAAAACCCATTCTGTAGTCAACTACTAAATTCATATCAATTCAAATACACAAAATCTTGTTTCTCTTGCTATGACAATCAAGAATGAGTAGCATTAATCAATATGATTATGAATGGGGAGACACCAAAATAACTAGGAAGTCACTCTGTAAGGGAGATTGAGTAAAATTTAGTTTCAAACATTTCTAAAGGAAACTTATACAAATGATGAACCATAATTGTGATATAACATTCAAATAATTAACAATCAGGCAAAAAATCAACAAGTTGCTATTTTTGCCTCTCTCATTCAGCATTTCTTGCAGATATTTAGTGTTTTGTAGACTTGCACTGAAATAAATTCAAGTGAAATTTTAACCCTAAATATAGCTGATGATACCTTAAGATTTTCTCATTAAATGTAACAACTGTGTATTGTAGCCAAATTCTAAACATTACACTTGAAATATTTGTTTAAAATCATTATTACATTGAATAGCTTATTGATCAGAAAATAGAGCCTTTTTAATGGAAAATTTCAATTTAAAGCCATTTAGGTTTTGATTCATATTAGGTGGATACATTTTGCCAAGCATGACAAATTTTTCTACAACAGGAATGTTCATTACATTGTAATGCATAATTAAATTAATTTCCATAAAAGAAATGCGAAAGCATCTAAAACCTACCAGCTTCTATATCCACATATAGCTGATCAATGAATGAGTCAACAGCTGATCTCTGGTCTTCACTTAAACTGAGATCAGCTACATTATTTACCCATTGAGATAAAGGGCTAGAACCAATACCTTGGCCGTTGGTACCAACTAGAGCAAATAAGGCACCAAACCCTTGTGGAGTGAGCCACTAAAAATGGTGATAAAAGCATTCATTAGTTCCAAGAAACTGTGGGAGATACCATGACAGTAACTTTTAACAAAGCCACTTGCAATGGTATTTTTCTGAAAGCTTTCTTTAAAGAAGGACAGAATTGACACCAGGGGAATTGCCCTTAAGTTTCAATCCAAATGATTGACATAGAGAAAGGCATTGTTAGTATTAACAAGGAATGCACTAGGTACCAACGTTTTCAAAGCCTTTAAAAAGAATATGACTCAAGATAGTTTTATACATTCACTGTGAGCATGATCATCCAGAATTGTTCCATTAAATGAAACCTAGTGGCACCCATATATTTACTGCACATCAGGATAACTTTTTATCAAATAGACATTAAGTAGAATCAGTTAAATCAGCATTAGCACTTGAAAGTAATTATATAGAACAAAACTTACATGATGAACATCATCAGAATATAATGCCTTTGCAGTAAGTTCTCTCAATACTTCCAATTGATTTGAAATATGTTCTCCCAATAGCTTGTGTGCTATTTCTTCCACTTCATTCACAGTTCGATGGCAAAACTAGAAGGTAAAATTTTTAACGTAGTGAAAGGCATATAATGAATACTAAACAACTCATCATTTTCAGTCACCTCTTAATGTAATTAACTTTCTGCTAATTGTTGCATTTTCGAGAAAGAACACCACCAAATATGAAAGTCATGTAATTCACAAGGGGCATCAAAAACTTTTATCGGTAACTGTTCATGTCTGGCATTACTCCAGTATTATATTATTAGTTGTGCCAAGGCGAAGCTTAAAATGGTCTCAGAACTAAAACAAACATCCTTCTCATTGGGAATTACCAATCATGAATTGCATTCCCATTTTTTAGTTTGGATCTATTCTCAATTTTTCCCCAAAATTTCAAAGAAACAGTAATTTCTGACTTTTTCTGATTTCCAAATTTCCTGGCAGAATTCCTCCCCCCCCCATTTCAGATCCATTCTTATTTACTACATATAAATGTAGAGGAAAATATATGAGAAGAATGGAGGGGGTGAAAATGAAAGCAGGCATAGAATTGATAAGAAGCTGATGAGAGAATTGATTTACGGCTGATGAGGCTTAATCAGCTAGCTGAGCGATTTCATACACTAAATATCAGGATCAATCTAAGGCATGCCCATATGATAAACGTAAGCTATAATAAATTAAATTAGGTGAAGTTTCGCGCTGAATCAAAACTAAATAGATCAAAACGAAGGAAATGAGGTTATTGGTATCGTTTGGATAAGTCATGGTATAGCAATAATATGACATCATTTTTACAACAAGGAGGAAATTAGGATAAGGATTAGATAAGTATAAGCAATTGTAAAAAGAGAAAACATGACCAGCACACAGGTTTTGATGAGATGGAAGATTAATTGGCAGAGAATTTTAATAAAAATGCGTAGAGGCAATTGAGAGGAGCATAATAATGAAAGCTATTTTTTGGGAGAATATAGTTAGCAAAGGCAAAGAGAATAGGCATACTGGATGCCATGACGGGAGAGAAATTACCTGGAGCTATAGAAAACGTAACTATGGGGCAAAGGTTTATATATATCTCAATTTCAGGTAATATTTTTGATTAGTGTTCAATAATAAATGTAACTTAATATTTTGTTTTCAAAATTTAATCATTGGTGTACCAAAGCAGTTATTTGGGCTTACATGAATACAAAGGGCACATTACTGGGTGCAGTGCTGAAATTTTATGGGATGCACTCCCACAAGTAACTTAATTTTAATTTACCTGCATGAAAGCATTCATAGCCCCATTTTTATCTTCTGCCTGCCTAACAGTTGCTATGATTCGGGCAAGAAGCATAATGCTTGCTGTTTCTGGTGGATAATGCATTTGCCTGAAAAAAATTCAATCTTAAAACAAGCAATGCTAAGGGTGATTAAATCAAGTTTCAAAATGTACAGTTCCAATGGATACTTTTTAGTATACCAACTTACTTCCATGCTTCATTAAGTATATTTAGTGGATGTGAAGGACTTTCCTCACAGGTGCCAACACACAAAGTCATATGGTATTGTTTCCATGCTTGCTCTTGGCACTCCTTACTGCAATACTGAACCTTTAAAGGACATTTTCCAAATTACTTTAAGGCATAAATGATATATATTGATGTCCATTTTGGGCATGAAGTTTATGTAATTTATTTGTGTAAAAAAGTAAATAGGGGAGACTTAGGTTTAGTTCACATAGTTAAACATTGTAAAATCATTCATAGTTAATGCTCAAAAAGAAGGTAATAAATCATAGTAGAGGGAAAATGAGAGAAATCAGAGTGAAAGACATCTTAGCTGAGACATTTTATGCTGAAATTGCTCGCTGATAAGAGCCATATGGGAAAAATTGAAGGAAAAAGAGGAAGGAAACACTCAATGAGATAAGAAATAGCAGTGGTTACATGCAAATGAAAGAAGATCCTCAGGACTGAGCATCTTCTTTCATTTACCTTAATAATATACTGGAGGACATCCAGTTGAACCCTCTTTCAATACAGTTCCACCTAAGAGAGAGAAGAAAGTAAGTCATTGGGGACAAAGGAATAATTAGGAAAGCACACAGAGCAAGGGAGTGCAAAAGATGGAGCGAGAGAGGTTGAAAGCTGAGTGATTATTCAAAGTATTATGCATGATGAAAGTACACCATGTAAAAACAGTTTTAACCCTCCAAAGGGAGAGAAATAGTATTTCAGAAAGCAAAGACTACGTGTGAAGCATTACCTACTATCTGTTTATGTACAAAGTTAAGAGAATGAAACTGATTGAGCATTGATTTTCAATGGAGATTATGTCACAAAAGAAATATTTAAAAGAATTACATGGTAAGTTATTTGGAAAAGTAGTATAAACTAATTACAGTGAATCTTTATCATTTAAATGCATGTCATTTTTTATGACTATCCACAATTATACATAATTATTATCCTACTGAAAAACCATAGAATGGCAGCATATATTTGCATGAAAAATAACAATATTTTGGAATATTTCTTACAAATTGGTTTTAGAAACAGGTTATTTCAGACAGTGCATATGCACGCTTGATGACTTCTGAGACTGGCTGTGTTGGGAACATTTTTTTTCTCAACGTTTCTCCTGCATTACAGCCAATGTCTTCAGGGGCAAAATGGATGATTTCATCTAGAGATATTAAACATTTTATCAAGCAATTATTTAAATTGAGGCAGTGGAAATGACTAAAGTGGACAGAGGGAACATAAGTCAAAATTTCATTAAAAATTATAATTATTACAGAAAGAGAGGTTATAAATGTTGTTGCATAATAACAAATTTATCAAAAAATGATTAAAATAATCTGAACTACTGAAAGAGGCCACTAAATTGAAATAATGAATAATTGAAACACTGTAGCACTTCTTAAGTAAATTTAGTCTAGTGTCCAAATAGGATAATAAGTTGATTTTTTAAGATAATGAGGACTTTTCCAAGTATTTAAATACAGTTGTTAGATAATTAAAACTGACAGATTAATGTAATGCTCACATCAAATATTTCAATTTTACAACTGAAAGTTTTCACACCATTGAAATATTGTGTAATTAAATTTCCAAAAGTTTTTTCCTTCTTTACCAGAATTTCAGTGATTACAATCCCAAAGGTGGGTTGTTAAAAGATAGTGGTCACTTAATCTCTTGGGAAATTCATGGTCTCTGCTTCCTGCACCCCTACCAATTTGAAAGACAATGTTCCCATCAATGTGCAAAATCAAAATTAGGCTTTTTAAAAAATTTTATTTAAAAATGCTACTAAAATTTTGATTCGAATGCATTTGAAAATCTAATCAGAGTGAATCCACATAAATTGTTTAAATAATACAAGAGGAGAGAATCATGACAGTATGATTGGTAATTGTTCTTTTTGCAGAAGAATCTAAATACTTACCTGAAAAGGTTTTCAATTTAATGCAATAAAAGATTCCTCTGAAACTTGTTAGTATAAAAATGTTCAACTTGAAAATTATACTGCATTTCCATAAGGATTACTAAGAGTTATAATTCGTAAATTACTCACCCCACATGCAAAGCACTTTGTATGATTCTCTTTTACGGTCGGGCAACACTCTGGGAAGGGAAGACTTATATTGGAGTTTCCAGTTAGCCGACGAACATTTTCTTCAGTTGTTTCTAAGGACCTTAAAAATGAAAAATTTTTCAGTTCTTTTGAGTAACACAATATAAATTTTTGCAAAATAATTCTAGTAACTGCAACTCCTCTAGTCTCAAAATAATTATTTTACAGGCCATAAGAATAAATACACATGCGTACCAAAGTTTCTTCCATTTAATAACTCATAAGACATGATGCAGGGAAAATTTTAACATTACCTTAAACAATTATCACATGCAAGATATTTATAGGCAGCATTCCAGGAGAACTGACAGCAAACTAAAGGTTTTTCTTGCATTATAATTTCTCCATTTTTTATGTCTTTTACTGCAATCATTCCTTTTCCCTAATAGGTAAATACAGTGTGATATTAACTTAATTAATTTCAACATTCATAAAAAAATGACATTGTAAATGCATGTGGTGTAATAGTTATTGGGCCAAAAATTACATTTATACGACAGTATATTATGACACAGTTTATAAGGTTGTAATCATCTGAATGTAAGGATAATTTTATTTGTATTGATATTGGTGGATAACCATTAAATTGGCGTATTTTACGGCACGAGATATGTGAGATGGGCACATTAGGCATCGCTATTCACCAGGGATTTTTTTGTAGAAAAATTCCTATATTTAATATTCTACATTCCACATAAATATTCTTCTTTAATTAGCATTAGTTTTGACAGTGGATTCATAATAATGCACCAGTGTTTTTGAAAATTTTCAATTTGAAGTTCAGATAGATGTTTTCAATCGGAAAGGGAATATGGTGATAATCGATCCTTTTAAGGAATGGAAACTCATGTACACAGTTTGCAAACATTTTCTGTACTTTAAGCCATTACTTGTGATAAAAAGTGCACCTTTTATGCAATAAAACACAGTAACTCTTTCCAAGTACATATATAAACTTGTACTTAAGAAACACACAAATAATAGATGCCCATTGATAATCCATTATTGTTATATATCAACAAGTTTAATTTAAAAACATTCAACATTTAAGGAGCATAAGGAAAAAATTAACTATTCCCGAACCAAAACATACATATTCCGTGCTTTCTGTGGTTGTTGGGTACACTATTCGCAGTCATAAAATCGCAAAACGCTGTATCAAATCCCTGATTGGCAAGAATGAAGCAGTTATTTTGCTTAAAAATGAATCCGCAAGACTCTCCCCAATATCATTAAATAATCTACGTACCTGCATGCATATGTATTATCAATACCTATGAATACGAGTAGCTAAAATTATACTATTGAATATAATACAAAGGTATTTTTATTTTCTTATTTGCATTAAATGTTAACTCGTATTTAGAAGTATTAACTGGTATGTTTGAAAATACACTGACTTGAACATCTATTGCAGTTCACATTTAACGGAATCAAAAACTACGTGTTGCTAATGTATTCTCCGTGCATGGTCTCTTTAATGTTAAGCTAAAATAAATGGATTAAGAAAAAACGCCAAATCATAACGGTAGACCTTCCATCGAAGAATATCTACGAGATAATAAGGACACAGAATCACAACTAGTCATAATATTAAATCCAGGGGCGTTCAAAGGGTTGAGGATTTAAGGATAAAGGAGAGCTTTCAAGCCATCACAATATATCTTTTCAATCTTCGAATCCTTAAATCCATGTTATACAAAGCATTAAAGGAGAAATTATGTCGTAGAGAGAGAGAATGTCCTAATTTAAAAATGTATAACAAGATGGCTTAAGTGTTTCAAGTATACATATGGAAATATTACATAGATTCCACAATAGGAAAACATAGTTATTGGAACATTTTGACAACAATGAGTTATCACAAAACTCGAATTTTACAAGGACCCTCTTTTTTTTAATTTTGCATGGCAGTAAAGATACCATACTCGAAATAACAAAGCCGCAGTTGTCATACGAGTTACATTAAATACAGTTCATTTAAAATATTAAATGCAGAGTGCCACGACTACTACCATACCTTTAAATACAAACATTCCCAAATGCACATAGAAACCTATGGACACACTTTCAATCACACTGCTAACATTTAATAATAATGAAAAATGCCTTGGTAATTACAATTGCGGTAGTTTACTTGGACTTACTTTTGTTTCGCTAATAAATGTAGTAACGGAATCACTGTGCGCCATTGTTAAACTTTTAACGAGCCAATTTAAATAAGATTACTTCTTTAATATTCGGAGGCGTGGAGATTCACATCATGCAGGCGCCTGTGGCAAAAGCAAAACATAACGAAATTCGTTGTGAAACTATCCGTGAAAGCGCCATTTTAGAAAACATACTTACGCGCCTTCAGTGGATCGTGCAATTATTAACTTTTCCGTCATACTAACTCTCGATGACAGGTGAATCTGTTAATGAAATTCATGATTATTTATTTTAATAACGTTACAGGAGTAGCTTGAATGACAAGTATTTGCATTTGCTATCCGTTTATATTGCACTTACGTTTTTGGTCCGGAACGTTGTGTATAGGTTACATTTGAGCTCGATGTAATAAGCAAATGAAGAATTAAGGAGAGTGTCTACAGTTTTAAATTATGTCCTTATAGAAAATCTGGTTACGGTATTAGTATGGTCTTCAACACACTTTGTGCATGTAATTGTTTTAAAAGCATTTTTAAACCGGTCACCTTGCATTGGTGAAAATGCCGACGCAGATTGTATAGCCAAACCATGTTTCTTGATTATGTGTTGTAAGTCATTTTAAAGGCTCCCCTAAAACTTTTTTCAATAAGACATTTTACGCTAATTAAAGTGACAAACGACGCATCAACTACCTGCATGGCTGCAGGTTCAATTTGCACGGTTTGAATATGGATCTGAGTGAATTTATAGGCAAGAGAGAGCTCATCCTTGGAAGAAAAGTATTTGAAAAAAGGAAATTCGTGCATCAGAATGTGAAGTCTATTTAATTTTCTAATGCTTCTTGATATTTTCCAGGATAATATGGTAACCAGAGTATCACACAGCTCGGGAGAAACTTGAATCGTCAATGAGCATCACTTAGATTTTAAACTGCACCCATCAAGCTATTGAGGTAAGATGTAGGTAGATAATTTTTGTGAGTATGTAGCAAAATAATCGAAAGTACTGCAGTTTTAACTGCATATCAATGTACTTACTTTATTAGCAGTCTTTTTTATTTGATATATGAAAGTTTTCTACAAAGTTTTATAGAATTCTGTGGATGAGCTGGTGACATTTCTTGAATTTGTTTTCAATGGAAAAATTTCCTGAAGGGCTTACGTTTTACACCGAATTAGCTCTATATTGATATAGTTGGATACCAGTGGCAGTTGAATGTACACTCAGCAGTAGTTTCATGTAACCAGATAGAATCAAATAAATTTCATCATTTTGTATTTTTATGCTAGATATCTGGAAGCAATTGTTTATAAAATGACTGGCTAAAATACTAGAAGGTTAAATGAATTTTCTATTAAGTTGAGTTTGATAGCAATCCAGAAGGTTGGCATCTTTAATTGTGGAACACTAATTAGCAGGTTATCCATTAAACTTTATTTATTGTATTTACATATCCAAATTAATTTTGCTGCTCAATTGCAAATATATTATTGCATATTCATATGATAGGTAATCAAAATTAGGAACTTCATTCATTATGATTTACTGATATTTGCTTTCAACTTAATCTCTATCATTCAATTAGTGTGGAAACCAATCGTATTTCAGTGAATATTTATGTATATATCTGTCATTAATATAATATATCTGTTATGAAGCAAAACAGATTTCTATGTTGGCCTCCATTATCCTCGGCTCAAAGCCACCAGTCATTCTGTCTAAGATCTTATTTCACTCTTTATCCAATCTTTCATCCCACTTTATTCATGGTATAATATTTCCCAACTGGTCTTCTTTGTGAGACCTTTCCTAATTTTTTTTTTCATTCCATTCCAAAATTCCTTCATATCTCCAGGTGTTCCAATCCATCTGGATTTTCTTTTCCATGTCGTGCTCCATGTTGACTTTTTCACTTATGCTATCTTATACAAATCTCTATTTCTCCCTTTATCAATCCCTTGGACAGCATAGACACCCAGCACCATGCTTTGAAACCATTTATCATCTTTTGGTCTGCTATTCCAATAGTTCGCGATTCTGATCCATATTGTGCCACCTTCCTCACTGATGATTTCAATCACTCTTTTGTTGATCACAAAGGCTTGTAATCAACAAAAGAGTGACTGAAAGCACCCCCATCATCATACCCACCTTATCTTATGCTACTCAGAGCTTGATGTCCATTAAGCAATGAATTCAATTCTTTGCCTGCTTAGTATAATTTTAGTTTTGCCATCTTGATTTTCGTGTTAAATCACTGAAGAACATGGATCTGGTTATATGTGTGGGTGTTCTCAATTCACTCGTAAACTTTATTGTCAGCAAAACAGAGAATGTATATTTCTTTCCATGTCCTCTTTCATCTTATCCTACTGTCATTTCTTTTAGCTACTTATTTTATTGCATCTTCTAAAACGTATGTTGAATATATGAGGTTCTGATAACAGCCTGTTCTGCCTGGCTTAACTACTTAACTAAGTCTAGTAAAGTGGATGCAGGTCTGATACCTTTACAAATAGACAAATGTTTAGGCACGCAAAAAATGACCATCTCAAACAAATTATTTCAAACTCTACCAAGCAAGCAAAAGCTGTGTGGTCTGTAGTAAAGAGTGAAAATGCCAGTAAAATATCAGAGCCCAGATAGAAAAAATGTTTCTCAATAACAATTGATGGAAAAGATCAGTGATCCTCAAAATATGGTAAATGAATTCAATATTTTATTCATAGATATCATTGGCATAACTAAAGCACAGACAAATGGATTAAATGATAATATAGAAAAGGTAATGTGCATTAGTGAATCAATTTATATAAATTCCACCACAGAAAATGAAGTTAAATGTAACCAAGAGACTTTAGGGCAAAAAATCCAGTGAGCATGATAGCATTTCAAATTACCTAAAAATATTTTGTAAGGAATCTTTCATTTTACTTATTACAAATATAGCTAATGAATCGTTTCTAATTGGGCAGTTTCCTGAAGAATTAAAAATAACCCTAGTTATTCCATTGCATAAAAATGAAGACAAGACCAAATGCATAATTACAGGACAATCTCACTAATTATATGTTTTTCAAAAATCCTTAAAAAATTGATGGAAGAAAGACTATTAAAATTTCTCATAAAAATGAAGTTCTCTCTCAGTCACAGCATGGTTTCAAGAAAAAATAAAAGGATAGAAACTGCATGCACCGATTATGTAACTCAAATTGCCCAAGCTTTAAATGATAAAAATAATGTTATAGGGGTAAATATGGATTTATCAAAAACCTTTAATTCTGTAAAATCTAACATTCTTTTGACTGAAGTAGGACATTATGGCATCAGGGGCATTGCTCATTTCTGACTTACATCTTTTTTGGAAAACAGGAAACATTATGTGGAAATTATTAGAAAAAAATGGTGTTACCAATAAATCAACAATGAAAACTCTTAAATATGGTCTTCCACAAGGTTCCGTATTAGGGTTTTTACTTTTCCTGGTGTATGTCAAAGACATTGAAAGAGCCATAATCCTTCCAGAGAATAATAACTTGATGCTCTATGCAGATGACATAAGTCTATGTAGCAGGTCATACTAAATCATTTGAATTGGAAATTGATATGTATGCTATGGTGAAGACAGTCACTCAATGGCTGCATGACAATAATTTACAAATAAATGCACAAAATACAGTTTACTCGGTATTTATTAATAAAGACCTTCAGTCAAATATTTCTGTAACAATAGGAAACCAATTGATTTCTGAGTTGGAACATACTGATTAATTGGGTTTAGAATGAGAAAAGCTAGAGGTCCCAAATGGAAAAACGTAGTAAAAAATTATGCTCAACCCTATTCCTTTTAAAATAACTTGCTTACAATTGAAATGCAGAAGTACTAATCCGAGTATATTATGGTACTTTTGAGTCCATAGCTTGATATGGCACTGTCTGCTGACGGAGTTCAGCATATGGAAACATCAATAGAATACTCACCCAAAAATGTGATTTAAGGGTTGTCTTTATACTAATTACAAGAAAATCCTGCAAGGAGTGTTGTAAATATCACAAAATCATGACCATTCCCTGTAATACATTTATATGGATAATGTGTTTCTGTATGTGTACGCCAAAGCCCCTTCTCTGGTCAGGAATGGGAATGTTCAAAAGTACAACACTAGGGGTAAGGATAATCTTTATAATGGCATTGTCGAGTAGCAGAACTACAAAAAACCCTAGAAGCTGCAGGAAAACTGCTCTTTAATCAGCTTCCTGAGGAGCTAAAACAAATACTCCCCCAATAAATTAAATTTAAAAAAATGTTGAAAGACTCATTTGTAAAAAAATATATTTTTTAGTATCCAAGAATACAGTGAAAGAGCCAATGCAGGGAAATTTTTAAAAAAATCTTTAATACCTGTTATTATGCGTTTCTAATCCATCCATATATGTATGGATTTGCATATTTGTAATTCTAATGTGCCTGTTAATTTGATTGAATCTTTAACAAAGCCCGTACAATTATATATATTGTTCTATAGTGAATAAATCTATCTATCCATAATTGGGGAGAGTTGCACAGGTGTCTCTCTTACTTATTTTTACCTTTATTTCTCATAAAGCTCATAGATTAGTGTTCTGTAGTCAAAACTTTTTCAGCAATTTGAACATCTTAATCCACTATACTTGTTCAAGACTCTCAGAGTCCACAAATGACAAATGCAATTGCTCATGGATGTGAATAATATTTTTCATACTTATTTGAAGTATGGTTTCCACTCTCATCATTAATCTGTTCTACCTCAATGCAAAAAAGTTTAATGACATGTCCTATTTATGTTGCTAATATTTAGGTTTATTATTTGTGTTTATATTTTGTGTACACCCAGCACCAGACTTAGGCAATCTGGCTGGGTGCCAATGCTGCTCTAATTCATTCAATGAAATGGTACTGTGAATCATTGCAATGCACAAGTGCTATCACCTGTTCTCCCTGCAAGTCATTTCAGAATTCACTCATGACCTTCTCAGACAACCCCTTCTTCTCAGTCCATTTACTCTTATCTTGTAGACATTTTTTCCGTTATTCAACTCAGCTTTTTTCTCTAAATGTCCAAGCTAGTGTAGAACACTTCCTTACACCTGCCATATACCTTTGCCAAATCACTATTATAAATATAAAATTTTGGGATTCATAACATGAATAGGAGGGACCTCAAAGTGGGGATGGCCTCAAATTATCTTTACTGTCATGCACTATACTATTTTCATGCATATCTTTTTAGCATTTAGTAACTACCCTTTCATGCCAAATTTTCTCAAAACCTTCGGAAATTTCCTCTATTTGCTCTATCATTTCCCTTGTCCAAATCAACAAATGCACAATGGCTTCCACAAGTTAATGCAGCGATAGGTTTTCTTGTACACATATTCAAGAGCAAATGGATGATCTGTCCAAACTCCTACCAAGCCTTAATAGCTCAGTTTACTCCCCAGATCTTGTCAAATGTTAACTTTTGTCCCTTTTTAATGAAATCCATCAGTACATTCAAAATACCAATCGCTCTACAATTCTATATTCTAATTGACTTTCTCATGCGCATACAAAGGTACAATTATTGCATTCTTCCAATTGTTTGGGCTGTCTAAGTTTGCATACGGGCTTGAAAGTTCATTTAGATGAGAAATAAATAACTTCCCCTATATTCCAATGTTTTGCTAAATATGCGACCTGTGCTGGTAGATTTGTTATTTTTCAAAATTCTTACTGCTATCTTAATTTCATTTTCGTCAACTTTCCTGCCATGATTTTAGCCTTCTAATAGCCTTTCATACCTCGCATCACAGATCCTCAAAATACTCCAAGCAACATTTTCTACCGTTTCCTAATGCTGTTAGCTTCTTATCACATGCAACAAAGTCAGTATTATATGTAATTATCCCTTTTCCATGTATACAAATGAAACATTTATGCTTCAACCAACTATTTAGGACAGATAACCCTTTTATTTTTGCCACACACACAAGTTTTCTTGGCTGAATTGCCAAATAACCGCAACACTTTTTCTGAGTGCTCCTATCTCATACCAACCCAACCATTCAGGTCTTATCATTACACTTTCACTGAGTTATACCTATTCCTAACCTCCCAATTTTCCCTAGGGCTAACCCTTCAAGCTTTCCCTTTCACCATTCACTGATGGATTACAAGCAGCAATGACAAACTATGAATACTAAACTTCATTCAGAATCCAGCCTACCTACTGAATCCTGATTATATTGTACACTATTTTCAACTCTTAAATACAATGCCAAACCATTTCCATCAATTTCATTCTCCAACATTTTTCCTCAATTTCACATTCAAGTATGAATAGTACCAATACTAATTTGCTTTTTTTTAATGATGGCCCCACCACAAGAAACCTATGCTACCCATAACAACTTTGATTGCATGAGGCATTTGTTAACTTTTTGAAGTAATGAAGGATATAGTAAGCAAGTCGACTAGCCTTAGCAGTTCACTTATCATATGTAGTGTTCTTTCCTAATGGTCACAGTAAACTGCTAGTCACCATTGTAATACTTTCACAAGCAAAACTGAAGCTTAGTAATAATCCTGGCCTATTTTCACTGAGCTAACAAGTTAGTATAACTTCTGACAGAAGAATCTTGTTAGAAAACCCAAACTCAACCATCTCACTGTGGATTACCTGTAAGTTATGTACTAATGCATCAGGAATCATTATTTCATTTTCATCCAGATGCTCCAGTTTGGATGCTCATAATTTTGATTAATTAATAAAAAAATATATAGTCGATCAGTTGACTCCTCTATTAACAGCAAAGCATGATCACTAAAGTTTTGTAAGAGTTTTCTGGCAAAAATAAAAATCTTTCCCAATAAAATTATCAGCCACGATAACAATTTCATTTTACCTACATAAATATTTTCATAGTTTCATAAATTATTCCTTTAGCTAAGGATAACTTGTAAACAAACTATTAAGTAGCAGAAATTGAACTTCTATGAAAACTTACATTACAATAGCTTCAACTCACAAAATTAAAATCTAGTTTCATCTACCATTAAATTAAATATTTACTCCACTGTAACGGTATGGCTACACATTATTAACCCGTATTTGCTATAGTTATTTTTCGCATGCAGACTTAGAGCTGACCTTGTACCAACCCTATATGCACTCATGAAAGTCAGACATACTCGATATGAAGGACAGTTTCCTACCCAGGGCCATATGCCATTTCTAATAAAGGTACTGGAATCCAGAAAACCACAGCAGTTGCATTTTAACTGATTGCAACACTGCCATTCGAATAAAAGATCCCTTGGTTAGTTGCTGAAATATCTGCTCATTGGCCTGCCATGACACCTGGACACTTTTCACAGTATTATAGCTATTCCATGTGTATCCTTATAAGTATTTCATCACTGACAAAAAGAATGCCATTAAATAATACCCAGACAAGAGGCCCCAGGCTCCTCTGGGTACCCTCAGCTTTACCCGAGCTTGGTGAATTTTCAGGTACCAGAATTTCCTGGGAAACCATAGGTGGGACAGGGAAGGGAATAGGCCCCCTTTCCCTGATGTGTGAATTTCACATAACATTAGGCTTAGGACTAGGTGAGCTTTACCCTCACCCATCGAACTGGCCTTTGGGTTGATAACTGTGGTTTGTTGTTCTTGGGTTCAGATTTTTATTTATTTAAAACTTAGAAGAGGCACATGTATCATTAATATCTCAGTTATCTAGCCCACTCTTCCCCTGGGTGCCAAAATGCCATTTCTTTTACTACTAGGTAAATTTATCAAAAATTAAGATTAAAATGTCATTTTAAGCCTTATACTCAGTAACGTTGTTATACTAATAATTTAAGTAGAATTTATATTTGTTTTAATTGAGTCAATTAAAATAGAATACTCATCTCATTTTCACTTTGAGCCTTAGTATTACCTTGAAATTCATAATTTTTTCTTTTTACCACACTTTAAAACTTTGTCTTAGGGTCTCAGCTCTTCTTATTTCCCAATTGTGGGTTTTGGCATTAGTTTTGAATTGTTGCCCTTTATCTTCCAAGTTCATGACTTCCTGAATTGGTTAACATTTTTGGCTTTTAGACCCTCAAGGTGCTAGGTATGAAATAAACATTGCTTTAAATATCCTGGATACAACCAATACCATTTCACTTTATGACTTCCTCATAGCAAATTTTTTGGATATTCTTTTCACCATTCAAAATTGCCATGCTTATTCTGCTCTTTTTCTGAGGATTAAGTTTCCATATTTATGTACCCATGGTTTTTTAACTTTCACACAACTCTCATAGTATGTATAAATCTTTAGACACTAATGTATGCAAGATTTCAAACAACTGATCATTTAAAATAATAACTATCATATTGAAATGTAATGAAATAATTGACTTTGTTGAATGAATTTTAATAGCTATCATGATTATTGCTCAGAAGAAATGGAAAAGAGAAAACATTCACTTATTTTCCCTCAGACTACACAAAGCACATTAGCTCTTAGGCAAGTGCAAGTGTGATTTTCTGTTCTTCTAATGTGGCCCCAGAGCACACAAAATTACTTTGTGTTTAGTTACCCTAAAACTTACAATTTATTTAGAGAATGCATACTATGAATTTTTCTAATTCCTAGCAAATACCAATTTTTTGTTAAATATCCAGGAAACTGGTAAGTTTCCCAGCCCAGTCCAACTGAAGAAAGGATTATTTGTAAATAAAAACATGGTTTTGACTTAAATAAGTTAAAAACTTATTTATTTCAATCCTCCACCAAATTCTCTCAATATAACATTTCAGAGATAAGGTTTTCTGATCACTGGCAAAAAACAATTTAAATGCATAGTTGACATCAGAAAGAATGTTACACCATTTTATTTTAAACAACAACCAAAAGCAACCAAATCCACTCTTGTAAATTAAAGTGTCAATCAATTAACATTCTATGACTATCAATAAAATAAACTGGTTTATTACCACTTTGTGCCTTGTCATTGTTGTATAATTAAAGAAATGTATTAAATGAAATTTTTTTCCATATGCGAGTCTTTTTCTGCAAACCACTAAGGATTTGTGTAAAACTAAAATGAATTTCAATTCCTATACCTTATAAGTTTATCATTACTTAGGTTTCTGATAAAAAATACACTCCAAGCTACAACTTTCCAATATGGGGTATGTGATTATCTTTGAGTCACAATCATGTCAGACACATGAGTTAGACTTATTGTTATCCAAGAATATTGAAGAATAAAACAATCCGCCACATAATTGTAAAGCTCATTTCTGAGGAACGAGAAAATTATTTTTCCAGTAAAAAGTCTTACTTCACAAACAAACTAGACTTGTAAAAATCTAAAAAGAAAACATTTCAATACTTAAATGTAGTCCTTTTTTTTGGATAATTATTTCTTACTAACTTCAACAACTTTTAATAGGCCCTAAAATCAGTAAATAACATTTCTGTCAATTTACATACACACTCAGGCATATTTTATAATAGCCACTCAATTGTATGAAGGTGTTTGTGAGTGTCGATGAATTAAGACTTCTACATATAACTATTTGAAAACTTTTGTCTTCTTTAGAGCTGCCATCCATGAGTTATCCTTTTACCATTTTGGTACATTTGAGATTGCAAGCAAAATACATAAACTTATGAAACCTAAGAAAATGGTGTACAAATATGACAGTCGTTTGGCACATTCACATGTTGCATTCATAATTAAATCATTCAATGTCACTCCTTTGAACTCATATGCTTCAGCGATTGGTAAAAAAATAAGGAGAAAATGCAAAATGAACAAATTCGCCTATAAAAAAAGAAATAAAAACTAGAAAAAAATATACATATATTTTTTTGAAAAATAAATCCTTATAATGCCTACAACTAAATTTTCGACAGTATTTATTTGACTTGACCAACTCATTAATTACTCTTGCTTGTGATAACAATGAGTAAACTGAAAAGTTGGCGGCAGATCTAAAGGTTCCTGCTCCCTCCTACACTAGTCCACTTTCCCAATTTGCCAACCGCTTAAAAAAGAACATTCCAAATAATCTATGTATGGACACTGCTTTAATATATGTGTAATGAGTTCATTGACTTGCCAAAAAATTGAATTTCAACAATATATGAAGAATACTGCAGCTTAAGTCTCTTTAACGAGTCCATGAGAGCGCTTCATGAAAATGTGCAAGCATCCAAATCCACACACCAGGCACACACAATCACACTTGTTCTCTCGCACTTGGAACACATGCACAGGGGCAGGTGGAATATTCACAATGACTAATCTTCTCTCCAGAGACTCTTCACAGCCTATCAAATGAGACGGTTATGTGAAGTATTTCGACTTTGCATGCGTTTTATGTTGTTTTCGAGCCATGCACCATTGTGGCAGATCTCCTTTGTGGCACAAATTCTGCGGCATTTGGGTTGAGAGTGCTCTGTATAAAAGTAAAATATATTACTTAAAAATAGTTTCATTGTCAAGTATTTGATAACCTTAAGGACTGAAAATACCAACCTGTCTGGCCAAATCATCCTGGACCCTCAAATTTTCCATGTTCTGACAGATATCTGACGGAGAGCTGAAAATAGGAAATATCCCATTAATCATCTGCCTTCTTGATGAAGCGAGTGTTAATCATGATAACTGACACTGAAAATGTACAGTTTAGTGATGGGTTGTCCTCCTGGCATTCAAAACATATTCAAAATAACTGGGTGTCTGACCTAATTCTACTATTTATACAGAAATCAGGTCTCTCTATTGTAGGTCTTCTGTGGACAGAAGTTTTTTGTGATAATAACTCAAGGGAGAGTATGGTGACATAAAGAAGTGATCCAATAAAATAATGGAATTTCTTGAATATTAATTAATATCATCATCTCAGGTGGTTGACCTATAATGATCTATAAAAAGGTTTTGGATAGTCCATAACAAATATTTCATGTTACATATACTGTTTGCATTTACAAATACGAAAAATTACAAAACTAAAATTTATTTAATACAAATGTTAATGTGTAAATTTTGACCAAGTTAATTTGAAATTATTGTTTTCATCAGCAATTGCCAACGTATAATATACCTAAGGTATTTTAAATGAATAATGAGGGCAGCATGAAATTATAGTAGAAATTATTGCCTTGCCATGAAGTGGCTGACAAACTAAGAAAGAGCAAATCATTTTATGCATTCTCAGAATATTCAAATAACATGTGTACTATTCTAAATTCTTAAAATGAATGAGACTCTCGAGGGGGTGTAGTAAATAAGGACTTAAACCAGTGATATAGGTACACGGGGTTGAGGATGGGCAGTTTCAGCTCCAACCTTTAAAGTCCGACCGCACATAAATCTCTGATAACGGCCAATTTTCAGCATTAATTTGGGAGATGGGATGATTGGGTCTTGGCTTAGTCAGAGTGATGAGGATGACTGCAACTTTCCTATTTTATAAGGAAGCCCATGACCATTCGCTAACTCTCAAAAATCTATACAAATATACAATTTTTACGTGACACAAAAAAATTAACTTGTGTTTAGCTCATGACTAGGCCATGGGGTTTGGCATGCATCTCACATATTGACTATAAATAATATTATCTAATAATAACGTCAGTAATGAAATTAACAAAAAATACAGAATTGAAGACCGAATTTTACAGAAAATACAGTTCATTTTATTTTCCTTGAGCTCGAATGAGCTGGATTGCTCTGCCTCTCGTGGCAGTTTACAATTTTTATGCGCATAAAACTATTGAGAATACTCAGCATTTAACAGCCTAAAAGATCAACCAAACTTAGTAAGTAAAGAAATAAATTTCGGCCACTTGTATTTTGCAATAATGGACCAATATTGTAATGCCATAATTAAGAGCTCGTGTTTCCACCATTTTACAAAACGTTGTCTTTTTTGTTTTGTTATTCAGAAGGCTATTAATGCTTTCACATAAATATTCGTACAGGGTACTTTTCTCAAAAAGTCATTCATTTGGTTTTTGGGGTGGATTTCTCACGATCTTCCTCTATTTTGGGAATTAATTAAGGTCAGAGTTTATCTTTTCTATACTTAAATTTACAGTTATTACATATAAATTGAGTGGGTGACATACTAAGCTGCTGTGGAACTCTTTTTCTTAAACTAATGTTCTTGCTCCTTCCAGGATTGATCATAGCATGTTTTTTTATAAATGAATGTCAAATATAATCCTGGGAATTCCCTCTTATTATCATTATTTCCAAAGGAAAGGGGCAACACAAGATCCAGTAAATTGTAGGTTAAATAATTAATGCAAATGACCTTAGCTGTTGCTTGGCTCCACTAATAACTAATTTAACTAAATAATTTACATTCTTCATTAAAAAAATTCTAATCTAATTTTTTCACATATAACTATCATATTTTTCAAAGGAGTAGATCTGTGAAATGTAATTGGCTTCATTAAAAATATTCCTGAATTTAAGGATGCCTGCAGAAACAATTAAATGAAGTATTCTTAGAGTTTATGAAGACTGCTGACAAAGCACCATACCACTTTGCAAAATTAATCACGGATAATAAGTATCTATTCCCATAATATCCATATTGAATGTAAACAACTATTACCAAAATTAATGGCATATAATACAAATATTCTCCATGAATTTTTTTCGCACAAATTATACATGCTAACCATCAAGCCATTTTTTTCCAAAAGGTTTTAGTAGATATTTTGATTTGAGTTTTTAGCCAGTTAATCTTGCCTTTATGTACTTAGCTTACAAATGTTAGCAATAATTTAATCATCTATAGAATAAATCTATCTAATTTTGATCCTGGTCCTTCGAATAATGTTTAATTGTTTTAGTTCTCTAACCAATTTTGTGAAGATTAATGATAAAATTACTGCATTCATCATAATAGTTATTGTGGAGATCAGCAGATAAGATAGATATGGAATGCTTTGGATTTCAGTACTTCTGTAAAACTGCAGCAATAACATCATCGTTTGAATTAGTTCTCATTACTCTTCAACATAATAGTTACTAGATTTACTATTATCATCTAACATTGATAGCAGTCACGACTGAAACACCAACTATAATGGAAGGATTGTAGTGCACACAAAATTTCATGTTTGAACAGGAGTTGGTAATTAATAGGGAGAAGAGTTCTAGTCAGTTTTTATACTCTAACTACTCCGATTCTTTCAGATGTAGTCTATAATATTAATTAATATCCACAATTACACAACTGATTCTATGCGTCCTTGTGACTCGACAACGAAAATTTGGCCCACAAAACTCACCCAATCAATCCACCTTCATTCGACAATTATTAATTATATTGACACCGACTTCACAGAAAAAACTGGGTCAATAGAAAGCAATGCCTTTTCAGTATGCTTAAATACTGAGTAGCATTTTTTATATGTATTTACTGCTACTGACAAATATGGATATTAAATCCATACATTTCATTTCGCTGTTGATACACAAGTAGCTGAACACACAGTGACATGATAACTCTTTACTAAACACTAATTACGAGTGCAATAAGATACTTTAAGATACGGGGGTGAAATTGATCAAATGCAGATAAAATATCACCATTGAAATTACAAATATGCAAATGCACATGGATACCAAAATGCGCTATCTTAACTTAAAATCTTGCTTACTTGTTGACGGTTACCCCATTTTCTTGGGAAGCAGGGTAGTGGCAATTTTCTGAAGTCCCATTGGTGTTACCACTTCCATTTTGCATGCCATCCATTTCCCTCTCATCTTCCAACATTGCTTCAATACACTGCTCCATCAGAGCTTCCTCCTCTAGCTGCTGCATAACCTAAAACGTTTCGATTATAATGGATAATTTAACATTTACAGATTTAAGAAAGCTAAATGTTGACACTTAAGTTATAATTAGGAATTTACAATTTCGGCAACGAATAATAAAAATTACTTAGTTACCTCCTTATCGAATTCCTCCTCATTTTCCATCCACATATATTCCGAGAAATCTCCATCGGTTGTGGGAGAATCCAAATCATCAGTAGGATTTCCTAATTCTGAAGCATCAGAAATATAGGAAATAACTGATTCGTGACCATAATAGCCATTTCCGGACCCACTTCCAGGAATCTTCATTATCATATCAAATCCGGTAGCCTTTAATTTATTAAAAACGTATAAATCATTATTTGGCATCAACTCTCCAACTAATAAACCTGCATCCCTAAAATTAAAAGTTACTTGATCGGCACACACTTAGAAATATAATCACAGATATTACTCTTTAATTGAATTTACGGGAAATGCATGAGATTACTAGCCTAAAAACAAAATACCAGCATCCTTGAAAATGACACCATTTAGGATTTGATTGTTTAGGATAAATTAAGTCCGAACAATAAAACCGTGAAGTAATTGTGTACATTATTATATTTAAAATTACCTAAGAGAAGAAAGAAGTTATACAATTGTGAAGTAATAAAACCATCACCGTTCATAGTTATTCCTTATGATTGACCTTATTTCTCACATATGTTCACTCAGAAAACAATAGCTACAAAGATAGCTATGTTGGCAACAACGAATATATGCTTATTAAGTATTATTAAGGGAAATTAAAAGAATAAACAATGACTTTTATCTTGAAATTCAGCATAAAATCCAAATTTAAGAGTTGTATCCTACTATTGTCCGTCCGATAGGCAGAGTGTAATCACCATATTTTTCCCGTCAAAAATGTGAATAAGCATAAGTTAATACACTATTTTGTTCATATGCATGATAATACAGGGAAACATCGTATCAAACTTGCCTATTGTTTTCAAAATAGTCTTCCTTAGCATAAAATGCCTACAGGTTTCTAACGACGCGATCAGCTGTTTTACTGCAAGTTAAGTACTGCCATCTATACAAAAAATTATTTCCTAATTAATTTATTTAACGATTCATAATTATAGATGAACTTGCTTTATTTTATATAAATCGCATTACTTTTTAATGTAATATTCTGGGAGAAACTCTCAGTTATTTTAAAAGTCTTTTTTAAACTGTAGGAGCCATTTTGTTTAAAATTGGTGTATTTTGTAATTTTTATTCCAGTACTTAAAAAAGTGATAATCATATTTTTAAATTTAAAAAATAAAGGATAATATCACAAGTATAACCATCAAATAGAACTATTTCAAAATTTATATTTTAATTCTTACTCCTTTCAATGAAGTTCCAGTGGAATTCCCGTAGCTGGCAGTAGTAGGAGAAGCAGGGATGGTGACGTATGTCCTTGTTGTCGTTTAACCAAAACAAAGCGTCAGTTGTGCAGACGAGTGAATCTGAGACAGTCCTGAAGTTAGTGCTAGTTTCGCGTAGTAGACTGTGAAGAGGTACCTTTCAGTAAAATGATACCGCATTCAAAATCCCCTGCAGAAGATGTATTGGGTGGTAAGTTTGAATATGTTATATTATCGTAGATATATCTGTTATCCTGTTCTGTCACTTGAATATTACGAATTACTATGTTGAATTTTACTGCGTTCCTGGCTGTGATCTCTTTTCGGAGGTAACATCTCATTTCAATTCTTTATTTGTCATGGTAATCATTGTCTGTCAACAATGATCGTTGCGAAGAATCTTCGAAAACAACTTTTAGAACTGATTATCAGTATTTCAAATGCGTAGTTCATCGATTGACTGTAGACGTGTTAGCATTCGTCTAGGGTTACTAAATACGAATTGGTCATCTCGCCTTATCAGGTAAATCTGTTTGGTTTAAAATTAATTCCTTTTGCTTTAGATGTGTTCGACTTAATTCGCGTTTTCAGCGTACAGCTGTGGTTCCAACGGACATTTTTTTCTTTTCAATGTACTTTGATGTGCTATTCAAATTATCTTTGGGGCCAACTTCCTAATTTTACCAGATTATTCCAGTGTTATCTTCTTTCCTCGGAAGTGTAGGATGGTTTTTTCACTGGCCTTGGTATGAGGTTTTGTAGCGGTTATATTGACATCGGAATGGCGTCTGTGATTGTTCCTTGAAATTATTAATTGATTGTAGTTAGGCTCAATTTTAATTTGAAACTTCGTCTCAATGATTATATTAATATTACTTTATATTTTGTTAGCCTTTTCATGTACGTATAGTTGTCTCCCTTGTTGTGTCGCACCTTAGTGTTTTGATATTCGTATAGGCACGGGTATTCATTTTGTTTTAACGTGCCCCGCATGAATTGTGACTGACGCGTTAAAATACAAACCGGCAAATAGCATTTTATCTGCGCTTTTTACCAAATCTTGAAACGAAATGGCGCGTTTTCCGTCTTGCAATCAAACGACCGCCAAATATCAATTAAGTCAATTTACTTATCTTGTTTCATTCGGTGATTCTGTTTTGACTATGTGGGCATTTATTGACTTTGATTTTTGTTATAAATTCGAATTTTGTCCCGTGGACGCGTTTTTAAAGGAATCTTTGCTCGGTAAGATTTATCATTCCTATTTTTTTAGTCATAATATCGGGTGTCAACAAAATCAGTATATCATGTAATATATGCCCCACAGTTTTTAGTTGGAGATATGTTTCACTATGCGAATTTTTCAGGCTGCGAAAAGCCGCAGTCCTCTTGGCGCGAAAACTTTGTTTTCCTTCCCTGCTATGTGAAGTGCGTTAAAATTAAGATACTCTTATTCGTATTAGTTCGAAGTTTTTCTTACTTACACACTTATACATATATATCCCATCAATATTTCAGTCCTAGGATTAGTATACTGCAGCCCTCCCTCCTCTATTTAATGTCAATGCCCTCAATCCTTGATACCCTCTCTGTATTACGTCCTTCTTAATTTGTCCTAGGTACGTGTCTCTTGGTCTTCCTCGTGGAATATTCCCTTCTATTTTTCGTTTTATTATATTCCTAACAATCCATTGTGCCATATATATATATATATATACTAATTAGCCGAGATTACAGGTTAAACATAATTTTCATTGCATTAATGGCTTTTATATTTCATCCAGGCTTCTATCAACTCGATTTATTCTAACGCTTTAAATTATCAACGAAACAGCCTCAAAGGAAGTAAAATTCAAGCAAGAACGTTCCATTAATGCACCACAATATAACATTTAACCCTTGGCAACACAATAGTAAATAATAAACCAGAAATAAGTGCCGAAAAAACTATAACTCAAAGTAGCATCCGATTCGCTAGCATAAAACGTCGAATCGAAAATCTAGAGTATTGTGAATTTCATATATATATATATATATATATATATATATATATATATATATATATATATATATATATATATATATATATATATATATATATATATATATATATATATATATATATATATATATATAGGTAAGATTGTTATGTAGTTATCTTTCGTTTTTAGTGTTGAGCGTAAATGCATCATAAGTTATATGTTCTAAAAACGACGGCTATATCCACTCCATTATACATTTTGAAAAAACAAATTCTTTAAAATAAAAAAAACCGCTCCTTATCAATCTATTTTGCCTCAAAGTGTGCACGATTGTCTCATAGCTAATTGTTTTAGATCACTCAATATTGTAAAATAAGAGGTTATAGCTTAACAATGAATTGTATCGCCTAATGCTTTTAGTATATTTTCTTGTATCAATGCCTTGAACTTGTTTCAAGAAATGTAAATCGTGTATTGCTTTATGGGTTTAAATGCATGAAGAGGCGTCATCTAACAGTCTCACAGCACGAAATGCGGGAGGGTTTTCTTGTATTTGTCCCAAAGTATCTCCCTTGAAAAAGTTGCATTTATTTGGTTATCCGCCAAGCCCGTTTCTTCCAGACATATTCCGTTAGCCATACCTATTTTGGAAACTAATATAACGCGTTGGGACATCTCGCAACAAAAGTCGTCCATCTTAAATTTCTATACGGGTAGGTTGCACCGTAAAAAAATTTGATTTTACCTACACCGTACGATCCGTGAGTATTCTTTGATAGATTACTTATGGGTTGCATCTATGCAATCCTTTTGATATACAGGTCGGAGGACGCCACGGCAGGTTTAGAACGTGTGAGGGAGATCACGTAACTCAAGTCTGCCGTCCCTCTTAAAAAGCCCTACGAGACTTCCGCTGAGGTGAAGGGTATGTCTCTATCGTGCGATCAGTTCCGGGCTTGTATGACCGGTCTCACGTAGCGTGCATTTCTTTAAACTTTTGGCCTTGAGAATACCTTTTTTCTCGCAATTATTGCGTTCTTAGGTCACTTCGTTGGAGAAAGGAGTCATAAACTGTTTATTTAAAATCGTTGCTTTGTCATTTAAGGAAACAGAATGTGGGTGTCAATTAAATGAACTAAATTAATAAGTAGTGGTGATTAGAGAAGTGGGAGAAGTCTCGTCCTGGAAATCAGCTTGCCATTCCACCCGTTATCCACAAAGTTGGCAAGTGGCAATTCGTTGGCCTTCTCGCATGTCATTTAAGGGATGTATGAGCTATTTTTTGTCTTAGTAGCAGGAAAATACAGACGCATACATATCGACATGGCCAACTTTTGCAGAGTATTCCTTTTTATTTAGATATTCGAATCTTATTGTATTTTGTGGTTTCCCTAGATATAGAAAGAAACTTCATTTTATGAACTATACCTCTTCATGAATTGAGACGCCCACATTTCACACACGCACAATATATTGAAATTCACAATACTCTAGATTTTCGATTCGATGTTTTATGCTAGCGAATTGGATGCTACTTTGAGTGATAGTTTTTTCGGTACTTATTTCTGGTTTATTATTTACTATTGTGTTGCAAAGGGTTAAATGTTATATTGTGGTGCATTAATGGAACGTTCTTGCTTGAATTTTACTTCCTTTGAGGCTGTTTCGTTGATAATTTAAAGCGTTAGAATATATCGAGTTGATAGAAGCCTGGATGAAATATAAAAGCCATTAATGCAATGAAAATTATGTTTAACCTGTAATCTCGGCTAATTAGTACTTGTAATAGTCGTAAGAAATGCATTGATAATCGGAGTACTACGAAACTTTTATTTCGGTAGTTTTTTAAATGGAGCAATATGCACTTACGTTCATTACCTATTTCAATGAATTATACAATGCAACTAACGTAGTGTAACTGTTGCTATTATCTAAGCATTGGAACAACAGAAAGCCTACGGTTTTAGGTTATAATTAATAATTGTTGGCTTAGAAAAATTTTATTTTTCGCCCCTAAAAACTATAAAGACGTGTAGATTCGTATTCCCTGGTTATGACCGTATATGATCGATCGAATTATTCCAGTTTACACATTGGTCTGATTTTACCATTACTCACCATCTCTAAGAATATTCTAAAAATATTTACGAAATGACACCTTGCATTCTTGCCTAGGTTCGTACTTAATCTCAGTTTCAACTTACATTAAACATCAACTAACTGACATATTTTATGTGTGTCATTTGTAATTTCATTTTTTACCAATATTTTTAGTGGGCAAAGAACTTTGTTGTCGGACATCTCGACTCAACCAGATAAATAACGGAGATAATATATAGTATTTCGCTGGAAGTCCGTAAATCAAATTATCACATCGGCTTGACTTACTAGGTAGAATGGCTTTACATAACACGCGATAGCGGGGTGCCAACGAAGGCTTTTGGATTTGCTGCGTAGTGAGAAAGTTTCTTTCTTCGGCTTAGGGGCTGATGACGTTTCACAGATCGCCCTAGGATGAATGGCGAGACTCATTTTTCCGAATGGTGTAAGAGTTCTCCTCGATATTGGAGAATCGTGGGTGGTGGTGTAACGGTGGATATGGTAAGGCAACATCCCACACACGAGATGCGTGTGCTTCCCCCAATACGGTCAAAACATCTACACTCCCGTTCGCCTTGTTTCTCTTTCTCCGAAGGTGCTTTCCTGGAGTAGGGATGCCCTTCGAATTTTGCGTGGGCTACGTTTCAGCCATGTTTTGTCCGGTTGTACTCCTACATGCATGGGCTATTTTTCATCGCGTACGCCCCAAGTTTATTCTCAGATTCTCTCTCCTGAACAACACGTACGCAATGGTGTGTTCCGCAACTTTAAAATTGTTTGTGCTTTCATCGTGTTATATTTTTCTTTTCCATTCCCTTATCATTAAGCTAATGCTTTCAGTATTTCCTCGCAGTTACGTCGTTTGCCCGCAAACAGCAATCGTTTTGCCTGCCATGGCTTTCGTCGTATTTATTGAACTACGTGCCTAAATTAATGCACAGCGGCGCAACCATAACTCTTTTAAGGTTGGTATTAGATAAGTGCAGCCAGAGCTATACATTCTCTACGAAGGGTGAGCGCTGTTTATTGCCGTTGTCGCAGATGAAAAATTAACGTTGCTAAAGGAATGTAGCTTTCATTAACCCATTTTAACGGAAACCATTGGTGCCCACTCTGTTAGCCCCTCATTTTTGTGAATTCTGTTCCGTGTTGCATGCGGCTTCTGTATCTTTCTATTGGAGTGTGTGACGTGCAAGTTCCGCGCCATTAGGCAATGTGAAGCCAAGGCAAAGGGGGTTGGCTATCTCTTCCGGGTTGGCCATAGCCCGGGAGACGACGTAGTTTGGGATTTATAAATGAGTGTGCTGCATGCACTATATCACTCCCCCGCGATTATTTTCAATTTCTTTTTTTACCGATGTTTCCTCTCGATTTCCGGAGAGGGATTGCCTTACTTTTCGTGAACCACACTAACTAAGCAATTTAGCTCTTCGATGAACTTTCTCATTAATATCATTCATTTTCAATTTGATTTTTGGGGAAAATAACTTTTTCCAGCCTTTGTAAGTGATAGAGTGGAAATCATTTTTAATGGATCTGTATAGTAGAGTGAACTGAAAAAAATTCTTAGGGCGATAATTAACTGCTAGTAACCAAATTTGTGCTTGATTCGTATGGCAGCGATGAAAGAAAACTAATGCGACGGGTAATTCTGCGATTTATTCGTCAATTTTTCGACAGTTCAATTTAACATAATTTATTCAGTCTGCGATTTCGCCAAGATGCGCCTTCGCATTATTCGATTTTCCAACGTTTCTCATTTAATGTATTCTCAGTTTGTGGCAAATGTGCACATAAAGTCAAATGTTGAGAACTTGCTTTCCAATCTACAGTCCAATTTCAGGCGCATAGTTTTGTGATTTTTCTCTCCTAAGCTTCTCGGTTTCCCCGAATATGTGAGTTGGGTGGATGGACTTCCATAATAGTGGAAAAAATAAGTGTGATATAAAAATTGGCCTTTGATTTTTTTATGAAAAAGTTGAACCAATTTTTTTCTCAAGTCCACCTCCTCCTCAAAGCCCCTTGAAAAATTGTCTATCCTCACTGGAATGCGTAAACGCTGTGGCATTGTCGTGTGTTTGCCTGCCATTCCTTTTTTACAATTCTCTATAATTTTAAAGATTATTTCGCTCTCATCTGTTGCAAAGTGTCGATAATTTGCTCAGTTCACATGGCCTGGGAATAAATGGGACTGTAACACTGTGTTTATATATTGCTTGTCATTTGTTCACGTAATGTCGAATGAGGTATTTTGTGTGTTGAAAATACAGTATCGCTCCCGTGCACCAAATGCTCTGCCCATGTCCAAGCGTGAATCTCCAGGATGTACCCTTGAACCTAGCCGTGTACTTCGTCTGATAAGAAGATGGACCGGGCCTGGCATATCTATGGCCTGGATTTGTCTTCGTATCTGAGGTTGTCGCTCATACTTATCTTTCAGAAATCACACTAGTGTGTGCATTTACCTCACGCGGCGTATGGAGAAAAGTAGCTCGAGATAGAAAGCATAGGGCAATTCAGAAATATGATTTCGTGGCAATTCCAACATCTTATGTCATGTCGATCTATATGAGTATATTCCGGATCTACTTTTTATTTCCACTCGAAATTTTCAAAACCGTTCGTAAATATTTGCAATGATGGACTCATGTCTCACTCCTTTTCCAACTGGCACTGGAAAATATCTGTGTAAACTGGCTTAATTTTTTGTATAATATGGTAATATTCATTGTTTGTATAGAGATGAATTCGAAAATCACCTGCCTAAATATGAGAAACAGTTTGAGTAATTTGGGTACGTCTGGCTGAACCCAGTCTCTGAAGCATAGGCTTTCTCTGTGCATGATTTTAAGTTGTTGAAATGTAATTGGGATCCAAGTTATAGAATTATACTCAAGTGCTCACGATTATTCATTCGGATTATTTTTTTAGCGGCAATTTCTTTCCCATTACCTCCAAAGACAAACGATCTTTCGTCAATGTTCCTTTTATCCTTGTAAGGTTCTCTTTTATCCACTGAATAATTATTGATGGTGCAACGTATAATCTGTAGGAAGAATTTTTTGCATGCAGCAAGTGTATTTCTTGCGCATATTTCTCATATGAGTTCGATATTTGGAGTATTTGATCACCATATAGGATGTACAGGAGTCATTTCTTAGAATTACTCACCACATTTGCAGTAACTGTGGAGGGTGATATATGTTCTTGACAGTTTTCTCTTTATTATGGTAGGCGAGGCTGAATTTACAAGTCACGGGGAATTTACTGCCGAAGAGACTGATATAAGTGAACCTTTTTCCTCACGTAATGCGTGATCACGATAGTATAAACATATCACGTACCGAAATTCGAATTATCGAAAACTAAATGGTACCTAATTCGAATAAATGCCAGACGCCCTAACGACTGGTGGTCAGCAGCACGGTCTCTTGGCGGGTTTTAGGGAAAATTTAGACCGTAGTTAAGACATAAAAAGTATTTGAAATATGATCCGGTGATTTGTTTATTAAATAACAGTGATATTTATTCCTTTTGTACAATCATCGTATTATATTGTCTCGCCTCTATGACTATGTCTAGTTACCTGTGAAACAGCTGGATCGCTGCCCGCTTGTATTTGCGCTAGCTGCGACTCAAACAAGAGGAGCCGAGATTCAATACGCACTCGGGGTCGTTTTGCATAGCGCGGGATATGCCGAACCCCCCCCCCCCCACCTCCCCTGAACGTCGGCCTTGGGATATTGCGATCGTTTCAGTCTTCGCGATCTGCGGCATAAATCGTATTCGCGCCTAAAAATCCGCAGTAGTATTTTACTCTATGACGTACTTTTCCTGATAAGAAGTATTTTTTTAAGTAATGACATACGGTGGCTTCACTCTTTGACGTGTAAGAGAGCGCCACATAGCCGTTATTGGCGACGGAGTTCTAATGTTTATTTATCTTGAACTATTTTTTTGGTGTTGCGACACTGTCACCTCTCCGTTTCATTTCTGTTGGAAGTATGGTGCGAGACCAATATCTTCGACTTATCGTTGATATATTAAGGAGGACTATGGCGTTTATTGCGCCAATTCTTTGATGATGGGAAGAGATTGTTCAAGTATCACTAAATTGTTGTTTTCAAATCCGCTTTTTTGACATTTCCTAATACCTCGGAGTTAACTGGGTTTTAATCTTTTAGGAATGCTTCTGACGCCACATTCGAATTTATTTCACTTCCGAGTGAAATGTAGATTTGGAGGTCATCACTGGATAACTTGTTATAGGTGCTAACCGTTGATATAAAGAAGGATGAAAGTTCTATTGGTTACGCTTACAGTGGATGGCTTTCCAAATCCCTAAGCGTCTATGGATTCCTTTATGACTTCAGGGATCCTCATATGGTTAGCATATATGTTTAATTTTATTTTATATCAGACGGTAGTGGCTGGAATATATTGGCGATTTCATCATTTCCCGTTGTTTGGGAGAAATACAAAAGGACAATTAATATGATGTCGGGCGTGAAAGAGAGTCAATGGAATGTGAAAGATCGTGATAGATAGGAGAGTATCGATTAGACCATGTAGAAGAGGAAAGGAATAGACATTTGGGACAAAATGGAGACAGGGAGTATGTGAGGTTGAATAATGGTTTAATGTAATCCATATTTTAGAGTATTTATTTATTTTTGTGTTTGGTGTAGCAGTAATTGTGTTATTTGAACCATTACGAAGCCCCCCCTTTTCCCCTGCTTGGAAGTTTTTTTAAAATCCTTTTTCTGACCTCGCCCGATATTTAATCTAAATACAAGCAGAGTATTCGATCCAGGCGTTTTCATCGAGAAAAAAAGATGATACATTCTCATTTGTATCTAAAAAATGATTTTCCAGTGGTCCAATATATTTTATCGCATTGAATTGTATCAAGAAGATCTTCTAAGGTGCTTTTGGGAGGTGATAAATTTTCTATTTGTATCCTATTCATGTAAAACTACAACCTTGCAGTAATCTTTTTAAGTCTAGTGGTCTGCTGGTTAAGTTACTAGGTTTTGGGGGTTTTTGGAGAGAATAAAAATAGTTATCTGAGCCTGGCTGCGCAAATGAGGCAAATGAAGACTATTGGGTGGAGAGTTGGCGCGATATACTATTGTGGCGGAAGTTGAGAGCAGAAACAATGCCAGACGGGTCTGCAGACCGCGAAGAGGGTGGGAACCCAATCTCCCGGCGGACTATAGCGGCCAGGGTTGATTGCAATTCACACCGCGCCGTGTTAAGGGTCGGTCCTCTCCGAATCCGAAAGTACATATGGCATTTATGTAATTCTAAGATTACTGTTATTTTTTAAATGAAAGCGCTCTTGTTTGCTTCTGTGAAATTAATGTCTGCCCATTAATTTTTGTACAGTGCGCACATTTACTGGAAACATGAAAGAGGACGAGGAAGCCGTCGAATTACGGTCACTTTGTGACCATAAATTTAACTAAAGACTCAAATTACTCATAGGTATTCGAAATGATTCAGATTCCCGTGTCCTTTCTGTTCATGGTATTTTCAAACGTTCGGTACATATCATTTTTTGTTTTTCCACCTCCGACATTTGGTGCTGTAGCGACGTAGTACTTGGTTCTATGGCGACAACAGCCAATATAGAATGTACCATTGCTATCTTTCGTAATGATTGTGATTTCCTAGGATTCTGCTTGAATTTAAATTGAACTTTTTGTGAATTAGGGGTGTGTTGGCCACAATGAAGAGTGGCCAACAGCTCTAAGTTCTTGAAAATCAAGAAGTGAAATAAAGCGGTCTATCTAACGGTAATCACTGTCTAACCTTGCTCTTAAGTATATGACGCTATCATACCGATTGCACCATCTGTTATGGCTTATAACTAAGGACAGAATTCTATAGGAATTCACGATGATATGAAATAATACATCTAATTTGACGAGCAATTCCGGTATTACGAAATTTCCGGGATAGGAGAAATAATTAGCTGAGTTAGGAATAATCGATGTTAGATTGTCGTCTTATTCCTGTTTTAAAGTTAACGATCATCTTTTAATCATTCTCGCAGGGTGAGAGACAGTTGACAGCATTCGAATTCTGAAAACTGACAAAATCGTACAATCTGAAATTTAAGTTCTGCTTTTAGTGGTATACTAATATTATTAAAATGAAGACAAGAACGCATGGTCGGATAAAAACGTCTTGCGTAGTTGTTTGCTCTCATTTTTGATAAATGTTATTCCTCTAATCGTGTTAAGTACCATTCATTGGAGAAACTCATCAATTTTACCATCTTCTTATGCTAATCCTTCATATGTTCCTATTTAACTAGCGCTTTCCAATGTTGATTGAGGTGTCCGTATACAATCTGATAGTTTGATTCGGATTAGTTCTTTGAACGAGGATGAGTCTTTGTCTTCTGCGCGTAACATCTTTTTCATTGTAATTGTTGGCTCTTGTGTGTCGAATTGTAAAATAGTTTTCCTTTAAAATGCAAGAAATATTTGTGTACAAAATAATACATATTTGGATATGTTTTTGGTGGTGGGTGAGTTTTCCTTCGTGTGCGTGTGTTCCCACCCATGAAATGCCGATGGAAAGTGAGCCGTCCAATAAACGTCGTGCAACTCCCTCGATGAATCCACCGCTGACATACTACCTTGATCAAAAAGTTCCCGGAATAACCACCGTGTGGCGCTCCCATCGTTCCGATTTGAGTTCTGTTTTTTTTGTTAAATTGGTACATCTGTTGTTGATATTCCCTTTAAATCTTAGTGTCATAACTTGACATTTGCAAAAGTTACGTAGCCAAGAGTACATCTATCTCTGTGTGTGTTGGCGATTTTTTACAATTTCAGAAATGGATTTAAATTTGCAACAACGAACTTGTATTAAATTTTGCGTAAAAAACGGATTTAGTGGCGCACGGACGTTGGAAATGTTGGAAAAGTGTTTCGGCAACGATTCTCTAAAAAAAACGGTCGTTTACCAGTGGCACGAGCGGTTCAGAAGTGGTCGTGAGTCAATCGAAGATGATGAACGCAGTGGCAGACCATCGACATCGAAAGTCGGTGAAAAAATTGATAAAGTAAAAGAAATGTTGGTCAATAACCGCAAATTAACCATAAGAGAAATAGCGGAGGACTTGAACATTGCCTATGGATCCGCCCAAGACATTGTGGTTAATGATTTGGGTTTCCGTCGTGTAGCAGCAAAGTTGGTGCCAAAAGACCTCAATTTCATGCAAAAAAGAGACCGTGTTGACGTCGCAAAAGACATGATTTGCGAGGCTGAATCCGATCCCACATTCATCAAAAGGATCATTACTGGAGACGAGACGTGGGTTTATGAGTACGACACGCAATCCAGACATCAGGCAAGTGAATGGCGTTCACCAAATGAGCCGAGACCAAAAAAACCACGTCGTTTTCAGTCAAAAAAGAAGGCAATGCTGACGGTTTTCATGGATTACACCGGTGTAGTGCATCATGAATTTTTGCCAGAAGGCCAGACAGTAAACAAAGAGTATTATTTGGGCGTTATGAGACGTTTGCGTGAAGCAATTCGCCGAAAGAGACCAGAAATGTGGGCAGAAAACTCGTGGATTTTGCACCATGATAACGCACCGTCGCACAGTGCTATCATTATTCGTAATTTTTTGACGAAAAATGCAACAAATACCATCCAACAGCCACCGAATTCACCTGATTTGGCTCCCTGTGACTTCTTTCTGTTCAATCGAGTTAAAAAACCATTACGGGGAACGCGTTTTAGCAGCCGAGAGGAAGTAATGGAAAAATCGCAGGAAGCACTGATGGACATACCGAAAACCGAATATAAAAAATGTTTCGAGGATTGGATCAAGCCTTGGCATAAGTGTGTTGCAGTCGATGGGGATTACTTTGAAGGGGACAATATAGATTTAGATGAATAAACTTGTATTTTTAATTTTCTGAATAAATTCCGGGAAATTTTTGATCAAGGTAGTATTGCGTTTTTTTCTTATTACAAACCCGCATGTCCATGTGAGGAATGAAGTTGCCCCATGTTTTGTTTTTCCATTTGTTCCCCGAAAAAATGAACGCACTTCTCCGAGAGTGAAATGAAGGCCGTGCCTCAGTCAGTCGTATATATTTTGGGTCATTGACACCTTTGAGAGGCAGAGGAAAAAGTGGACTGTACTCTGAAATAACTGAATCGCATTCATTTAATTTAAAATTAAATGCTGATTCTAGATTGATTGAAGCTTGAGATCTTGCTCGT